>NC_069499.1:1397006963-1397339463 GCF_027579735.1 Bombina bombina
ATGTTTCTCTTATCTGGAGAGTATTCTGTGATAAACAGTAATCTCTTGACATTTGCTTTTTCAACAGCATCCTTTTTCTTTGCTATCTGTGCTGATAGTAGATCTGTTTGTGTTAGATTCTACATCTCCTTACAAAATTTAGCTATCTCTCTGCTGGGATATCCTCTTTGTATGAAACGATTGCCCATGTCCTCCACCTAGGTCTGTTTCTTGATGGGATCCGTGTTATTGCGAACTGCGCTTTTGGGATGGATTTTATCAGACTTACATCCTGCGCACAGGATGGCCTTTTTATCTGTTGGTTTTGAATATAGTGTGGTATTTAAGTTTGAACTTGACTGGACATTGGAGTGCATTCAATTCTTCAAACCATCTTTCCAATTCTTGGGCAGGTATGTTCCATATGAAGAACAGGTCATCTATGTATCGCCAATACATAGATATCTGTGGTTGATCCATGAGCTTCATAATCTCAGTTTCGAACTCCTCCATAAAGATGTTGGCATACGATTGGGCCATATTTATGCATGGAGATTTATTAGAGAAATTTCTACCACTCTGATGAGCCGCCATATGACCACCTAGTCATTGGTCACTTTTGGGTACAGGCATTGTACATGCACGGTACTTATCTTGACCATATGTTAGAGTATGAGAAGTGGTAAACAATCCTGCATATATTTATTTATATATTTATTCCAGATATATGTTTAACTTTGTATAAGATGTCTCCTACTATGTAGACAATCTAGCATAACCCAATTGGAATTTATTTAGACTTTAAGTTGATAATCTCTATCAGTGTATACTAGTACTGACCGACTGTAATAGTCTTAAGTTTATTCACATACTATGTATTATACTGCTATAGAGCAAAATGTATGATTTTGTTTTTGATTTGTTGCATTCACATGATGATGCTTATGGGTGGTTCTTATCTGATGAGGGGTGGGGTTAGCACCTGTTAAACGCACTGTTTGTTTTTCACAATTTCACTTAGTCTGATGAAGGGGTGATTGATCCCCAAAACGTTACTGTTTTTCTTATGTGCCATTAAAGCACCTTTTTGCACAAATCCAGCGAGTGCATGCCTTTTTGGAATGATATATATATGTGTATGTGTGTGTAGCTAGATAGATATATAGATAGAGCGATTGATCGATAGATAGTGCATATATATGTATGTGTTTGTGTGTGTAAATAGATAGATAGATGTATAGGTAGACAGACAGATGATAGATAGATAGATAGATAGATAGATAGATAGAAAGTGCAGATATATATATGTATGCACACATATGTGTGTGTGTAAATAGACAGATAGATAGATAGATAGATAGATAGATAGATAGATAGATAGATAGATAGATAGAAAGTGCAGATATATATGTATGCGTGTATGTGTAGATAAATAGATGATAGATAGATAGATAGATAGATAGATATGTATGCGTGTGTGTGTAGATAGATAGTGCACATATATATGTATGTGTGTGTAGATAGATAGATAGATAGATAGATAGTGCAGATATATATGTATGTGTGTATGTGTATAGATAGATAGATAGATAGATAGATAGATAGATAGATAGATAGATAGATAGAAAGTGCAGATATATATGTATGCGCACATGTGTGTGTGCGTGTGTGTAAATAGATAGATAGATAGATAGATAGATAGATAGATAGTGCAGATATATATGTATGCGTGTGTGTGTAGATAAATAGATGATAGATAGATAATGTATGCGTGTGTGTGTAGATAGATAGTGCAGATATATATGTATGTGTGTGTAGATAGATAGATAGATAGATAGATAGATAGATAGATAGATAGTGCAGATATATATATATGTATGTGTGTATGTGTATAGATAGATGATGATAGATAGATAGATAGATAGATAGATAGATAGATAGTTAGATAGATAGATAGTGCAGATATGTATGTGTGTGTGTAGATAGACACACATATAAAATATTATATTACTGCTATATCTCCTTATCATTTATCCTAGTGAAGAATTATTTGTATATCCATACCCCACTCTCCCCCATATCTTTGTGTTTTCCAGTATTTTTTATATATTCACTGCCAGCATTTCTAAATGTATATTAGCTGTCATTATTCTTGGTATACATTACATTTTGATAAAGTTCACCCAATGCATATATCCCTAAACAAAATCATTTGCTTTCAGGCAGTGTGCTATGTGGGGCTGTCTTGCAAGAGGTATGCTTATTTAGCTACTCTGTGGCACAGTGTGAATGTTAAAGGCAGAAAAATATCTTTGATTCCAGTCATTTGTGCAAGATTAGAAGTCAACTTTATTGGAGAAGGTAATACGCTTTGTGCATTCGGCTTATCAGTTCAGTGCACTTCATTGCTCACTATACTGGCAGATAAGTCAAAACCATCCCTTACAGTATCTCTAAATCCTATATTATACTTGCTACTCTGTATCTTATTATTTCAACAGTATAGTGTGTCTCTTACTTATAAAATTAGTGGTCTGAAAGATTTTTGTCCATTGTCTGCCAGAGAGGGCTGTAGTGCAGTGCTGAGCAATATATTACAGCCCTCCTGTGGTAACAATGTGCATTTATTTGTTCCACATCAATGCGTACTTCATATAGTTAATGGTGACTTTTTATTTCACATTTTGAGGCACTTTCAGGTGAATGACCAGTGGCAAAACAAGTTTACAAATAGTACTGTAGCTACAATAAGAGCAGTAATGTTGCCACTGGGGTATATTCTAATTTTATCACTAATTCCAACTGGAAATTAATTTTCCAACTTAGTTGAAATCATTTGATGCTAAGGGGCCGATTTATCACAGCACGAATGGGGCCGTATACCCCAAGTTCCCGCACGAGCCTTCATGCTTGCCGCGAACAAGAGTTAAGAAACAGCGAGAGGTCTTAAGACCGCTGCTCCTTAACTTGTCCAGTTCCTCTGAGGCTGCGGACATCAATCCGCCCGATCGAATTCGATCGGGCTTGTGCAATGTTAAAAGCTTGCAGCATATGTTTTCACTAGATTCCAGAAAAGGCCTTTTTGTGTATTAAGTACGTGCTATCAGGATAGAATCTGGGAAGCCCCTCAATACTTACATATACAATAGCCCTTTCACACCACTTAAAGTGCCATAAAACATTTTGAGTTATGTGCTTATTATAAAATGGTCAAATGAGGTAAAATAGTGTGTGAAAAAAAGTGTAAAAAAAGCTTATAAGTAGCTTAAAGGGACACTAAACGCATTTTTTTTCTTTAATGGTTTAGATAGAGCATGCAATTTTAAGCAACTTTCTAATTTACTCCTGTTATCAATTTTTCTTCAGCAGAAATGTGATGCATAGGAGCCAGACGTTTTTGTTTGAGAACCTGGGTTATGCTTGCTTAATCATGTATCATGTAACAAAGTGTGCACGTGAAGATAATTACTTATGCAAGTAAGGGGGGTTGAGAAGGGACACAGGTACTGCTATTGTATGTTGCCAAGAGGCTTGTTTGGTTTCCATGGGGATGATGTCACATGCTATGTGAAAGCTTTAGCACTATACTGTGCACTACTTTAGTCAGATGGCATGTGGCTCTACCCCCTACTGTGCACGTGCACAAGTGCATTCTGCTGAAGCTATGGCCTGAATAGCACCTTACATATATGGAAATGCCCAGGGGGGAGATTGTTGCAAACAAAACTATGCCTGAATTAAAGGGGTTAAATCAGAAACAGTTTTGCTGGTAAGCTTTGACTGCATTATATATTTAGAAACCTATGTTAGTTCATACTGTTGTATGTCCCTTTAAGGTTACAGTAGGAATCTTTTTAATCAATTCCGTTACTCAAAACATACATGTGTGAGGTAATCTATTGCAATCTTAAACCATCCTCTGCTAAACAATCTAAATGCTATTTGTATCTAGGCATGATGAGAATACTGGGCATGTTTCTCATTTGAACATCTTTGCAGATACAATATTTCAATGATGCAAATTCATGTTTTACAGTTTCAGTACTGTTAAAATCCAGTTTACAAAGCAGTCATAGGTCCTTGCGATAGAAACCTTGTAAAAATGTGGTACATTTTTATATTGTTTTACCTTATACATTCAGCAATCGTTATTCCCAGAGAACAGGTGCAACATTCTAATCATCCCCAAATTAGGAGTTCTGCAATCAAAATGCCGACTTGTGAATTAACTTTTTTCATTACTCCACATTAATTGAGGATGTTTTCCAGATCCAATACAGCTTACACTGGATAAAAGAAAAGTGACTACTACTATATAGTTCACTCATTTTCATTGAGATGTTTTTCAATATATCATTTAATTGAAACATTAAATAATATCTAAGGATATTAAGTTTTTCCTGGTCATGTAGACCTGATAATACAAGCTTTTTGATTCATTTAAATAAAGGTAAGTGCAGAGTTTCATTATTTATTTTATTTTGTAGCCAAGTCAATATGGCACCCACACTACCTGAAGTGCATCTTCAGATCCAGACCCTGAGGTCTAGTTATCAACGTGTCTACTTACCTGCTATCGCCGGCCCCAATATGCCCGCCTAAGCTCGCCTCACATCGCTGCCGCGGACCTGAATACGCTTGCCAAAGTTATCAATAAAGCTGTCAAAAAGCCGGGCACCAAGTACGGGGCGATGAGCAGCGGACTGTGATAATTATCACTCATCCGATCTCGCTGCTCTTCGGCTTTTTCCCAGCTTTATTGATACCCCTGTCACTAAGCACTCACACTAAACTACACTGTTCTACCACCTATACCGGCGCCCCCGGAGCCCCCCGCAACTAAATAAAGTTATTAACCCCTAAACCGCCACTCCTAGACCCCGCCGCAACTATAATAAATGTATTAACCCCTAAACCGCCACTCCCGGAGCCCACCGCCACCTACATTATACCTAGTAAACCCTATCCTGCCCCCCCCCTATACCGCCACCACCTATAATAAATGTATTAACCCCTATCCTGCCAATCCCGGACCCTGCCGCAACTAAATAAATTGTTTAACCCCTAAACCGCCGCTCCCGGACCCCGCCACCACCTATATTAAACTTATTAACCCCTAATCTGCCCCCCCACACCGTCGCAACCTATAATAAATTTATTAACCCCTATCCTGCCCCCCCTACACCGCCGCCACCTATAATAAATGTATTAACCCCTATCCTGCCCCCCTACACCGCCGCAACTATAATAAATATGTTAACCCCTAAACCTAAGTCTAACCCTAACCCTAACACCCACCTAACTTAAATATTAATTAAATACATCTAAATATTATAACTCTTATTAACTAAATTAATCCTATTTAAAACTAAATATTTACCTTTAAAATAAACCCTAATATAGCTACAATATAAATAATAATTATATTGTATCTATCTTAGGATTTATTTTTATTTTACAGGCAAATTTCAATTTATTTTAACTAGGTACAATAGCTATTAATTAAATAGTTAATAACTATTTAATAGCTACCTAGCTAAAATAAAGAGAAATTTACCTGTAAAATAAAAACTAACCTAAGTTACAATTACACCTAACACTAAACTATCATTAAATAAATTATTCCTATTTAAAACTAAATACTTACCCGTCAAATAAACCCTAAGATAGCTACAATGTAATTAATAATTACATTGTAGCTATTTTAGGATTTATATTTATTTTACAGGTAACTTTGTATTTCTTTTAGCTAGTTAGAATAGTTATTAAATAGTTATTAACTATTTAATAACTACCTAGCTAAAAGAAATACAAAATTACCTGTAAAATAAATCCTAACCTAAGTTACAATTAAACCTAACACTACACTATCATTAAATAAATTAAATTAATTAACTACAAATAACTACAATTAAATACAATTAAATAAACTAACTAAAGTACAAAAAATAAAAAAATAAGTTACAAAAAAAAGTTACAAACATTTAAAAAATATTACAACATTTTTAAGCTACTTACACCTAATTTAAGCCCCCTAATAAAATAACAAAGCCCCCCAAAATAAAAAAATGCCGTACCCTATTCTACATTAAAAAGTTAACAGCTCTATTACCTTACCAGCCCTTAAAATGGCCTTTTGCAGGGCATGCCCCAAAGAAATCAGCTCTTTTGCCTGTCAAAATATTTTACAGCCCCCCCAACATTAAAACCCACCACCCACACACCCCTACTCTAACCCAAACCCCCCTTAAATAAACCTAACACTACCCCCTGAAGATCATCCTACCTTTAGCCGTCTTCAGCCTGCCGACCACCGATGGAACAGAAGAGGACATCCGCAGCGGCCGAAGTCATCATCCAAGGGGCGCTGAAGAAATCTTCCATCCGATTGAAGTCATCATCCAAAAAAAGAGCTGATTTCTTTGGGGCATGCCCCGCAAAAGGTCCTTTTAAGGGCTGGTAAGGTAATAGAGCTGTTAACTTTTTAATGTAGAATAGGGTAGGGCATTTTTTTATTTTGGGGGTCTTTGTTATTTTATTAGGGGGCTTAGATTAGGTGTAAGTAGCTTAAAATTGTTGTAATATTTTTTAAATGTTTGTAACTTATTTTTTTTTATTTTTTGTAACTTATTTTTTTTTTATTTTTTGTACTTTAGTTAGTTTATTTAATTGTATTTAATTGTAGGTATTTGTAGTTAATTAATTTAATTTATTTAATGATAGTGTAGTGTTAGGTTTAATTGTAACTTAGGTTAGGATTTATTTTACATGTAACTATTTAATAACTATTCTAACTAGCTAAAAGAAATACAAAGTTACCTGTAAAATAAATATAAATCCTAAAATAGCTACAATGTAATTATTAGTTTTAAATAGGAATAATGTATTTAATGATAGTGTAGTGTTAGGTGCAATTGTAGCTTAGGTAAGTTTTTATTTTACAGGTAAATTTCTATTTATTTTAGCTAGGTAGCTATTAAATAGTTATTAACTATTTAATAGCTATTGTACCTAGTTAAAATAAATTGAAATTTGCCTGTAAAATAAAAATAAATCCTAAGATAGATACAATATAATTATTATTTATATTGTAGCTATATTAGGGTTTATTTTAAAGGTAAGTATTTAGTTTTTAATAAGATTAATATAGTTAATAAGAGTTATAATATTTAGATGTATTTAATTAATATTTAAGTTAGGTGGGTGTTAGGGTTAGGGTTAGGTTTAGGAGTTAATAATTTTAATATAGTGGCGGCGGTGTAGGGGGGGCCGGATAGGGTTTAATACATTTATTATAGGTTGTGGCGGTATAGGGGGGGCAGGATAGGGGTTAATAAATGTATTATAGGTGGCGACGGTGTAGGGGGGGCAGATTAGGGGTTAATAAGTTTAATATAGATGTCGGCGGGGTCCGGGAGTGGCGGTTTAGGGGTTAAACAATTTATTTAGTTGCGGCGGGGTCCGGGATCGGCAGCATAGGGGTTAATAAATTTATTATAGGTAACGGCGGTGTAGGGGGGGCAGGATAGGGTTAATAGGTATTATGTAGGCGGCAGCGGGGTCCGGGAGTGGCAGTTTAGGGGTTAACATATTTATTATAGTTGCGGCGGGGTCCGGGAGCGGCGGTTTAGGGGGGGAATAACTTTATTTAGTTGCGGCAGTATAGGGGGCGGAAGATTAGGGGTTAATATGTATAATGTAGGTTGCGGCAGGGTCCGGGAGCGGCGGTTTAGGGGGTAATAAATGTATTTAGTTGTGGCGGTGTAGGGGGGGCAGATTAGGGGTGTTTAGACTCAGGGTACATGTTAGGGTGTTAGGTGTACACATTTCCCATAGGAATCAATGGGATGTCGGGCAGCAGCGAACATGAGCTTTCGCTATGGTCAGACTCCCATTGATTCCTATGGGATCCGCCGCCTCCAGGGCGGCGGATTGAAAACCAGGTACGCTGGGCCGGAAAAGTGCCGAGCGTACCTGCTAGTTTTTTGATAACTAGCAAAAGTAGTCAGATTGTGCCGAACTTGTGTTCGGAACATCTGGAGTGACGTAAGAATCGATCTGTGTCGGACTAAGTCCGGCGCATCGAAGCTTACGTCTCTAAATTCTACTTTTGCCGGCAGCAGGGCTTGATAACTAAGACAAATCAGCCTCGCCACAAATACGCTGCGGAATTCCAGCGTATTTGAGGTTGACAGCTTGATAACTAGGGGCCCCTTTGTCTGCAACATCTCTTATAATCTTGGAAGGACAGGTCGTTCATTCTACTGTGATCTGCAATGCTGTTACTATAGAGTAGTGTAAGCCGTACTAGAATGATTGGCAAACGCCTCACTAAACTATTAATAGCATGACTAAAGAGGCCCTTGTTAATTCCTGAATATGTGGGTAAGATCAACTAAGAGAATAACAACAGCCAAAATGCGTCAGCTGTATATCATGGTGTATTATTCCTACTAGAATCAGTGGTTCTTAACCCAAGTGAACTCAAGGCCCGGTACATTTTAGCTGGACATGTCCAGGGCCCGGTAGTCCTACACATACATACATGTATATGTATGTATACGTGTGTGTGTATATATATATATATATATATATATGTGTGTGTGTGTATATATACAGTATATATATATATATATATATACATACACACACACACACAAATATATATATATATATATATATATATATATATATATATATACTGTATATAAAACTATATATGCATGTACATATAAATATATATACTGTATATATATATATTTAAAAGCATTGATGTCAGTAGGGGAGGAAAATATATACTTTCATTGGTGTCAGTGGGTTGGTATCACTTACTGCATGTGCAATTGCCTGGTATTCCTTATATGTGAAACAGAGGGCCTGCCAGACCATGCAGTTGGGGGCATGTCGGGTCGTGGCCCACTAGCAGTGTCATCAAGGCCCGGTACTGGCCACAGCCCGGCTTTTGAGAAACCAGGGGATAGATACTTTGTATATTTTATTCTCATGCATCAACAGTGGTTGACAATAGCATTATGTTTTACTACAAACTTTATTGAATGATTTGACTGTATCTTAGATCAGGCATATAATTTTTCTTTTTTTTATGGAGGAATACGGTTTTGCTGCTGATTAATTTGACCTCCTAATCTCACTGGAAACAATTTTTAGAATAGTACTTCTGTCGAAATAATGAGCTGAAACACTTGGCTTAATTGTTCTCTTTGCGCACTAAATATTTATTGCTACTAAATTGTTCATCAAGTAAATCTCAGATGCTATTTCTATTCTAGCCAGTTCTTTTGTTTTTTAAATCACTTTATTACAATCATTCTCTTTATTGGTAAGATAGCTATAAAACATTGTTAAACAATAGGATTTACTGATATACTTATATATAATACAAGCCTTATCAGCATGTTGGTTAAATTAGTAATTGCATCTGGGGGGAAAAATAATGTAACATGTTATTGTTTTACCAGAACGCAGAGTTTAAACAAGGGAAGATTAGCCATTTTCACATAATTCTGATTTACTTAGCCTAACCCATTAGTCTATTTCATTGTTAGTGATTAAATAGATAGATAAAGCCTTAACTACCCATTCACCATCAGAATAGTTAATTGGTTATGTTATTAGTATAACGAGTTTTGAGTGAGAGTATGATATTATAATTGAGAATATTTCATCCACAATATTTGTGTTAAATAAATTAAGAATGGACTGTATAAAAGTCTATGTGAAACTAATCCATCTTAAACTATTCCAATAAGGAGTATGAGTACAGTACCACCTTAAAAATGTTTTAATGTGACCACCAAGTAGAAATAATGATTTGTTCCAGCCACCAATAGTTAAAAGACCTTTATTTCTTCATTAGTGGGGTCTTAGACCCTGGAGTATTTGCAGGATAAGGCAGATCCTGGGTTCCGTGCCCCACAAGCCACATATCTGTTGGTACTGTTTTCCACACTTTGCTTTAATGTGACCACCAATCAGAAAAAAGGGAGATCTTTTTAAGGAGCAAAGTGACCATCTAATTTATAACTTGATAAAGCCCAAAAAAGGTTGAAACGTGTTGACAGGACTACCATTTGTCACTTTTCCTGCTTTGCCAACTTTGCCAATATATTTACCCACCCTGAGGAGTTTGCTATTTGTAACAGAGGGAGGTGTTATTTTCAAAATCTGTGTTGGGACTTCTAGAGAATAAGTTCGACCGATTTGAATAGTTCAGCTATTGCAGGTTACAAGATTGCTGCAAGTATTCAGTTGTGACAGAAGTGTTTCAAAGTATTGCCTTGAATTTATACAGATCAATGACCTCTGACCATACATGACGCTTGTGCAAACTCACGTGCACCACACTTCGCCAGGAATCACCGTCGGGAATCGCCATCCCTCTAGATGCAGTCTATCCCCCGAGATGAACCCAGGACAAGTGGAATTAGTACAAAGGAGGTCACTCTACAGAATAAAGGTAAACAATATGTACCTATAACAACTTGATATCTATAATCAATAGATCTGTAGCACATGGACAGATAAGATCCACTTTATATAAGGAGGATATCCCAGTACATATACTGGACTTTGTTATACAAGAACTTGGTATCATTTGGATCCAATTACTTTTGTAACTGCATCTGGACACCAACTGTTCATTTTAAACTATCACATTTTTGGTAATATAATTTTAGAGCATTTGTTTTTATTTGTCATTTTTAAGGGAGACGTCCCTGTGGATAAATTGGGTATGCATGTTTGATGTTATTTATTTTCTATATAAAAGATGGCATTAAAGATTATATATATATATATATATATATATATATATATATATATATATATATATATATATACACATATATATTTATTTATGAGTTTTTGTCATTGTGGAATCTATATTTTAAATTAATCAATATTAAATTTAATATCTTTATATATATATATATATGTGCTTTAATAGTGCTGCCTCTAACTGTTCATATATTTGTATTATAACGTTCCCTCATTTTAAGTATTTTGCAACAGTCTCTAATGTGTGCGCATGAAATACTTAGTTACAGCATGCGCACACAGTAGTTAAATTGTGTGCAAAATGGCCCCTAGTTATCAAGCCGTCAACCTCAAATACGCTGGAATTCCGCAGCGTATTTGTGGCAAGGCTGATTTGCCTTAGTTATCAAGCCCTAGACACTGGCAAAAGTAGAATTTTGTGACGTAAGCTTTGATCCCCTGGACTCAGTCCGACACAGATCAATTCTTACGCCACTACAGATGTTCCGCACACAAGTTCGGAACAATCTGACTACTTTTCCTAGTTATCAAAAAACTAGCAGGTACGCTCTGCACTTTTCCGGCCCAGCGGCCCTGGAGGCGGCGGATCCCATAGGAATCAATGGGAGTCTGACCATAGCGAAAGTTCATGTTCGCTGCTGCCAGACATCCCATTGATTCCTATGGGAGATGTCTACACCTAACACGCTAACATGTACCCCGAGTCTAAACACCCCTAATCTGTCCCCCCTACACCGCCGCAACTAAATAAAGTGTTTACCCCCTAAACCGCCGCTCCCGGAGCCCATGGCAAGCTATAATAAATATGTTAACCCCTAAACCGCCGCTCCCGGTCCCCGCCGCAACTATAATATATGTATTAACCCCTAAACCACCGCTCCCGGACCCTGCCGCCACCTACATTCTACCTATTAACCCCTATCCTGCCCCCCCTACACCGCCGCCACTATAATAAATTTATTAACCCCTATCCTGCCCCCCCTACACCGTCGCCACCTATAATAAATGTATTAACCCCTCTCCTGCCCCCCCTACACCGCTGCCACTGTAATAAAATTATTAACCCCTAAACCTAAGTCTAACCCTAACCCTAACACCCCCCTACCTTAAATATTAATTAAATAAATCTAAATAATATTTCTCTTGTTAACTAAATTAATCCTATTTAAAACTAAATACCTTTAAAATAAACCCTAATACAGCTACAATATAAATAATAATTATATTGTAGCTATCTTAGGATTTATTTTTATTTTACAGGCAAATTTCAATTTATTTTAACTAGGTACAATAGCTATTAAATAGTTATTAACTATTTAATAGCTACCTAGTTAAAATAAAGAGAAATTTACCTGTAAAATAAAAACTAACCTTAGTTACAATTACACCTAACACTACACTATCATTAAATAAATTATTCCTATTTAAAACTAAATACTTACCTGTAAAATAAACCCTAAGGCCTAGATTTGGAGTTTTGTCGGTAAAGACCCGCGTAGCTAACGCCGGCTTTTTTCTGGCCGCACCATAAAAATAACTCTGGTATTGAGAGTCCATATAAAGGCTGCGTTAGGCTCCAAAAAAGGAGCGTAGAGCATATTTAACGCAGCTTCAACTCTCGATACCAGAGTTGCTTACGCAAGCGGCCAGCCTCAAAAACGTGCTCGTGCACGATTCTCCCATAGAAAACAATGGGGCTGTTTGAGCTGAAAAAAAACCTAACACCTAAAAAAAAGCCGCGTTCAGCTCCTAACGCAGCCCCATTGTTTGCTATGGGGAAACACTTCCTACGTCTGCACCTAACACTCTAACATGTACCCCGAATCTAAACACCCCTAACCTTACACTTATTAACCCCTATTCTGCCGCCCCCGCTATCGCTGACCCCTGCATATTATTATTAACCCCTAATCTACTGCTCCGTAAACCGCCGCTACTTACATTATCCCTATGTACCCCTAATCTGCTGCCCTAACATCGCCGACCCCTATATTATATTTATTAACCCCTAATCTGCCCCCCACAACGTCGCCTCCACCTGCTTACACTTATTAACCCCTAATCTGCCGACCGGACCGCACCGCTATTATTATAAAGTTATTAACCCCTAATCCGCCTCACTAACCCTATAATAAATAGTATTAACCCCTAATCTGCCCTCCCTAACATCGCCGACACCTAACTTCAAACATTAACCCCTAATCTGCCGACTGGAGCTCACCGCTATTCTAATAAATGTATTAACCCCTAAAGCTAAGTCTAACCCTAACACTAACACCCCCCTAAGTTAAATATAATTTAAATCTAACGAAATTAATTAACTCTTATTAAATAAATTATTCCTATTTAAAGCTAAATACTTACCTGTAAAATAAATCCTAATATAGCTACAATATAAATTATAATTATATTATAGCTATTTTATGATTTATATTTATTTTACAGGTAACTTTGTATTTATTTTAACCAGGTACAATAGCTATTAAATAGTTAAGAACTATTTAATAGCTACAATAGTTAAAATAATTACAAAATTACCTGTAAAATAAATCCTAACCTAAGTTACAATTAAACCTAACACTACACTATCAATAAATTAATTAAATAAACTACCTACAATTACCTACAATTAACCTAACACTACACTATCAATAAATTAATTAAATACAATTCCTACAAATAAATACAATTAAATAAACTAGCTAAAGTACAAAAAATAAAAAAGAACTAAGTTACAAAAAATAAAAAAATATTTACAAACATAATAAAAATATTACAACAATTTTAAACTAATTACACCTACTCTAAGCCCCCTAATAAAATAACAAAGCCCCCCAA
Organism: Bombina bombina; assembly: GCF_027579735.1. Taxonomy (NCBI): domain Eukaryota; kingdom Metazoa; phylum Chordata; class Amphibia; order Anura; family Bombinatoridae; genus Bombina; species Bombina bombina. The sequence goes on from NC_069499.1 coordinate 1,397,020,578, forward strand.
AATAAAAAAATGCCCTACCCTATTCTAAATTACTAAAGTTCAAAGCTCTTTTACCTTACCAGCCCTGAACAGGGCCCTTTGCGGGGCATGCCCCAAGAAGTTCAGCTCTTTTGCCTGTAAAAAAAAACATACAATTCCCAAGCCCCCCAACTTTACAACCCACCACCCACATACCCCTAATCTAACCCAAATCCCCCTTAAATAAACCTAACACTAAGCCCCTGAAGATCTTCCTACCTTGTCTTCACCTCACCGGGTTCAACGATCTGTCCAGAAGAGCTCCTCCGATGTCCTGATCCAAGCCCAAGCGGGGGGCTGAAGAGGTCCATGATCAGGCTGAAGTCTTCATCCAAGCGGGGCAGAAGAGGTCTTCCATCCGATTGAAGTCTTCATCCAAGCGGGATCTTCTATGGTCATCCATCTGGAGCGGAGCGGCAGGATCCTGAAGACCTCCGACGCGGAACATCCATCCTGGCCGACGACTGAACGACGAATGACGGTTCCTTTAAATGACGTCATCCAAGATGGCGTCCCTCGAATTCCGATTGGCTTATAGGATTCTATCAGCCAATCGGAATTAAGGTAGGAATATTCTGATTGGCTGATGGAATCAGCCAATCAGAATCAAGTTCAATCCGATTGGCTGATCCGATCAGTCAATCAGATTGAGCTCGCATTCTATTGGCTGATCGGAACAGCCAATAGAATGCGAGCTCAATCTGATTGGAGCTCTTCTGGACAGATCGTTGAACCCGGTTAGGTGAAGACAAGGTAGGAAGATCTTCAGGGGCTTAGTGTTAGGTTTATTTAAGGGGGGTTTGGGTTAGATTAGGGGTATGTGGGTGGTGGGTTGTAATGTTGGGGGGCTTGGGTATTGTATGTTTTTTTTTACAGGCAAAAGAGCTGAACTTCTTGGGGCATGCCCCGCAAAGGGCCCTGTTCAGGGCTGGTAAGGTAAAAGAGCTTTGAACTTTAGTAATTTAGAATAGGGTAGGGCATTTTTTTTATTTTGGGGGGCTTTGTTATTTTATTAGGGGGCTTAGAGTAGGTGTAATTAGTTTAAAATTGTTGTAATATTTTTATTATGTTTGTAAATATTTTTTTATTTTTTGTAACTTAGTTCTTTTTTTTTTTGTACTTTAGCTAGTTTATTTAATTGTATTTATTTGTAGGAATTGTATTTAATTAATTTATTGATAGTGTAGTGTTAGGTTAATTGTAGGTAATTGTAGGTAGTTTATTTAATTAATTTATTGATAGTGTAGTGTTAGGTTTAATTGTAACTTAGGTTAGGATTTATTTTACAGGTAATTTTGTAATTATTTTAACTATTGTAGCTATTAAATAGTTCTTAACTATTTAATAGCTATTGTACCTGGTTAAAATAAATACAAAGTTACCTGTAAAATAAATATTAATCCTAAAATAGCTATAATATAATTATAATTTATATTGTAGCTATATTAGGATTTATTTTACAGGTAAGTATTTAGCTTTAAATAGGAATAATTTATTTAATAAGAGTTAATTTATTTCGTTAGATTTAAATTATATTTAACTTAGGGGGGTGTTAGTGTTAGGGTTAGACTTAGCTTTAGGGGTTAATACATTTATTAGAATAGCGGTGAGCTCCAGTCGGCAGATTAGGGGTTAATGTTTGAAGTTAGGTGTCGGCGATGTTAGGGAGGGCAGATTAGGGGTTAATACTATTTATTATAGGGTTAGTGAGGCGGATTAGGGGTTAATAACTTTATAATAATAGCGGTGCGGTCCGCTCGGCAGATTAGGGGTTAATAAGTGTAGGCAGGTGGAGGCGACGTTGAGGGGGGCAGATTAGGGGTTAATAAATATAATATAGGGGTCGGCGGTGTTAGGGGCAGCAGATTAGGGGTACATAAGTATAACGTAGGTGGCGGCGCTTTGCGGTCGGCAGATTAGGGGTTAATTATTGTAGGTAGCTGGCTGCGACGTTGTGGGGGGCAGATTAGGGGTTAATAAATATAATATAGGGGTCGGCGGTGTTAGGGGCAGCAGATTAGTTGTACATAAGTATAAAGTAGGTGGCGGTCGGCAGATTAGGGGTTAAAAAAATGTAATCGAGTGGCGGCGATGTGGGGGGACCTCGGTTTAGGGGTACATAGGTAGTTTATGGGTGTTAGTGTACTTTAGAGTACAGTAGTTAAGAGCTTTATAAACCGGCGTTAGCCCAGAAAGCTCTTAACTACTGACTTTTTTCCTGCGGCTGGAGTTTTGTCGTTAGATGTCTAACGCTCACTTCAGCCACGACTCTAAATACCGGAGTTAGAAAGATCCCATTGAAAAGATAGGATACGCAATTGACGTAAGGGGATCTGCGGTATGGAAAAGTTGCGGCTGAAAAGTGAGCGTTAGACCCTTTTTTGAGTGACTCCAAATACCGGAGGTAGCCTAAAACCAGCGTTAGGAGCCTCTAACGCTGGTTTTCACGGCTAACGCCAAACTCCAAATCTAGGCCTAAGATAGCTACAATGTAATTAATAATTACATTGTAGCTATTTTAGGATTTTTATTTATTTTACAGGTAACTTTGTATTTATTTTAGCTAGTTAGAATAGTTATTAAATAGTTATTAACTATTTAATAACTACCTAGCTAAAAGAAATACAAAATTACCTGTAAAATAAATCCTAACCTAAGTTACAATTAAACCTAATACTACACTACATTATCATTAAATTAATTAAATAAATTACCTACAAATAACTACAATTAAATTAAATTAAATAAACTAACTAAAGTACAAAAAATAAAAAAAGCTAAGTTACAAAAAATAAAAAAAATAAGTTACAAACATTTTAAAAATATTACAACAATTTTAAGCTACTTACACCTAATCTAAGCCCTCTAATAAAATAGCAAAGCCCCCCAAAATAAAAAATGTCCCTACCCTATTCTACATTAAAAAGTTACCAGCTCTATTACCTTACCAGCCCTTAAAAGGGCCTTTTGCGGGGCATGCCCCAAAGAAAACAGCTCTTTTGCCTGTAAAATAAAAATACAACCCCCCCAACATTAAAACCCACCACCCACATACCCCTAATCTAACCCAAACACCCCTTAAATAAACCTAACACTACCCCCCTGAAGATCATCCTACCTTGAGCCATCTTCAGCCAGCCGACCACCGATGGAACCGAAGGGAGATCCGGAGTGGCAGAAGTCATCATCCAAGGGGCGCTGAAGAAGTCTTCCATTCGATTGAAGTCAACATCCAGGCGGCGCTGAGGAGGTCTTCCATCCGATAGAAGTCTTCATCCATGCGGCGTCTTCAATCTTCATCCATCCGGAGCGGAGCCATCTTCAGACGAGCGACGCGGAGCCATCCTCTTCTTCCCCGACGCTAACGACGAATGAAGGTTCCTTTAAGGGACGTCATCCAAGATGGCGTCCCTTCAATTCTGATTGGCTGATAGGATTCTATCAGCCAATCGGAATTAAGGTAGGAAAAATCTGATTGGCTGATGCTATCAGCCAATCAGATTGAAGTTCAATCCGATTGGATGATCCAATCAGCCAATCAGATTGAGCTTGCATTCTATTGGCTGATCAGATACAGCCAATAGAATGCGAGCTCAATCTGATTGGTCTGATTTGATCAGCCAATCGATTGAACTTCAATCTGATTGGCTGATAGCATCAGCCAATCAGATTTTTTCTACCTTAATTCTGATTGGCTGATAGAATCCTATCAGCCAATCGGAATTGAAGGGACGCCATCTTGGATGATGTCCCTTAAAGGAACCTTCATTCGTCGTTAGTCGTCGGGAAGAAGAGGATGGCTCTGCGTCGGCTCATCTAAAAGATGCTCCGCTCCGCTCCGGATGGATGAAGATTGAAGACGCCGCATGGATGAAGACTTCTATCGGATGGAAGACCTCCTCAGCGCTGCCTGGATGTTGACTTCAATCGGATGGAAGACTTCTTCAGCGCCCCTTGGATGATGACTTCTGCCACTCCGGATCTCCTTTTCGGTTCCATCGGTGGTCGGCTACCTGTAAAATAAATATAAATATAAAATAAATATAAACTTTTGTAACTGCATCTGGACACCAACTGTTCATTTTAAACTATCACATTTTTGGTAATATAATTTTAGAGCATTTGTTTTTATTTGTCATTTTTAAGGGAGACGTCCCTGTGGATAAATTGGGTATTGCATGTTTGATGTTATTTATTTTCTATATAAACGATGGCATTAAAGATTATATATATAATATTTATATATATATATATATATATATATATATATATATATATATATATATTTATTTATTTATTTACGAGTTTTTGTCATTGTGGAATCTATATTTTAAATTAATCAATATTAAATTTTATATCTTTATATATATATCTGTGCTTTAATAGTGCTGCCTCTAACTGTTCATATATTTGTATTATAACGTTCCCTCATTTTAAGTATTTTGCAACAGTCTCTAATGTGTGCGCATGAAATACTTAGTTACAGCATGCGCACACAGTAGTTAAATTGTATGCATAATGGCCCCTAGTTATCAAGCCGTCAACCTCAAATACGCTGGAATTCCGCAGCGTATTTGTGGCAAGGCTGATTTGCCTTAGTTATCAAGCCCTAGACACTGGCAAAAGTAGAATTTTGTGACGTAAGCTTTTATCCCCTGGACTCAGTCCGACACAGATCAATTCTTACGCCACTACAGATGTTCCGCACACAAATTCGGAACAATCTGACTACTTTTCCTAGTTATCAAAAAACTAGCAGGTACGCTCTGCACTTTTCCGGCCCAGCGGCCCTGGAGGCGGCGGATCCCATAGGAATCAATGGGAGTCTGACCATAGCGAAAGTTCATGTTCGCTGCTGCCAGACATCCCATTTGATTCCTATGGAGATGTCTACACCTAACACCCTAACATGTACCCCGAGTCTAAACACCCCTAATCTGTCCCCCCTACACCGCCGCAACTAAATAAAGTGTTTACCCCCTAAACCGCCGCTCCCGAGCCCCACGGCAAGCTATAATAAATATGTTAACCCCTAAACCGCCGCTCCCGGTCCCCGCCGCAACTATAATATATGTATTAACCCCTAAACCACCGCTCCCGGACCCTGCCGCCACCTACATTCTACCTATTAACCCCTATCCTGCCCCCCCTACACCGCCAGGCCACTATAATAAATTTATTAACCCCTATCCTGCCCCCCCTACACCGTCGCCACCTATAATAAATGTATTAACCCCTCTCCTGCCCCCCCTACACCGCCGCCACTGTAATAAAATTATTAACCCCTAAACCTAAGTCTAACCCTAACCCTAACACCCCCCTACCTTAAATATTAATTAAATACCCCTAATCTAACCCAAACACCCCTTAAATAAACCTAACACTACCCCCCTGAAGATCATCCTACCTTGAGCCATCTTCAGCCAGCCGACCACCGATGGAACCGAAGAGGAGATCCGGAGCGGCAGAAGTCATCATCCAAGGGGCGCTGAAGAAGTCTTCCATTCGATTGAAGTCAACATCCAGGTGGCGCTGAGGAGGTCTTCCATCCGATAGAAGTCTTCATCCATGCGGCGTCTTCAATCTTCATCCATCCGGAGCGGAGCCATCTTCAGACGAGCCGACGCGGAGCCATCCTCTTCTTCCCGACGACTAACGACGAATGAAGGTTCCTTTAAGGGACGTCATCCAAGATGGCGTCCCTTCAATTCTGATTGGCTGATAGGATTCTATCAGCCAATCGGAATTAAGGTAGGAAAAATCTGATTGGCTGATGCTATCAGCCAATCAGATTGAAGTTCAATCCGATTGGCTGATCCAATCAGCCAATCAGATTGAGCTTGCATTCTATTGGCTGATCGGAACTATTGGCTGATTGGTTAATACATTTATTATAGGTGGCGACAGTGTAGGGGGGCAGATTTTTTGATAACTTAGGCGAAATTTTTCAGGTCCGCGGCGGCGATGGTAGGCAAGCTTAGGCGGGCGTATTGGGCCGGCGAAGGCAGGTAAAGTAGACACGTTGATAACTAGAGGCCAATGTAACTATAAGAAACATGGCCACATTCTTCTTCCTGATGTTAAGCTCACGTGACTGGTTGGGTCACGTGAGTCACTTGGTCATCCAATCATGCTGCTTAGCGTAAAGATATTGGTGATGCTGGGTCATGTGAGCTGCAGAATGCAGCTATGTTTCTTATAGTTACATCGTGAGCACGCTTTAGAAAAAAATGTGGAAATGTTTAAAAAAAAAAAAAAAATAACACTATCACAAATAAAATACAAATTATGAATGAAACTAGCAGGGCTCCGTATAATAACACTGTTTAATAAACATTATTAAAAAAAGTGCATAAAAATGTTATAAGGGCTCGAAGATATATCTCAGGTGTAAGAAAAAAAGGACTGCAAAGGGATTTGACATAAAGATACATACATACACGTCTAAATATGTATATGTATGTATGTACAGTATATATATGTTTATATGTGTGTACATATGTATTTATTTATATGTGTATATGTGTATTTACAGACATATATACACACATAAATACATATGTATATATATATATATATATATATATATAGACATATATATGAATGCATTGTAGCCCTTTGCAGTCAAGTACCTGAAAACATGTAAAATCATATTTATGCAATATTCATATTAAATAAAGTGTTTAACAGTGTATGTGTTATAATATTGGACATTTAAATGTTTTTCACAATGGGGAATATGTTCTAAGTATTTTTAAATAGATATTCCAATATATATATATATATATATAAATATATATATTATATATATATATATATATATATATATATATATATACTGTATACATATATATATATGTATATATATATATATATATATGTATATATATATATATATATATATATGTTTATATTTAATATATATTTAGACTAAACAGAACATAATCATGTTTATTTAACTGCACTCTGTTAATTTCAGACTATCTACTAATTGATATTTTTATTTGTTGTTGTAACATTTGGGGCATATTGTGGGAAGGATGGGGAAGGGATATATAGCATATTTAGTGTAAAAAAAGTGGCTTATCTACCCTAATATAGGACAATACAGGACATAGTTCCTAAATAGAGGCTCTTACATTTACCTAATATCGTTGATATATATATATAAAGAGAGAGAGAGAGAGAGAGAGAGAGAGAGAGAGTAGATAATAGGAGAAAGCACTCGCTGGACTTCAGCATTCTTAGAACCAACAATACTTTATTTGTGACGTTTCGAGACAATAACCGTCCCTTCCTCTGACAACCAGAAGCTAGGGATGGGCGAATGTTTCGCAACATTCGAAAAACGGCATGAATTTTAACACATTCGTTCGTTCGAATTTCGAATGTTTACATAACATTCTAACATTCGATTTTTGAATGTTCGGTTTCGAATTTTACGATTACATTCGAAAATATTCTTTTCGAAAAATTTGAAAAATTTTAGATTGTAATAGTATTTCTAATGCTTTTTCTTTAAATGTAATATTCGAATTATGCAATATTCGAATTAGAAAAATTCGAATTTAGATTGTAATAGTATTTCTAATGCTTTTTCTTAAATGTAATATTCGAATTATGCAATATTCGAATTCGAAAATTCGAATTTATATTCGAATTCGAAAAATTCGAATTTATATTCGAATTCGAAAAATTCGAATTTATATTCGAATTCGAAAAATTCGAATTTATTATGTTTGTAATAGTATTTCTAATGCTTCTTTAAATGTAATATTCGAATTAATGCAATATTCTATATGGAAACATTCAAAATGATATATTTGTATCTATTATGTATCAATTTACTAGATTCCCCCCGCCCTACCACATGAACTATTGAACTTCTGAATATCTATTTGTTAAATAGAATGTTAAATTCGAAATTTCGAATGTGGGACATTCGATATAATTATAAACATTCGAATTCGAAAGTGACATCGAAAACTGTAAATAACATTCGATTTTTGAATTTTTAAGAATATTCGTTCTTATCGACATTCGTATTTAGAATTCAAATTTCAGTAATAACATTCGTTCTACATTTGAAATTCGAAAATTTACACATTCGCCCATCCCTACCAGAAGCTACAAACAGACTAATAAAGGCCTGTAAAACCCTCCCCCGGAGAGGCCACCAATCCTTGGAGACCGTGTGCAAACAAATCAAGGTCTGTACCACTTGACAGACATAATGTGATATTGTTAAAAAACATATTAAAATATATCTATTTGATCCTATGTGTGTTTAACATAAATGCAAAATTCATTAAATCTTCAGTGTTAGTAATATATTTCAGTGTGATAATAAAAAGGATTTACTCCTGGTCTCACATCCCTATTTCCAGACACCCCTGGTGTGGTGCGAGCCAGCAAATGGAACACTCCATAGATCCCACAACACTAATGCAATCCGCCCATGGGCGTTACCATTGTCAACTTAACCCCCTGCAGAACATCTCATCCTTCAAAGTATAAGCAGCTATGATCCTACTTCAGAGTCACCACAAACATTACTAAACACTCCAACATTATGTGTGATCAAAAACTAAAATGATTTTACAATAATACTCCGGGTGCTGAGTACACACAAACTTCAGACACGCCCCCTACTCAATCATTGGTTAAAATCCGGCACAAGTGAGAATTGATAGGCTATAGGGCTGTAATGAAGTACGCTGCCTTCTATTTATCCCCCATGTACGATCAGACTGTCATACCATCCGCAACATCACATAATCGAGGGTCATTATTGTCAAACATGTATCATCCGATGGAGTGCGCTCAAATAAGCGCCACTGACACGCATCAGCCTGCTCATTAGTGTCCAGAAGCTCTATACATAAACCCGATTTCGATCAGGGACAGCTTCATAATACTGTCGACATCATTACACTAAACACGCCCACCGATGCGTGATAGGTCGATGCCTGACACATACCCTTTAAATTATATCCAATCGGGGGACAGCTGTACTTCTAGTTCACTCCCTCCATAAATATAAACATAAACATGCCAGGTAATCGTGGCCTTATGATACTCGAGTGTGTTAGCCATCGAGATGTTTCACCATGTTATGCATAATGTCATTTAGACAAAAAAAGGGCAATAAGAATCACAAGTATAATCCGATCGTCACTGCAATACTATCTCTATGTACACCAGCATTCACTAGGAATGAATACTAAACCAGCTTCGATCTACAACCATCAGTATGACACAGGACCTGAGACAGATTTTTATGGAAGAATCACATGAGCCCTAAAAACAGCCACAAAGGCACAAAATAACCTACTGACAAAATTCATGATGAATATTCAGAGGAGGCTCATGATCAATAAGCATAGAGCGCATGCTCGAAACAGTGTGCTTATATTCAATGCAGTGCCGTGCCGTGGCAATAGGGCCAAGAGATTACTGCAACGTGAAAGCAGATGGATCCATCGACTAGACACTTTGGGCGCCTAGGGGGCTTAACACGTACCTGGACTTTAGCCCATTTTACTAAAAGCCATGCTGGCTGGATTCTAACCCTTAGGACTTTACCTCATCTGTTTAAGTGAGGATTATATCATCTATGGGGTCTCGCTGCTTAAATATGTTTCTAACTCACTCCAGGTAGACATGATATATTGATTTTGAGGTTTTTGTCATTACTCATTTTCTATACATTCACTATGATACAGCATTGTTAAATATTGTCTATAATTATGATTCTCATTATTTATTTATTATTTCCTATGATTAGGTTTATTGTGTGTAGTTTCACTTTTTGTACTAACTAACAGTGTACTGATATAGCACTCCTGTGTTGTATGCGGTCTCCGTATCATAGACTTGGGATTCTTGGGACCTTTATTTGCTTTGTTATAAGCTTGGTCTGTTGTTGGGGTGCATCCTCACACATTACCCATGAAGTTCTGTAATTATTATTATTATTCACAGCTGTTGCTAGATGTTCACCCATTTACACTACGCGCTGCTCGTTTAGAGAGGTTGCCTTGGCAACCGGAATGCAACACAGATGTGGGCGTGTAAGTGCGCGTGCGCACGTTAGTGTGAATGGATGCGACACGTCATCTTGCTATCGCTGCAGCCTTCTGTGTACGCTTGATCCGTTGCCATGATTATGGCAGTAGTCATGTCATGACGTCAGGTACGTTGGCGTGTGACTATGACGCCCATGGAGTGTGTTTGGGCTACGAATGTTTGGCGGTAATTATTTTTGTATTTAAGGAATGCCGATTTTAATGTTTGTTAGGAGGTTCAGGTGCTTAGTTGTACTTGTAAGGGGACATTTGACAAAGGCACAAGATATGTGCTGAAACGTTATGTCTTTTTAATTGAATCTATTAAAGGATGCTTTTAATTTATAAAGTCCAGTGAGTGCCTGCTTTTTTGGACATTCTTTCTACATATGGTTAGCAGTGCACCTTGGCATATTTATACCTATGGGGTAAGATTGTGCTGTCCTGCTTGATTCTATATATATATAAGTATATATATATATATTATATATATATATCTGTGTGCAACTTTGTATGTGATTGTATATTTTATATATATATAGTATATATATATAATATATATATATATATATATATATTAATATAATTGTGTATGTGGCTTATAACTGCTCTCATTTGTTAATCATACCACTGTCCACTGTTAGGATGACTGTCCAAGAAAAACGACAACAATGTTGTGTGTCATAAGACAGTAATAACTGGCTAGAGACTACTATTTAATCACATCACAGGCAGCAAATTTTATTTTAACTATTTTGTGGTTTGTATTTTTATGCTCCAAGAGTGTATTGGACATTGAGAAACATTTACATTAAGATTCTGTAGTGTTAAATAAACTTTAGAAAAGCAAAATGAAGGTGTTATAGTCATTTATAAGAAAAACGCGATTTTTCTTTTGTCCATATCGCCCAGCCCTAATATATATATATATATATATATATATAGTATATATATATATATATATATATATATATATATCTGTTTATAACTAATGTGTATTTATGAATAAAACAGAACATAATCGTTCTATGCGAAGAACATTGGAATGTGAAATATTAATGTTTCATGTCGGTTATTGCACTTGAGAAAAACGCGATTGGGTTTGAGCTGACTTGATGGGTGTTTATAGCGCTCCACTCTAAATCTAGTCCTTATTGGAATTGGTCCACCTCACACTGAGTGACTCAGATAATGACTCAGAAGCACTTCCACGGAAATTTGCAAATTCCCTCTTTGTATGCTTGATTTTGCAAATTACTTACAAATTGGTTGAGTAAAAGAGATTAAGATATATTCTGTATAAATTACTTCATGATCTTGAAGGCCATTGGACTCCCAGATATTGCTTATTTCTCTCTCCCTCCCTCTCAGCAAACAGACGATCAAATTATTGACTATGGAAATGGGCCACTACTGAAATGTTAATTACTACTCGTCGGGGTATATTTATTAATGTGTGAGCGGACATGATACGATGTAGCGTATCATGGTCCGCCGCACATCGATAAAAGCTGACAGCATATGCTGTTGGCATTTATCATTAAACAAGCAGTTCTTGTGAACTGCTGGTACAATGCTGGCCCCCTGCAGATTTGCGGCAGGGGGGTGTCAATCAACCCGATCGTATTCAATCGGGTTGATTTCTGTCCGCGGCCTTAGAGCAGGCTGACCAGTTATGGAGCAGCAGTCTTTAGACCGCTACTTCATAACTTCTGTTCCGGCGGGGCATCAAGCTCCATACAAAGCTTGATAAATCGGCCCATAAGAATTTTCTTCTCAGCTTTTATTTACATGGAACATACATTTTTGTTATTTTTTTGTTGTAATTTTTACTAAAATATATGACCAGTGCTGATGAGCTTGATTCTTTGTTGACACTACCTCAGTAGCTGTGGCATGTGTATATGTGTATATAATGCAAGCTATTTGTTATGAACAATTAAGGGTTTAATGTTTTGTAATAAGAACGTTTTATTTATTTATATATTTAGTTGAACACAATAGACCAGTGATTTTTAACCTTTTTTTTGCCGTGGCACACTTTTTTACATTAAAAAATCCTGTGGCACACCACCATCCCAAAATTTTAAAAAAATCACCTATTGTAGCCTAATACAGCATGTATATATACACATACACACAAACACACACATACTGTATGTACTGTGCTGTTATGCCATGCCTCCTACAAACTACCCCTGCACTGGGAGTAAAAAACAAGCAAAGTTTAAAAAATATGTCACACTGTTGTCAGTCTGCCATGGCACACCTGAGGATCTCTCACGGCACACTAGTGTGCCACGGCACACTGGTTGAAAAACACTGCAATAGACAATAGATTAAAAAAAAAAAAATATTTAGGCTGAGTGGAGCACTATTGATAGTGCAGGTTGGCCTATCAATATTGCAGGACCTCACTAAGATTAGCGTGCAATCTGGTATTACAAGTCTATGGTAAAACAAAATTAACAGAGGATGTTTCACACGGCCTACATTGTTTTAGCACACCCCATGCTTTCAATGGATAGCTCAGCCGCACTAAACATTGCTCATATTATAAGTTGTGAGTTATGTGTTACTCTCGAGCACAACACATAACAGCTCTAAAAAAAAGTTAGCTGCACTTGAGACCTGAAATAAAGTGTTTAGGGCTAGAATTAAAGTATCACAAAACACATGTACAACATATAAAAAAAAAATATCACACACAAACACATTTACATATTTATTTATTTATAAAATGTAAAATATAACTTTATTATTGAAATAAATAAATAAAAATTGTTTTAAAGGGATATGGTTTATGCCAAGGTGTATGACAGCGAAAAGCACAATGGTACGTCATGCATGCTGAAAAGTACAGACAGGTTTTAATTCATAATGCTATTCCTCCTGAAAGCACCTGATTGGAAATGATTTCATTTTTCAGCATGATACCGATTCCAAGCACACCGCTAATACAGTGAAATCATATTTGGAGAGAAAAACAGCTGATAAAACACTGACATTCATGGGACCGGCCTCCACAGAGTCCAGGACCTGAATATTATAGAGGCAGTAATATTACAGAGTGTGGACGGACTCCGGCTACCCCGACTGGGTAGCTCCGCCCAAAGGGAGCACCTGTAGCTGTAGAGCGGAGAAAGTGATTTTAGCAAGAGCCCCCCACCCTAATAATAAGACCAGTATTAAGGTTAAACACAAACAGGACTTTATTGGAAAATCACACAACTTATATACACATCTCATCTTGATAACAGCCTTATCTGATCCCAGCCGGCTCCTCCAGACAGGTTGGTGCTTCCATAGGAGGCCATAGTTACATAGAGACCCCACAGTATCTAGGTTGCAGTTTCAGTGTGATCCCGGGAGAGCGGCAACCCTTCCAGGGTGTCGTTGGACCAGAGCGGCAGCCTGGCAAATTTATTGAGGTGGGGGGTGTCTCCCTTGGCAATCACCCCAACCCTTGTCCACCAAAGGCACAAATCCCCAAAAGAGCGGAGCTCTGGGACAAATGGCCTCTGGAGGGACCTAGGGTAAAGTTCAGCTGAGTTTCAGGGTAGCCTGGCGGCTAGTAGTTCCATAAGTCTGGCCAGCCGGGAAGGAGCCAAGCGGCAAGAGATCAGCTTTTTCAAGATGAAGTATAAGCAGTGAGAACACAAGAGGGATGGGTTTGGGGCACACAGTAATCCACAATGGGCCAGAAAACCAGGGCAAAGCACAGTAATTCAGGTAGGAGGGTGGTGGAGTTAGGCTTGGCAGCCTGGTATCCGTGACATAGAGCATGTCATCTATACGCTAAGCTGGAAAAATATCTCTTTAACACTGAATCAGTAGAATTCTTAAGCTTCATCTTAGCACCTGGGGAAATCTGTATGGATTCCAAGAAAATTGAAGCTATAATTAACTGGCCTACTCCAGACAGTAAAAGAGCCATTCAACACTTAGTGGGTTTTGCAAACATTTACAGGATGTTTATAAGGGACTTCTCTCCTATTATTTAACCCATTACAGCCCTCACTAAAGAGACTACTGATTTCACTGGACTGAAAAAAGCACAACACAAGCCTTTAATAACCAAAAAGAAACTTTTTGCCTCTTCACCCCATCCTGATTATACCTGACCACAGCAGCCCTTCCATGTTGAGGATGTTGAGGATGATGCATCTAAAGTCAGCCGTTCAATAAAGCCGTATAATCTCAAAGAGCTGGTGATCTGGTGATTACCTCCACCCTGTGGCCTTCTTGTCTCAAGTTCTTTCCACAGCAGGAAACAGAAACTATGATTTAGGAGATAGAGAACTACTTGCCATAAAAACAGTGTTCGAGGAATGGAGACCATCTATGGAGGGTCTGATCACCCCATTACTGTTTATACGGATCATAGAAATTTGGAATACTTATGTTCAGCGTGTAGACTCAAAGCCAGACAGGCCTGGTGGGCAATCTTCTTAAGCTGCTTCAATTTCTCATTACATACCGGTCTGGAGCCAAGAATGGCAAAGCGGATGCCTTATCCCGTATTCGAGAGATTCAGAAGACATAATCCCTTAACCAACTACTATTTAAAAAAATGTAATATAATTAAAAAAAAATTGTATATTATTCTCAGACTAAACTTTGCTTTGAATACATCATTATGTATAGCATTAATTTACTATATAATGGCCTGAAAATACACAAATTAGACTGCAATGATAATCCAAGAAAGACTAATGCTTTACACAAGTGCTAAGTTGTATTGTTTTTAACTTTTTATAAGTTTACCCACTCTGTTTTGGAGTGCACTCCATATCCGTGTTTTATAGGAAAATTACAAATGGTGGTGACACAAATCTTTGCAACCAAAAAGAAAAAGAAACGGAGAACCTGGTAATAGCCGTTTCAATGTATTTAATGAACAGGGTAATAATAGTGTACAAAGTATACATAGGGAATTGATCCCTTTTAAAATACAAAACTCAATACAGAGGAGGTAGAAAAATACAAGAGTTAGTGACAAAAACGATGGCTAACGTGTTTCGGCGTGAGCCTTACTCATAGCCTCATAAAAAACAAGTTGTCTGAAAGGTTTAAAAAACCTAGCTCAAAACCTGATTGGGATCCGGGACACACACTCTAACAATGATTAACCAATCCGTAACAACTAATCCAAATTACACACACACACCCTCAACCCCTTGCGTTTGCAGACGAGCAATTGATTCAAGTTCCGCCCCATCCCCTTCATCACTGAGTAATCCCATCTGACTAATGCAACAAACCGCATTTTCCAGATGCCACAACAAAGCTCAGAAAATGAGATTTTTGATTACTAACAGATAACGCTTCAAACATGTCATGCCGTCACAGAGACCATATGCGCCAATCATAGACGGGGTCCAAGATCGATGCTCATAGTGGGAGGGAAT
This sequence comes from Bombina bombina, assembly GCF_027579735.1. Classification (NCBI taxonomy): domain Eukaryota; kingdom Metazoa; phylum Chordata; class Amphibia; order Anura; family Bombinatoridae; genus Bombina; species Bombina bombina. The sequence goes on from NC_069499.1 coordinate 1,397,036,074, forward strand.
AGGGGATCAAAGCCACTCTGATTGGAGAGCCATTAATCACCCTGACCAATAGTTAACCTGGGGCCCGCCTACGTATCACACGTCACCACGGAAAGTAAACAAACCAAAATAACTAAACCCCAGTAAGCATGGGTGAAAAAAACGGTCCATCCAATACAGAGAAATAGGTACGTGGGGAAAGAAACTTCATTTTTATATACACAGGAGAAGGCAAGCACAAAACTGAGCAAAATGACACATGAGTAAACAATGTTACAATGCCACAATGCGAATAATCTTAAACATTGTCCATGGTCTGGCTCAGAGCAATCACCCATTCCCAAAAACAATAATATGAATTACAAATTGCAGATAATAAACACATAAAGAATGCAACTATGTCCATGCAAGAACAAACGAGTAGCAGCAAGACTGAGCTCGATAACACATGACTAGATAAACAATGTATCAATACAACAATGTAACTAGTTTTAAACATAATCATGGGTCTAACTTCAGAATAAACTTCATTCACAATGAGAATAGAAACTATAAAATCACCCGACCAGATAGTAGACTTATGGTCGGAGCATTGGAAGTCATGCTAACTTTATCTAGTGGGGAGTATCAACGTAACCTGACCCGATACAAATTAAAAATTAAGCACAATGTTTGCAGAGCACAACAATGGATGCCCAAACCCTTAGTTCATGCCCGAAGTCCTGTAAGTACTACGAATGTCATTAAACACAGCCCACATAAACAACAGTCATAGTAAGTAAATATACATAATGAATTTAAATAAAGTAAATGGACTGGTAAGGCATAATAGATGAAGGTACATGTACATATAGTCCCCAAACCGGGACGTAGGTAGGAACAAATGGAACAGTGAAAGAATAGTATTAATATTACACAATACTAAGTGGGGGATTACCCCCACTCAACACCTACAAGGAAGGGTAGAAACCTAACGGGACCAAAAAATTAATCAAGTCAAATTCAGAATTGAGGCCTCCTGGAATCCTAGTCTTTAACCTTAAAGATCCAGAAGGCCTCCTTCTCTCCAAGCTTGTTCACACCTATCACCTTGACCTCTTTTAAGGGGAACCTTGTCAATAATGGTCCAGACAAAAGACCTTAATGACTTATTATGAGTCTCAACAAAATGTCTGACTAGGGGGTAGTTTTAGAACCTATCCTAATATCCATGTGTTCCTTTATGCGGGTTCTGGCCTCTCACGTTGAGAGCCCTACATTACTGCAGAGAACACAAACTGCAAGTAATCAAGTACACAATATATGTTTGTCTGCAGTTTAAGCAATATTTGATATTGTATCTCTCTCCAGTCACCGTGGACATGAAAACATCTCCCACGGTTATCCTTTCACAGGCCACACAAGTATGGTGGTGGCACTTAAAGACCCCCAAAGATGTCAACCATGAAGAGGTTAGGAGGCTCCATTCAAATCTTGGTAGGAGCAACCATATTTCCAATAGTCCTGTTTTTTTTGTAGGCAAATCTGATTCCCCCTTTCCACTGCATCAATTAACCCATCATCAATCTGACAGGAGGCTGAAATGTTTGCTCACTATCCGGCAGATCTCATCATATTGTTGGAGTACTCAGTGATGAAAGACACCCTACTGGTTGTACCAGAGCTAGCCCCTTCTATCTTCTTACTTTTGGTCCATGTGTTCCTTTATGCGGGTTCTGGCCCTCTCACGTGAGAGCCCCTACATACTGCAGAGAACACAAACTGCAAGTAATCAAGTACACAATATATGTTTGTCTGCAGTTTAAGCAATATTTGATATTGTATCTCTCTCAGTCACCGTGGACATGAAAACATATCCCACGGTTATCCTTTCACAGGCCACACCAAGTATGGTAGGTGGCACTTAAAGACCCCAAAGATGTCAACCATGAAGAGGTTAGGAGGCTCCATTCAAATCTTGGTAGGAGCAACCATATTTCCAATAGTCCTGTTTTTTTTTTGTAGGCAAATCTGATTCCCCTTTCCACTGCATCAATTAACCCATCATCATCTGACAGGAGGCTGAAATGTTTGCTCACTATCCGGCAGATCTCATCATATTGTTTGGAGTACTCAGTGATGAAAGACACCCTACTGGTTGTACCAGAGCTAGCCCCTTCTATCTTCTTACTTTTGGTCAATAATGTCTCTCTGGGAATCCTCTCTATGTCTTTTCTGGCCTTTAGGATCATTTGGGAATCATAACCTCTCTCTTTGAGCCTAAGGGTCAAGTCATCTGCCTGTTTCTCATATACAGTATGACAATTTCTTTTGAGGCGGATGAATTGGCTCTTAGCCACACCCCTGAAGACCCTTCTGGGGTGGCAGCTCGATGCATGTAATAATGAATTCCGCGCTATAGGTTTACGAAAAACCTCTGTGCTAATCCTCTGGCCCTGCACACCCTCCAGTGTGATATCCAGAAAGTCCACACGTCTTTCCTGTACCTCAGATGTGAAACTCAAACCACAATCATTATTGTCCAAACTAGCCACAAATTCTCTAAGCTGAGGGTTGGTTCCTCCCCAGATGAACATCAGATCATCAATGAACCGGCCGTACCAGATGATATCTGATCTGAACAAATTCCGCTCTCCAAAGACGTGGGACAGCTCCCACCATCCCATGAAAATGTTTGCATAGGATGGGGCAAACTTAGCTCCCATGGCTGTCCCACGCCTTTGGAGATAGAACTGTCCCATGAATTCAAAATAATTGTGGGTGAGGAGGAACCGAGTTACCTCAATCACAAAATTTATGAACACAGGATCACCACCATAACACCTGTTTAAAAAGAAACGTACAGCCTCCAACCCTTTGTCATGGGGGATGGAGGTGTACAGGGACTTAACATCCACAGTAAGCCACCTGTAGTTAGTCTCCCACGTGATCTGACTCAGCAGGTTCAAAACATGTTTAGTATCTTGTTAGGTGGACTCCACAGGGTGCTCACTAGTGGCTGCAAAATGCCATCCAGCCATTCCGAGAGGTGTTCAAGCAGTGACCCAATACCACTCACGATTGGCCTCCCCTGTACATTCACCAAAGATTTATGAACCTTTGGGAGATGGATAAAAGTAGCGATGGTAGGATTTGAAACGAGAAGATATTCCTTTGTATCAGGGTCAATAAACCCACCTTCCACCCCATAATCCACAAGGGAGGCCAATCGTGACTGGTAGGCTCGAGTAGGGTCCCCTGGCAGTAATGTATAATCATCCGTGTTAGTTAATTGTCTCAAGGCCTCTGAGATGAAATCTTCCCTATTCTGTAAGACAATAGTGCCACCCTTGTCTGCGGCCCTGATGATGATTCCATCATTCTTACCAAGCTTTTCCAGTGCTTTTCTCTGTTTTCTAGTGATATTGCTTTGTTCTCCCCTTATGGATTTATAGTATAAACGGGTAAGATCCTCTTCTACCCTACTTTGGAATTTCTCCAGAAGGTTACCCTTACATTGGATAGGGTAAAAGGTCGATTTTTCCCTAAAACTGGGTAATCTGCTGCAAGCAGTTAGATTAAATTCCCCACCTTCTGAGAGAGATTCCAAGGTCCCAATATCACAAAACTCCTGGAAGTTGAGAGTACTATCTCTCAGGGATCCCATGGGCCTAGAATTCGACTCAAAGTGAATGGCATCGTGACTCTCATCAATCCACCTTACGGGATGCATCTTAAAGAATTTCTTAAGGGTCAGGTCACGTATGAGCTTATTAACATTGAGCAATGTCCTGAATAAATCAAAGTCAGCTGTAGGCACAAAAGTCAATCCCAAGCTCAGAACTTCGAATTCGTTAGGATCCGGGGTGTAATTTGAAAGGTTGATAATGTTTAGAACCTGTAGTTCCCCCTTCCTCTTCCCCGTCTCTGGGGGTATCTCCGCTGCTCCTTGTACTGATGGTCTGTACCCTGGCTCGTGTTTAGGTTTCCTTCTCCCCCTCCTTCTGGTGTTCTTTGGGTAAAGATTGGAACCAAAGCGCCTAAAAGGCCGGGTCTGAACAAAGTTAATTAAACCAATTTGCTTCAAAATAAAAATTACACTTTAATTCTTTACAGACATGGATCCATGTTACATAATAAAAAACAACTTAAAAATTCTTTAAACAATAAAATAATAAAAGAATCACTGATGATTCTCTTGTAGGTAACTGGTACAGACCTATCTATACTGGTATCCCAGTATCTCTAGGTACGGCGGCCTCCTTTCTAGGTGTGATGTGCCTATGTACCTGATATTGAGGTAGACTCCCTAAATATGTGAGTGGTGCTTTAAGTGCAAATATGTGCTAGAGGATACCAAATCCTTCTATGAAATCAATGAACAATAAAAATAACAAGGTGGTGGTGTATTGAAGTAACAGTGATGAGTATTAAAACTTGAATAAAATAATATTGATGCAGATAATAAACATTTCAAAATATCAAATGTGAATATTCAAACAGATAAAAATAAACAAGAAGTTGCGAATGTGAAAACGAAGACAAAAACAAAAACAAAAACAAAATCAGTCCTCCAAATGATGGTGTTAAATCCAAATTGCAGTGTTCACTCCATATAGTAAAAGTGATTGTAATACACAAAATGAAAAAACAAAGCTAAAAAATCAGTGGCCACTGTAAAATAAGCATAACAAGTCAATCCTGTGAAGAGAAAAATATATTCCTGCAACCTTAGCAGTACCGGAAAATGGTGATATATCAAAGTCTCATCCGGGGCCCGACTGACCCAAATCACACCTAAAAATAAAAACAAACACACAATAGTGCAGAGCGTAATTTCTCAAGTAGAATAAAAGGAGGAAGACTCACCAGTCGACGCGTTTCGGTCTGTGCTAGACCCTTTTCAAGACTGGATTGTATAAATTTTGGTGATCTTTTATACCTATTTTCTAAATGCATACCGGAAGTGATTGCATAGTACTTCCTGTTTCATCGAGGGTGATTAAAATGATTAGAATATTCATTTCTAAATATCTTTCACCTTTAGTTTTAGTATTTTGATATGCCTTCATGACATTCATTTCTCATATTTAGTTTTAATTCTTTAAATTATGTGTTTATAATTTACTTCGGTTTTCTTCCGTTTTTTTGTATCCAACAACTTCCGGTTTGCATAAGAATTTGTTGTGTCTAACAGCTTCCGGTTTGCATTAGAATTTGTTTACACATTATCGGCATATAGGTATTTCCAAAAACAAAATAAATAAATTTGTTGATACTAAATTCAGACCAATTGTTCAGACTCATGCTTTCGTTTATTCTATTATACATGATCGTATATCCACTATCGAGGTAATCAATCTCTATACGGTTCCAACTCCAGAAAAAGTAATAGTCCTTAGTCGTGGCCAGGTATTTGCTTAACTATTAGGTTTATACAATACTTGTCATTCATTTAAGCTTCATCTGCCTATATTTCCACCATCTTGTAGTACCGCTTTGTCTATCGTGTACAAAATATATGACAGAGGGTGTGTGCAAATATACTATTCCTATTGGTTGGATTCAGAAGGTGTGTTACAGAGCTCTATTCTTATTGATCAGATCTATTCATTATTCCACCCTGGGGGTGTGCTTCTGAATACTGTGTTTGAAGTAGGTAGCATGTGACGTATTACGAAGCATTACTCTTATTGGTCCCCTCTGGGGGTATGTACCTGATGTTATTACTACTGATCAGCTCGATTTGTTTACAATAAACATTCAACATTATTCCCCCCATGTTGTAGGGATTTAGGGTAAATCTTAATCAAATTTATCTATCCATCTTTATTTGATCGGTGTATAGTGTCTTTGAGTCTCATTTGACTCGTAGTACAAGATTTAATTATAGTCTCTAATACTAGTTATAAAGGGTTCATTTTCCATATATGTATCAATAATCAAAATATCGCCAGCTTCTTGATACATTTAGAGGAAGAGCGGAGTGAACTAGTTCACATCTCGGTGATACACATATATATGTTCACTTTCTTGTTACTATATGGATTTATATTTGAGGTTATTGAAATCCTATTAGACCCGTTTTCAATCAACCTATATCATTTGTTGAAAGTTTTATATACCTGCGAGCAGTTTCTTATATGGCTGCAAATGTTATAAATAGATGTTAATACTGAATTGGATAACTAGCATCTATGACTCCTCTTTAGTATTCTATAATACAGCAAGAGATATTTATGGTATCACTGCTAGGGGGATTTCTATTTGTGGTATCACTGATAGGGGGATTTCTAAGGGGAATTCTTTTGAAGTGGAGTTTAAAGGATAATCCAATATGTACACGTATATATCCGAATACATATATATCAGTATATATGTATATCATCTCTATAAGGAGGACACCATTTTAGCAACAGCCCACTGGGTTAAGTGAGTGTTAAGTTAAGCCTGTTTTCTTTATGGCAATATTTATTGATCATTAAAAGTCGTTGAACATACACCCAGGTTATATTTTACCGGGTGAATGGTCTAATTACTTTTTCTAATTTAAGGTGATGTGTGACTGGTGTCCGGTGTTGATTTATACTATTTTCTGATGGGGGAATGTGTTCCTGAATATATATATGTTAATAATGAGTTCAAAAGAGAGAGAGAAAAGAGAGAAATATATATTTTCATTGCTATATTAATTTCTTCAGACAATTTACTAGCTTATAGTTTGTTCGGATGTTCGAGCATATTTTGCTGAACCTAATCTGTATTTTCAGATTCCACTACTTTGTATAGATTAGTTCAATTAGTGATTTCCTTTAAATTAATATAGAAGAACCAAGAGGTAGGGAGGGAGGGTGTTCCAATATTGGTTCATATATCTGTATATATCTTATTTTCCTTATGAACCACACCAGGATGCTAAGCTGGATATCTATATATATATGTAAAATATTTTCCAACAACTGGGAGAGATGGATATTTTTCATGTGAACTGAAATAGAGAGAGATAGGTATGACAACTGAGAGAGATAGATATGACAATTTTTTCTTCTTTCTTCATAAAGTTTGGATCTTTCTTTTCTTGGAGGTACATGTTTCTTGTAGAATACCCCAATATGCCATTTGCTTATACCATATAGTTGCATTTTTACAAGCTTATATTTGTATTTTTATTAGAAATTAGGTAGATGGGAAAGGTCTTCTTTATTATTGAGGCCCTTTGGATATAAACAATCCATTAGAAATATCCATTTGGATTCATTAGTTAATAATAGTTTTTCAAAGTTGCCGCCTCTCCAATTTTTGGCAACTTTTTGGATTCCTATATATCTTAGTGCGTTGATGTTTCCATGATGTTTAGTCGCAAAGTGCTGGTAGAGTGGCGTATCCATGTTTAGTTTTTCGATCATCAGCAGGTGTTCCCGGATCCTATCCCTCAGGATCCTGGACGTTTGTCCTACGTATTGCAGCCCACATGGGCATTGTAGTAGGTAGATCACTCCTTTATCTTTGCATCGTATCAGATCTTGTATTTTGAACTCCTCTTTGGTGTTATGGGAGCTGAATTTAGTTGTTTTAGACCCACACTTGCAGGCTTTGCATGTATGGCAAGGGTAGAATCCTTTCACCTTGTTTCCAAACACGTCCATTATTCCTCCAGATGCTTTCTTTTGGAGGCTAGGTGCCAGTCTAGTCTTTAGATTTTTTGTTTTCCTGTATATAAATCTAGGATTTTCTGGCAGTTTATCTCCTAAGACATCATCGTCTTTTAACAGCGCCCAGTGTTTCCGAAATATATTCTCTACGATGTGTTTGTTCTCACTGTATTCTGTTATCATTGCTATGTTGAAACCACCTTCAGAGTGTTTGTCCTTCACCTTTTCTTTATATCTGGTGAGTTCTTTCCTTTCTATTTTTCTTACTTCGTCCAGTTTCTCATCCAGCATTTTCTCATCATAGCCTCTCTCTATAAACTTCTCCTTGATTGTTGAAGCTTGTTCTTCCCACTTAAGAGGATCAGAGCAGTTCTTTTTCATCCGTAACAGCTGTCCTTTTGGGATGTTGTTCTTCCATCTATTTAAGTGGCAGCTCTCTTTATGTACATAATTGTTACTGTCCACTTCCTTAAAGTGGGTAGAAGTTTCTAATCTTCCTCCTTTCACCTCTATTTTTAGATCCAGGAATGTCAAGGCTGTTTGGCTACATTCATATGTAAACTTTAGATTTACATGATTTTTATTCATAATTTCGATGGTATACACCAGATCTTCCAAAGTGCCCTTCCAAATTATAATGATGTCATCTATATAACGCCGATATAGGACCAGGTCCGCGCCCGCTGGACAGGGGTCCCAGAAGATTTGCTCCCATTCTCCCATATAGAGATTCGCATAACTCAGCGCGAACCTGGTCCCCATGGCTGTCCCACAAGTTTGACGGTAGAATTTGCCATCATTACTGAAGAAATTATGTGTTAGGATGTACCGGATGCTTTCCAATATTAACTCATTTTGTTCTGATGGTATATCGGGTTCTTTATCCAAAAAGAACTTCACCGCATCGATTCCTTCCTCATGCGGGATGCTCGTATACAGTGACGTCACGTCACATGATGCCAATATATACCCATCTTCCCAAGATACATTTTCTATAAGGTTCAAGACCTGTGTCGAATCCCTTAGATAGGAGGGTAGTTTCTTGACCAGTTTTTGTAAATGCTGGTCTATATATTCCGATAAGTTGCTACTCAAAGATCCTATTCCGGAGATTATTGGTCTTCCGGGAGGTTTGGTTAGTGTTTTGTGGATCTTGGGTAGGTGATATAATATCGGTATAACTGGATGTTTGATATTTAGGTAGTTAAACTCCTTATCGTTCAGTATCCCTTCTTCATTAGCCTCCTTTAGTAGGTCTGTGAGTTCTCTCTTATACAGGTCTGTAGGGTTCCTTTTAAGTTCCTCATAAGTAGTCACGTCACTTAGAATCCGTTTGTTTTCAGCCTCATAGTCCTTCCTATCCATAAGGACAATTCCCCCACCTTTATCCACGTCCCCGTATTGATGGTCGGTTCTTCCCTGTAGTTTGTCTGGGAGTAAAACTGTTGGGTGGGTACTTTGAGAATGGGAGGGGTTCCCTTTGGTCTCACACTTTGATCAGGGGGATGTTCATCCCCTCCTGACCCTGACCCAGAACCCTCAGATTCACCCTCACTTTCATAAAAGTTGACCCTTCTTCCCCTGTTCCTTCTATGTCTATTACCACCACGATGTTGATTAGGGTGGAAGGTATTTTTACTCTGTTCCCTTCTGAGGAGTGATCTGTCCCTTTTGTTACAGATATACACCCTGTTCAGGTCGTAATCTTGTTGATCACGTAAGTACTTATTGTGTTTTATTTGAAGGAGTAAGGTCTTCGCCTCAGCTACTACCCGTTGTATCGTGTCATTAAACTTGAGGAAATTGGTGTCCTCACTCCGAGTATTAAGCTCCTTTTGTATCTCCCTTATCTTGATGGCTGTCTCCTCCAATTCTTTCTGTTTATATTCACAGATTAATTTCATCAATTTGAAGGAGCATTCCGATAGATTGCTGTTCCACAATTCTATGAATGTTTTGTAGTCAGTTAGAAAGGTCGGATACTTATTGAGTCTCAAGCCCCTAGGTATAATACCCAACTCTTGGTATTTATTTAGGGTGTTAATGTCCCAAAGTTTGTCCTCCTTCAGGAGTAGAAATTCCAATTCCTCAAAAAGTGTTATCAAGTTGTAATTTCTCTTATTGGTTGAGAAAATTTTATAACAATCCTTAGTATTCAGATCCCTCTCTTCCACGGACCTTAATGCAAACAGGGTAGGGGCTCTCTCTGTATTGGTTATACCCTCATTGTCCATAATGGCTGCTGATTTAGCTGATATTGTATAGACACCCAGAGTCAGGCCAGACCCCACACTTCAGTGTTAAAGTTACTCAGAGGCAGAGGAATAGAGAAAAGTGGGTGTTTACACATATAGCAGAGGATCAAATATGTTATTGTCAGTAACGGTGGTTTAAAAACATAATCTGCAGTGGATAATGCACATAGCTTCAAACAGCCTAAACCCACCTACTGAAAATCTTCTGATAGCGAACAGCCCAAGTTCAATCCTGTCCCACAGGGTTCCTCTTTCCCTGAAGGCAGATATGCAGTGCAGGAAAATGGATCTAAAGTTACAAGCCAAGAGCAATTCGTGGAGCAGCAGCAACAAACAGTTCACATTGGCATAGTAACAGACACCCTTAAAGTCAGTTAGGTAAATACCTCGTTAAAGCGTTGCTCCAGCGGCTTTCCATGTATCTCACAGGCCTGCAATGATGTACGCCAAACTGAAAAGAGAAGACTGTCATCGATCCCTGGTCCTGCAGGCTGTTCCTCAAAGGTCCGCTAAATCAGCAGCTCACAGCCTATTATCAGTGCTCACTCCGGCCAGGGTATATAATGAAACCAAAAAAAAGAAAACGGAAGCACCTGGTAATAGCCGTTTCAATGTATTTAATGAACAGGTTAATAATAGTGTACAAAGTATACATAGGGAATTGATCCCTTTTAAAATACAAAACTCAATACAGAGGAGGTTGAAAATTACAAGAGCTAGTGACAAAAACGATGGCTAACGCGTTTCGGCGTGAGCCTTACTCATAGCCTCATAAAAAACAAGTTGTCTGAAAGGTTTAAAAAACCTAGCTCAAAACCTGATTGGGATCTGGGACACACACCCTAACAATGATTAACCAATCCGTAACAACTAATCCAAATTACACCCCCCCCAACCCCTTGCGCTTGCAGACTAGCAATTGATTCAAGTTCCGCCCCATTCCCTTCATCACTGAGTAATCCCATCTGACTAATGCAACAAACCGCATTTTCCAGATGCCACAACAAAGCTCGAAAATGAGATTTTTGATTACTAACAGATAATGCTTCAAACATGTCATGCCGTCACAGAGACCATATGCTCCAATCAGAGACGGGGTCCAAGATTGATGCTCATAGTGGGAGGGAATAGGGGATCAAAGCCATTCTGATTGGAGAGCCATTAATCACCCTGACCAATAGTTAACCTGGGGCCCGCCTACGTATCACACGTCACCATGGAAAGTAAACAAACCAAAATAACTAAACCCCAGTAAGCATGGGTGAAAAAAACGGTCCATCCAATACAGAGAAATACAAATCTTTGCATCTTAGTATGTGGGTGGACTGGCATGTGTGGCTGTAGGTTAAGGACCCCAGTAGGAGGAGGCCTCATCCAGCTATTTGTGAGTGCCTGCTGGGCACCCAGAGCCACGAGTCTTGCTGATGGTATGGTATGTGTACCCACTTTACTTTGATACTGCAGTCCAGCTCTGTGTTTTGTGTGTGTGTAAATACAAATTGCATATAGCTGTTACACCCTTCTGGTCCACCGCAAATAACACCCTAAACTGCAGGGCTCCCCACCTCATATAACACCAAAAACTGCAGGGCTCCCCACCTCATATAACATCATAAACTGCAGGGCTCCCCACCTCATATAACACCATAAACTGCTAGGCTCCCCACCACAAATAACACCCTATAATGCATGGGTCCCACTCCCCACTGCAAATAACACCCTTAACTGCAGAGCTCCCCACTGCAAACAACACCCTAAACCGCAGGGATCCCCACTGCAAATAACACCCTTAACTGCAGAGCTCCCCACTGCAAACAACACCCTTAACTGCAGGGCTCCCCACTGCAAACAACACCCTAAACCGCAGGGATCCCCACTGCAAATAACACCCTTAACTGCAGAGCTCCATACTGCAAACAACACCCTAAACTGCAGGGCTCCATACTGCAAATAACACCCTAAACTGCAGGGCTCCATACTGCAAATAACACCATAAACTGCAGGGCTCCCTACTGCAAATAACACCCTAAACTGCAGGGCTCCATACTGCAAATAACACCATAAACTGCAGGGCTCCATACTGCAAATAACACCATAAACTGCAGGGCTCCATACTGCAAATAACACCATAAACTGCAGGGCTCCATACTGCAAATAACACCATAAACTGCAGGGCTCCATACTGCAAATAACACCATAAACTGCAGGGCTCCATACTGCAAATAACACCATAAACTGCAGGGCTCCATACTGCAAATAACACCACAAACTGCAGGGCTCCATCCTGCAAATAACACCCTAAACTGCAGGGCTCCATACTGCAAATAACACCCTAAACTGCAGGGCTCTATACTGCAAATAACACCCTAAACTGCAGGGCCCCTACTGCAAATAACACCATAAACTGCAGGGCTCTATACTGCAAATAACACCTTAAACTGCAGGGCTCCATACTGCAAATAACACCATAAACTGCAGGGCTCCATACTGCAAATAACACCCTAAACTGCAGGGCTCTATACTGCAAATAACACCCTGGCAGGGCTCCATACTGCAAATAACACCCTAAACTGCAGGGCTCTATACTGCAAATAACACCCTAAACTGCAGGGCTCCATACTGCAAATAACACCCTAAACTGCAGGGCTCCATACTGCAAATAACACCCTAAACTGCAGGGCCCCCTACTGCAAATAACACCATAAACTGCAGGGCTCCCTACTGCAAATAACACCATAAACTGCAGGGCTCCCTACTGCAAATAACACCATAAACTGCAGGGCTCCATACTGCAAATAACACCCTAAACTGCAGGGCTCCATACTGCAAATAACACCCTAAACTGCAGGGCTCCATACTGCAAATAACACCATAAACTGCAGGGCTCCATACTGCAAATAACACCCTAAACTGCAGGGCTCCATACTGCAAATAACACCCTAAACTGCAGGGCTCCATACTGCAAATAACACCATAAACTGCAGGGCTCCCTACTGCAAATAACACCCTAAACTGCAGGGCTCCATACTGCAAATAACACCCTAAACTGCAGGGCTCCATACTGCAAATAACACCCTAAACTGCAGGGCTCCATCCTGCAAATAATACCCTAAACTGCAGGGCTCCATACTGCAAATAACACCACAAACTGCAGGGCTCCATACTTCAAATAACACCATAAACTGCAGGGCTCCATACTGCAAATAACACCATAAACTGCAGGGCTCCCTACGGCAAATAACACCATAAACCGCAGGGCTCCACACTGCAAATAACACCCTTAACTGCAGGGCTCCCCACTGCAAACAACACCCTAAACCGCAGGGATCCCCACTGCAAATAACACCCTTAACTGCAGAGCTCCATACTGCAAACAACACCCTAAACGGCAGGGCTCCATACTACAAACAACACCCTAAACGGCAGGGCTCCATACTGCAAATAACACCCTAAACTGCAGGGCTCCATACTGCAAATAACACCATAAACTGCAGGGCTCCCTACTGCAAATAACACCCTAAACTGCAGGGCTCCATACTGCAAATAACACCATAAACTGCAGGGCTCCATACTGCAAATAACACCATAAACTGCAGGGCTCCATACTGCAAATAACACCATAAACTGCAGGGCTCCATACTGCAAATAACACCATAAACTGCAGGGCTCCATACTGCAAATAACACCATAAACTGCAGGGCACCATACTGCAAATAACACCATAAACTGCAGGGCTCCATACTGCAAATAACACCACAAACTGCAGGGCTCCATCCTGCAAATAACACCCTAAACTGCAGGGCTCCATACTGCAAATAACACCCTAAACTGCAGGGCTCTATACTGCAAATAACACCCTACACTGCAGGGCCCCTACTGCAAATAACACCATAAACTGCAGGGCTCTATACTGCAAATAACACCTTAAACTGCAGGGCTCCATACTGCAAATAACACCATAAACTGCAGGGCTCCATACTGCAAATAACACCCTAAACTGCAGGGCTCTATACTGCAAATAACACCCTAAACTGCAGGGCTCCATACTGCAAATAACACCCTAAACTGCAGGGCTCTATACTGCAAATAACACCCTAAACTGCAGGGCTCCATACTGCAAATAACACCCTAAACTGCAGGGCTCCATACTGCAAATAACACCCTAAACTGCAGGGCCCCCTACTGCAAATAACACCATAAACTGCAGGGCTCCCTACTGCAAATAACACCATAAACTGCAGGGCTCCCTACTGCAAATAACACCATAAACTGCAGGGCTCCATACTGCAAATAACACCCTAAACTGCAGGGCTCCATACTGCAAATAACACCCTAAACTGCAGGGCTCCATACTGCAAATAACACCATAAACTGCAGGGCTCCATACTGCAAATAACACCCTAAACTGCAGGGCTCCATACTGCAAATAACACCCTAAACTGCAGGGCTCCATACTGCAAATAACACCATAAACTGCAGGGCTCCCTACTGCAAATAACACCCTAAACTGCAGGGCTCCATACTGCAAATAACACCCTAAACTGCAGGGCTCCATACTGCAAATAACACCATAAACTGCAGGGCTCCATCCTGCAAATAACACCCTAAACTGCAGGGCTCCATACTGCAAATAACACCACAAACTGCAGGGCTCCATACTGCAAATAACACCCTAAACTGCAGGGCTCCATACTGCAAATAACACCCTAAACTGCAGGGCTCCATACTGCAAATAACACCCTAAACTGCAGGGCTCTATACTGCAAATAACACCCTAAACTGCAGGGCTCCATACTGCAAATAACACCCTAAACTGCAGGGCTCCATACTGCAAATAACACCCTAAACTGCAGGGCTCCATACTGCAAATAACACCCTAATCTGCAGGGCTCCATACTGCAAATAACACCCTAAACTGCAGGGCTCCATACTGCAAATAACACCATAAACTGCAGGGCTCCATACTGCAAATAACACCCTAAACTGCAGGGCTCCATACTGCAAATAACACCCTAAACTGCAGGGCTCCATACTGCAAATAACACCCTAAACTGCAGGGCTCCATACTGCAAATAACACCCTAAACTGCAGGGCTCCATACTGCAAATAACACCCTAAACTGCAGGGCTCCCTACTGCAAATAACACCACAAACTGCAGGGCTCCATACTGCAAATAACACCATAAACTGCAGGGCTCCATACTGCAAATAACACCCTAAACTGCAGGGCTCCCTACTGCAAATAACACCACAAACTGCAGGGCTCCATACTGCAAATAACACCCTAAACTGCAGGGCTCCATACTGCAAATAACACCCTAAACTGCAGGGCTCCATACCGCAAATAACACCATAAACTGCAGGGCTCCATACTGCAAATAACACCCTAAACTGCAGGGCTCCATACTGCAAATAACACCCTAAACTGCAGGGCTCCATACTGCAAATAACACCCTAAACTGCAATGCTCCATACTGCAAATAACACCCTAAACTGCAGGGCTCCATACTGCAAATAACACCCTAAACTGCAGGGCTCTATACTGCAAATAACACCATAAACTGCAGGGCTCTATACTGCAAATAACACCATAAACTGCAGGGCTCTATACTGCAAATAACACCCTAAACTGCAGGGCTCCATACTGCAAATAACACCCTAAACTGCAGGGCTCCCTACTGCAAATAACACCATAAACTGCAGGGCTCCCTACTGCAAATAACACCCTAAACTGCAGGGCTCCCTACTGCAAATAACACCCTAAACTGCAGGGCTCCATACTGCAAATAACACCATAAACTGCAGGGCTCCCTACTGCAAATAACACCCTAAACTGCAGGGCTCCCTACTGCAAATAACACCCTAAACTGCAGGGCTCCCTACTGCAAATAACACCCTAAACTGCAGGGCTCCCTACTGCAAATAACACCCTAAACTGCAGGGCTCCCTACTGCAAATAACACCCTAAACTGCAGGGCTCCCTACTGCAAATAACACCCTAAACTGCAGGGCTCCCTACTGCAAATAACACCCTAAACTGCAGGGCTCCCTACTGCAAATAACACCATAAACTGCAGGGCTCCCTACTGCAAATAACACCCTAAACTGCAGGGCTCCCTACTGCAAATAACACCATAAACTGCAGGGCTCTATACTGCAAATAACACCATAAACTGCAGGGCTCCCTACTGCAAATAACACCATAAACTGCAGGGCTCCCTACTGCAAATAACACCATAAACTGCAGGGCTCCCTACTGCAAATAACACCCTAAACTGCAGGGCTCCATACTGCAAATAACACCCTAAACTGCAGGGCTCCCTACTGCAAATAACACCCTAAACTGCAGGGCTCCCTACTGCAAATAACACCATAAACTGCAGGGCTCCCTACTGCAAATAACACCCTAAACTGCAGGGCTCCCTACTGCAAATAACACCACAAACTGCAGGGCTCTATACTGCAAATAACACCACAAACTGCAGGGCTCCATACTGCAAATAACACCACAAACTGCAGGGCTCCCTACTGCAAATAACACCACAAACTGCAGGGCTCCATACTGCAAAGAACACCACAAACTGCAGGGCTCCATACTGCCAATAACACCACAAACTGCAGGGCTCCATACTGCAAATAACACCACAAACTGCAGGGCTCCATACTGCAAATAACACCACAAACTGCAGGGCTCCCTACTGCAAATAACACCCTAAACTGCAGGGCTCCCTACTGCAAATAACACCATAAACTGCAGGGCTCCCTACTGCAAATAACACCCTAAACTGCAGGGCTCCCTACTGCAAATAACACCCTAAACTGCAGGGCTCCCTACTGCAAATAACACCACAAACTGCAGGGCTCCATACTGCAAATAACACCACAAACTGCAGGGCTCCATACTGCAAATAACACCCTAAACTGCAGGGCTCCCTACTGCAAATAACACCACAAACTGCAGGGCTCCATACTGCAAATAACACCACAAACTGCAGGGCTCCATACTGCAAATAACACCCTAAACTGCAGGGCTCCATACTGCAAATAACACCCTAAACTGCAGGGCTCCATACTGCAAATAACACCCTAAACTGCAGGGCTCCCTACTGCAAATAACACCCTAAACTGCAGGGCTCCCTACTGCAAATAACACCATAAACTGCAGGGCTCCCTACTGCAAATAACACCCTAAACTGCAGGGCTCCCTACTGCAAATAACACCACAAACTGCAGGGCTCCATACTGCAAATAACACCACAAACTGCAGGGCTCCATACTGCAAATAACACCACAAACTGCAGGGCTCCATACTGCAAATAACACCACAAACTGCAGGGCTCTATACTGCAAATAACACCCTAAACTGCAGGGCTCCCTACTGCAAATAACACCACAAACTGCAGGGCTCCATACTGCAAATAACACCACAAACTGCAGGGCTCCCTACTGCAAATAACACCACAAACTGCAGGGCTCCATACTGCAAATAACACCACAAACTGCAGGGCTCCATACTGCAAATAACACCACAAACTGCAGGGCTCCCTACTGCAAATAACACCACAAACTGCAGGGCTCCCTACTGCAAATAACACCCTAAACTGCAGGGCTCCCTACTGCAAATAACACCATAGACTGCAGGGCTCCATACTGCAAATAACACCCTAAACTGCAGGGCTCCCTACTGCAAATAACACCCTAAACTGCAGGGCTCCCTACTGCAAATAACACCACAAACTGCAGGGCTCCATACTGCAAATAACACCCTAAACTGCAGGGCTCCCTACTGCAAATAACACCACAAACTGCAGGGCTCCATACTGCAAATAACACCACAAACTGCAGGGCTCCATACTGCAAATAACACCATAAACTGCAGGGCTCCATACTGCAAATAACACCATAAACTGCAGGGCTCCATACTGCAAATAACACCATAAACTGCAGGGCTCCCTACTGCAAATAACACCATAAACTGCAGGGCTCCCTACTGCAAATAACACCCTAAACTGCAGGGCTCCCTACTGCAAATAACACCACAAACTGCAGGGCTCCATACTGCAAATAACACCATAAACTGCAGGGCTCTATACTGCAAATAACACCATAAACTGCAGGGCTCCCTACTGCAAATAACACCATAGACTGCAGGGCTCTATACTGCAAATAACACCATAAACTGCAGGGCTCTATACTGCAAATAACACCATAAACTGCAGGGCTCTATACTGCAAATAACACCATAAACTGCAGGGCTCTATACTGCAAATAACACCATAAACTGCAGGGCTCTATACTGCAAATAACACCATAAACTGCAGGGCTCTATACTGCAAATAACACCATAAACTGCAGGGCTCCCCTACTGCAAATAACACCATAAACTGCAGGGCTCTATACTGCAAATAACACCATAAACTGCAGGGCTCTATACTGCAAATAACACCATAAACTGCAGGGCTCCATACTGCAAATAACACCACAAACTGCAGGGATCCCTACTGCAAATAACACCCTAAACTGCAGGGCTCCCTACTGCAAATAACACCCTAAACTGCAGGGCTCCATACTGCAAATAACACCATAAACTGCAGGGCTCCATACTGCAAATAACACCATAAACTGCAGGGCTCTATACTGCAAATAACACCCTAAACTGCAGGGCTTCCTACTGCAAATAACACCCTAAACGGCAGGGCTCCCTACTGCAAATAACACCATAAACTGCAGGGCTCTATACTGCAAATAACACCCTAAACTGCAGGGCTCCCTACTGCAAATAACACCATAAACTGCAGGGCTCTATACTGCAAATAACACCATAAACTGCAGGGCTTCCTACTGCAAATAACACCCTAAACTGCAGGGCTCCCTACTGCAAATAACACCATAAACTGCAGGGCTCCCTACTGCAAATAACACCCTAAACTGCAGGGCTCTATACTGCAAATAACACCCTAAACTGCAGGGCTCCCTACTGCAAATAACACCATAAACTGCAGGGCTCTATACTGCAAATAACACCCTAAACTGCAGGGCTCCATACTGCAAATAACACCCTAAACTGCAGGGCTCTATACTGCAAATAACACCCTAAACTGCAGGGCTCCATACTGCAAATAACACCCTAAACTGCAGGGCTCCATACTGCAAATAACACCACAAACTGCAGGGCTCCCTACTGCAAATAACACCCTAAACTGCAGGGCTCCCTACTGCAAATAACACCCTAAACTGCAGGGCTCCCTACTGCAAATAACACCCTAAACTGCAAGGCTCCCTACTGCAAATAACACCACAAACTGCAGGGCTCCATACTGCAAATAACACCACAAACTGCAGGGCTCCATACTGCAAATAACACCATAAACTGCAGGGCTCTATACTGCAAATAACACCACAAACTGCAGGGCTCCATACTGCAAATAACACCATAAACTGCAGGGCTCCCTACTGCAAATAACACCACAAACTGCAGGGCTCCCTACTGCAAATAACACCCTAAACTGCAGGGCTCCCTACTGCAAATAACACCACAAACTGCAGGGCTCCATACTGCAAATAACACCACAAACTGCAGGGCTCCATACTGCAAATAACACCATAAACAGCAGGGCTCTATACTGCAAATAACACCACAAACTGCAGGGCTCCATACTGCAAATAACACCATAAACTGCAGGGCTCTATACTGCAAATAACACCACAAACTGCAGGGCTCCATACTGCAAATAACACCATAAACTGCAGGGCTCCCTACTGCAAATAACACCACAAACTGCAGGGCTCCATACTGCAAATAACACCCTAAACTGCAGGGCTCCCTACTGCAAATAACACCCTAAACTGCAGGGCTCCATACTGCAAATAACACCCTAAACTGCAGGGCTCCATACTGCAAATAACACCATAAACTGCAGGGCTCCATACTGCAAATAACACCCTAAACTGCAAGGCTCCATACTGCAAATAACACCCTAAACTGCAGGGCTCCCTACTGCAAATAACACCACAAACTGCAGGGCTCCATACTGCAAATAACACCCTAAACTGCAGGGCTCCCTACTGCAAATAACACCATAAACTGCAGGGCTCCCTACTGCAAATAACACCCTAAACTGCAGGGCTCCATACTGCAAATAACACCATAAACTGCAGGGCTCCATACTGCAAATAACACCATAAACTGCAGGGCTCCATACTGCAAATAACACCCTAAACTGCAGGGCTCTATACTGCAAATAACACCATAAACTGCAGGGCTCCATACTGCAAATAACACTCTAAACTGCAGGGCTCCCTAATGCAAATAACACCCTAAACTGCAGGGCTCCCTACTGCAAATAACACCCTAAACTGCAGGGCTCCATACTGCAAATAACACCATAAACTGCAGGGCTCTATACTGCAAATAACACCACAAACTGCAGGGCTCTATACTGCAAATAACACCATAAACTGCAGGGCTCCATACTGCAAATAACACCATAAACTGCAGGGCTCCATACTGCAAATAACACTCTAAACTGCAGGGCTCCCTACTGCAAATAACACCACAAACTGCAGGGCTCCATACTGCAAATAACACCCTAAACTGCAGGGCTCCATACTGCAAATAACACCATAAACTGCAGGGCTCCATACTGCAAATAACACCCTAAACTGCAGGGCTCCATACTGCAAATAACACCATAAACTGCAGGGCTCCATACTGCAAATAACACCATAAACTGCAGGGCTCCATACTGCAAATAACACCCTAAACTGCAGGGCTCTATACTGCAAATAACACCATAAACTGCAGGGCTCCATACTGCAAATAACACTCTAAACTGCAGGGCTCCCTAATGCAAATAACACCCTAAACTGCAGGGCTCCCTACTGCAAATAACACCCTAAACTGCAGGGCTCCATACTGCAAATAACACCATAAACTGCAGGGCTCTATACTGCAAATAACACCACAAACTGCAGGGCTCTATACTGCAAATAACACCATAAACTGCAGGGCTCCATACTGCAAATAACACCATAAACTGCAGGGCTCCATACTGCAAATAACACCCTAAACTGCAGGGCTCCCTACTGCAAATAACACCCTAAACTGCAGGGCTCTATACTGCAAATAACACCATAAACTGCAGGGCTCCATACTGCAAATAACACCCTAAACTGCAGGGCTCCCTACTGCAAATAACACCCTAAACTGCAGGGCTCTATACTGCAAATAACACCACAAACTGCAGGGCTCCCTACTGCAAATAACACCCTAAACTGCAGGGTTCCCTACTGCAAATAACACCCTAAACTGCAGGGCTCCATACTGCAAATAACACCATAAACTGCAGGGCTCCATACTGCAAATAACACCACAAACTGCAGGGCTCCATACTGCAAATAACACCCTAAACTGCAGGGCTCCATACTGCAAATAACACCCTAAACTGCAGGGCTCCATACTGCAAATAACACCCTAAACTGCAGGGCTCCATACTGCAAATAACACCCTAAACTGCAGGGCTCCATACTGCAAATAACACCACAAACTGCAGGGCTCCATACTGCAAATAACACCATAAACTGCAGGGCTCCATACTGCAAATAACACCCTAAACTGCAGGGCTCCATACTGCAAATAACACCCTAAACTGCAGGGCTCCATACTGCAAATAACACCCTAAACTGCAGGGCTCTATACTGCAAATAACACCCTAAACTGCAGGGCTCCATACTGCAAATAACACCCTAAACTGCAGGGCTCCATACTGCAAATAACACCCTAAACTGCAGGGCTCCATACTGCAAATAACACCCTAATCTGCAGGGCTCCATACTGCAAATAACACCCTAAACTGCAGGGCTCCATACTGCAAATAACACCATAAACTGCAGGGCTCCATACTGCAAATAACACCCTAAACTGCAGGGCTCCATACTGCAAATAACACCCTAAACTGCAGGGCTCCATACTGCAAATAACACCCTAAACTGCAGGGCTCCATACTGCAAATAACACCCTAAACTGCAGGGCTCCATACTGCAAATAACACCCTAAACTGCAGGGCTCCCTACTGCAAATAACACCACAAACTGCAGGGCTCCATACTGCAAATAACACCATAAACTGCAGGGCTCCATACTGCAAATAACACCCTAAACTGCAGGGCTCCCTACTGCAAATAACACCACAAACTGCAGGGCTCCATACTGCAAATAACACCCTAAACTGCAGGGCTCCATACTGCAAATAACACCCTAAACTGCAGGGCTCCATACTGCAAATAACACCATAAACTGCAGGGCTCCATACTGCAAATAACACCCTAAACTGCAGGGCTCCATACTGCAAATAACACCCTAAACTGCAGGGCTCTATACTGCAAATAACACCCTAAACTGCAGGGCTCCCTACTGCAAATAACACCCTAAACTGCAGGGCTCCATACTGCAAATAACACCCTAAACTGCAGGGCTCTATACTGCAAATAACACCATAAACTGCAGGGCTCTATACTGCAAATAACACCATAAACTGCAGGGCTCTATACTGCAAATAACACCCTAAACTGCAGGGCTCCATACTGCAAATAACACCCTAAACTGCAGGGCTCCCTACTGCAAATAACACCATAAACTGCAGGGCTCCCTACTGGAAATAACACCCTAAACTGCAGGGCTCCCTACTGCAAATAACACCCTAAACTGCAGGGCTCCATACTGCAAATAACACCATAAACTGCAGGGCTCCCTACTGCAAATAACACCCTAAACTGCAGGGCTCCCTACTGCAAATAACACCCTAAACTGCAGGGCTCCATACTGCAAATAACACCCTAAACTGCAGGGCTCCCTACTGCAAATAACACCCTAAACTGCAGGGCTCCCTACTGCAAATAACACCCTAAACTGCAGGGCTCCCTACTGCAAATAACACCCTAAACTGCAGGGCTCCCTACTGCAAATAACACCCTAAACTGCAGGGCTCCCTACTGCAAATAACACCATAAACTGCAGGGCTCCCTACTGCAAATAACACCCTAAACTGCAGGGCTCCCTACTGCAAATAACACCATAAACTGCAGGGCTCTATACTGCAAATAACACCATAAACTGCAGGGCTCCCTACTGCAAATAACACCCTAAACTGCAGGGCTCCCTACTGCAAATAACACCATAAACTGCAGGGCTCCCTACTGCAAATAACACCCTAAACTGCAGGGCTCCATACTGCAAATAACACCCTAAACTGCAGGGCTCCCTACTGCAAATAACACCCTAAACTGCAGGGCTCCCTACTGCAAATAACACCATAAACTGCAGGGCTCCCTACTGCAAATAACACCCTAAACTGCAGGGCTCCCTACTGCAAATAACACCACAAACTGCAGGGCTCTATACTGCAAATAACACCACAAACTGCAGGGCTCCATACTGCAAATAACACCACAAACTGCAGGGCTCCCTACTGCAAATAACACCACAAACTGCAGGGCTCCATACTGCAAATAACACCACAAACTGCAGGGCTCCATACTGCAAATAACACCACAAACTGCAGGGCTCCATACTGCAAATAACACCACAAACTGCAGGGCTCCATACTGCAAATAACACCACAAACTGCAGGGCTCCCTACTGCAAATAACACCCTAAACTGCAGGGCTCCCTACTGCAAATAACACCATAAACTGCAGGGCTCCCTACGGCAAATAACACCCTAAACTGCAGGGCTCCCTACTGCAAATAACACCCTAAACTGCAGGGCTCCCTACTGCAAATAACACCACAAACTGCAGGGCTCCATACTGCAAATAACACCACAAACTGCAGGGCTCCATACTGCAAATAACACCCTAAACTGCAGGGCTCCCTACTGCAAATAACACCACAAACTGCAGGGCTCCATACTGCAAATAACACCACAAACTGCAGGGCTCCATACTGCAAATAACACCCTAAACTGCAGGGCTCCATACTGCAAATAACACCCTAAACTGCAGGGCTCCATACTGCAAATAACACCCTAAACTGCAGGGCTCCCTACTGCAAATAACACCCTAAACTGCAGGGCTCCCTACTGCAAATAACACCATAAACTGCAGGGCTCCCTACTGCAAATAACACCCTAAACTGCAGGGCTCCCTACTGCAAATAACACCACAAACTGCAGGGCTCCATACTGCAAATAACACCACAAACTGCAGGGCTCCATACTGCAAATAACACCACAAACTGCAGGGCTCCATACTGCAAATAACACCACAAACTGCAGGGCTCTATACTGCAAATAACACCCTAAACTGCAGGGCTCCCTACTGCAAATAACACCACAAACTGCAGGGCTCCATACTGCAAATAACACCACAAACTGCAGGGCTCCCTACTGCAAATAACACCACAAACTGCAGGGCTCCATACTGCAAATAACACCATAAACTGCAGGGCTCCATACTGCAAATAACACCACAAACTGCAGGGCTCCCTACTGCAAATAACACCACAAACTGCAGGGCTCCCTACTGCAAATAACACCCTAAACTGCAGGGCTCCCTACTGCAAATAACACCATAAACTGCAGGGCTCCCTACTGCAAATAACACCCTAAACTGCAGGGCTCCCTACTGCAAATAACACCACAAACTGCAGGGCTCCATACTGCAAATAACACCCTAAACTGCAGGGCTCCCTACTGCAAATAACACCACAAACTGCAGGGCTCCATACTGCAAATAACACCACAAACTGCAGGGCTCCATACTGCAAATAACACCATAAACTGCAGGGCTCCATACTGCAAATAACACCATAAACTGCAGGGCTCCATACTGCAAATAACACCATAAACTGCAGGGCTCCCTACTGCAAATAACACCATAAACTGCAGGGCTCCCTACTGCAAATAACACCCTAAACTGCAGGGCTCCCTACTGCAAATAACACCACAAACTGCAGGGCTCCATACTGCAAATAACACCATAAACTGCAGGGCTCTATACTGCAAATAACACCATAAACTGCAGGGCTCCCTACTGCAAATAACACCATAAACTGCAGGGCTCTATACTGCAAATAACACCATAAACTGCAGGGCTCTATACTGCAAATAACACCATAAACTGCAGGGCTCTATACTGCAAATAACACCATAAACTGCAGGGCTCTATACTGCAAATAACACCATAAACTGCAGGGCTCTATACTGCAAATAACACCATAAACTGCAGGGCTCCCTACTGCAAATAACACCATAAACTGCAGGGCTCTATACTGCAAATAACACCATAAACTGCAGGGCTCTATACTGCAAATAACACCATAAACTGCAGGGCTCCATACTGCAAATAACACCACAAACTGCAGGGATCCCTACTGCAAATAACACCCTAAACTGCAGGGCTCCCTACTGCAAATAACACCCTAAACTGCAGGGCTCCCTACTGCAAATAACACCCTAAACTGCAGGGCTCCCTACTGCAAATAACACCCTAAACTGCAGGGCTCCCTACTGCAAATAACACCCTAAACTGCAGGGCTCCCTACTGCAAATAACACCATAAACTGCAGGGCTCCCTACTGCAAATAACACCCTAAACTGCAGGGCTCCCTACTGCAAATAACACCACAAACTGCAGGGCTCCCAACTGCAAATAACACCCTAAACTGCAGGGCTCCCTACTGCAAATAACACCATAAACTGCAGGGCTCCCTACTGCAAATAACAACCTAAACTGCAGGGCTCCCTACTGCAAATGACACCCTAAACTGCAGGGCTCCCTACTGCAAATAACACCACAAACTGCAGGGCTCCATACTGCAAATAACACCACAAACTGCAGGGCTCCATACTGCAAATAACACCCTAAACTGCAGGGCTCCCTACTGCAAATAACACCATAAACTGCAGGGCTCCCTACTGCAAATAACACCCTAAACTGCAGGGCTCCCTACTGCAAATAACACCACAAACTGCAGGGCTCTATACTGCAAATAACACCACAAACTGCAGGGCTCCATACTGCAAATAACACCACAAACTGCAGGGCTCCATACTGCAAATAACACCACAAACTGCAGGGCTCTATACTGCAAATAACACCCTAAACTGCAGGGCTCCATACTGCAAATAACACCATAAACTGCAGGGCTCCCTACTGCAAATAACACCACAAACTGCAGGGCTCCATACTGCAAATAACACCACAAACTGCAGGGCTCCCTACTGCAAATAACACCACAAACTGCAGGGCTCCATACTGCAAATAACACCACAAACTGCAGGGCTCCATACTGCAAATAACACCACAAACTGCAGGGCTCCCTACTGCAAATAACACCCTAAACTGCAGGGCTCCCTACTGCAAATAACACCACAAACTGCAGGGCTCCATACTGCAAATAACACCACAAACTGCAGGGCTCCATACTGCAAATAACACCATAAACTGCAGGGCTCCATACTGCAAATAACACCATAAACTGCAGGGCTCCATACTGCAAATAACACCATAAACTGCAGGGCTCCCTACTGCAAATAACACCATAAACTGCAGGGCTCCCTACTGCAAATAACACCCTAAACTGCAGGGCTCCCTACTGCAAATAACACCACAAACTGCAGGGCTCTATACTGCAAATAACACCATAAACTGCAGGGCTCCCTACTGCAAATAACACCATAGACTGCAGGGCTCTATACTGCAAATAACACCATAAACTGCAGGGCTCTATACTGCAAATAACACCATAAACTGCAGGGCTCTATACTGCAAATAACACCATAAACTGCAGGGCTCTATACTGCAAATAACACCATAAACTGCAGGGCTCTATACTGCAAATAACACCATAAACTGCAGGGCTCTATACTGCAAATAACACCATAAACTGCAGGGCTTCCTACTGCAAATAACACCCTAAACTGCAGGGCTCCCTACTGCAAATAACACCATAAACTGCAGGGCTCCCTACTGCAAATAACACCCTAAACTGCAGGGCTCTATACTGCAAATAACACCCTAAACTGCAGGGCTCCCTACTGCAAATAACACCACAAACTGCAGGGCTCCCTACTGCAAATAACACCCTAAACTGCAGGGCTCCCTACTGCAAATAACACCACAAACTGCAGGGCTCCATACTGCAAATAACACCCTAAACTGCAGGGCTCCCTACTGCAAATAACACCACAAACTGCAGGGCTCCATACTGCAAATAACACCACAAACTGCAGGGCTCCATACTGCAAATAACACCATAAACTGCAGGGCTCCATACTGCAAATAACACCATAAACTGCAGGGCTCTATACTGCAGGGCTCCCTACTGCAAATAACACCCTAAACTGCAGGGCTCCCTACTGCAAATAACACCACAAACTGCAGGGCTCCATACTGCAAATAACACCCTAAACTGCAGGGCTCCCTACTGCAAATAACACCACAAACTGCAGGGCTCCATACTGCAAATAACACCACAAACTGCAGGGCTCCATACTGCAAATAACACCATAAACTGCAGGGCTCCATACTGCAAATAACACCATAAACTGCAGGGCTCCATACTGCAAATAACACCATAAACTGCAGGGCTCCCTACTGCAAATAACACCATAAACTGCAGGGCTCCCTACTGCAAATAACACCCTAAACTGCAGGGCTCCCTACTGCAAATAACACCATAAACTGCAGGGCTCTATACTGCAAATAACACCATAAACTGCAGGGCTCCCTACTGCAAATAACACCATAGACTGCAGGGCTCTATACTGCAAATAACACCATAAACTGCAGGGCTCTATACTGCAAATAACACCATAAACTGCAGGGCTCTATACTGCAAATAACACCATAAACTGCAGGGCTCTATACTGCAAATAACACCATAAACTGCAGGGCTCAATACTGCAAATAACACCATAAACTGCAGGGCTCTATACTGCAAATAACACCATAAACTGCAGGGCTTCCTACTGCAAATAACACCCTAAACTGCAGGGCTCCCTACTGCAAATAACACCATAAACTGCAGGGCTCCCTACTGCAAATAACACCCTAAACTGCAGGGCTCTATACTGCAAATAACACCCTAAACTGCAGGGCTCCCTACTGCAAATAACACCATAAACTGCAGGGCTCTATACTGCAAATAACACCCTAAACTGCAGGGCTCCATACTGCAAATAACACCCTAAACTGCAGGGCTCTATACTGCAAATAACACCCTAAACTGCAGGGCTCCATACTGCAAATAACACCCTAAACTGCAGGGCTCCATACTACAAATAACACCACAAACTGCAGGGCTCCCTACTGCAAATAACACCCTAAACTGCAGGGCTCCCTACTGCAAATAACACCCTAAACTGCAGGGCTCCCTACTGCAAATAACACCCTAAACTGCAGGGCTCCCTACTGCAAATAACACCACAAACTGCAGGGCTCCATACTGCAAATAACACCACAAACTGCAGGGCTCCATACTGCAAATAACACCATAAACTGCAGGGCTCTATACTGCAAATAACACCACAAACTGCAGGGCTCCATACTGCAAATAACACCATAAACTGCAGGGCTCCATACTGCAAATAACACCACAAACTGCAGGGCTCCCTACTGCAAATAACACCCTAAACTGCAGGGCTCCCTACTGCAAATAACACCACAAACTGCAGGGCTCCATACTGCAAATAACACCACAAACTGCAGGGCTCCATACTGCAAATAACACCATAAACTGCAGGGCTCTATACTGCAAATAACACCACAAACTGCAGGGCTCCATACTGCAAATAACACCATAAACTGCAGGGCTCTATACTGCAAATAACACCACAAACTGCAGGGCTCCATACTGCAAATAACACCATAAACTGCAGGGCTCCCTACTGCAAATAACACCACAAACTGCAGGGCTCCATACTGCAAATAACACCCTAAACTGCAGGGCTCCCTACTGCAAATAACACCCTAAACTGCAGGGCTCCATACTGCAAATAACACCCTAAACTGCAGGGCTCCATACTGCAAATAACACCATAAACTGCAGGGCTCCATACTGCAAATAACACCCTAAACTGCAGGGCTCCATACTGCAAATAACACCCTAAACTGCAGGGCTCCCTACTGCAAATAACACCACAAACTGCAGGGCTCCATACTGCAAATAACACCCTAAACTGCAGGGCTCCCTACTGCAAATAACACCATAAACTGCAGGGCTCCCTACTGCAAATAACACCCTAAACTGCAGGGCTCCATACTGCAAATAACACCATAAACTGCAGGGCTCCATACTGCAAATAACACCATAAACTGCAGGGCTCCATACTGCAAATAACACCCTAAACTGCAGGGCTCTATACTGCAAATAACACCATAAACTGCAGGGCTCCATACTGCAAATAACACTCTAAACTGCAGGGCTCCCTAATGCAAATAACACCCTAAACTGCAGGGCTCCCTACTGCAAATAACACCCTAAACTGCAGGGCTCCATACTGCAAATAACACCATAAACTGCAGGGCTCTATACTGCAAATAACACCACAAACTGCAGGGCTCCATACTGCAAATAACACCATAAACTGCAGGGCTCCATACTGCAAATAACACCATAAACTGCAGGGCTCCATACTGCAAATAACACTCTAAACTGCAGGGCTCCCTACTGCAAATAACACCACAAACTGCAGGGCTCCATACTGCAAATAACACCCTAAACTGCAGGGCTCCCTACTGCAAATAACACCATAAACTGCAGGGCTCCCTACTGCAAATAACACCCTAAACTGCAGGGCTCCATACTGCAAATAACACCATAAACTGCAGGGCTCCATACTGCAAATAACACCATAAACTGCAGGGCTCCATACTGCAAATAACACCCTAAACTGCAGGGCTCTATACTGCAAATAACACCATAAACTGCAGGGCTCCATACTGCAAATAACACTCTAAACTGCAGGGCTCCCTAATGCAAATAACACCCTAAACTGCAGGGCTCTATACTGCAAATAACACCATAAACTGCAGGGCTCCATACTGCAAATAACACCATAAACTGCAGGGCTCCATACTGCAAATAACACCCTAAACTGCAGGGCTCCCTACTGCAAATAACACCCTAAACTGCAGGGCTCTATACTGCAAATAACACCATAAACTGCAGGGCTCCATACTGCAAATAACACCCTAAACTGCAGGGCTCTATACTGCAAATAACACCACAAACTGCAGGGCTCCCTACTGCAAATAACACCCTAAACTGCAGGGTTCCCTACTGCAAATAACACCCTAAACTGCAGGGCTCCATACTGCAAATAACACCATAAACTGCAGGGCTCCATACTGCAAATAACACCATAAACTGCAGGGCTCTATACTGCAGGGCTCCCTACTGCAAATAACACCCTAAACTGCAGGGCTCCCTACTGCAAATAACACCACAAACTGCAGGGCTCCATACTGCAAATAACACCCTAAACTGCAGGGCTCCCTACTGCAAATAACACCACAAACTGCAGGGCTCCATACTGCAAATAACACCACAAACTGCAGGGCTCCATACTGCAAATAACACCATAAACTGCAGGGCTCCATACTGCAAATAACACCATAAACTGCAGGGCTCCATACTGCAAATAACACCATAAACTGCAGGGCTCCCTACTGCAAATAACACCATAAACTGCAGGGCTCCCTACTGCAAATAACACCCTAAACTGCAGGGCTCCCTACTGCAAATAACACCACAAACTGCAGGGCTCTATACTGCAAATAACACCATAAACTGCAGGGCTCCCTACTGCAAATAACACCATAGACTGCAGGGCTCTATACTGCAAATAACACCATAAACTGCAGGGCTCTATACTGCAAATAACACCATAAACTGCAGGGCTCTATACTGCAAATAACACCATAAACTGCAGGGCTCTATACTGCAAATAACACCATAAACTGCAGGGCTCTATACTGCAAATAACACCATAAACTGCAGGGCTCTATACTGCAAATAACACCATAAACTGCAGGGCTACCTACTGCAAATAACACCCTAAACTGCAGGGCTCCCTACTGCAAATAACACCATAAACTGCAGGGCTCCCTACTGCAAATAACACCCTAAACTGCAGGGCTCTATACTGCAAATAACACCCTAAACTGCAGGGCTCCCTACTGCAAATAACACCATAAACTGCAGGGCTCTATACTGCAAATAACACCCTAAACTGCAGGGCTCCATACTGCAAATAACACCCTAAACTGCAGGGCTCTATACTGCAAATAACACCCTAAACTGCAGGGCTCCATACTGCAAATAACACCCTAAACTGCAGGGCTCCATACTACAAATAACACCACAAACTGCAGGGCTCCCTACTGCAAATAACACCCTAAACTGCAGGGCTCCCTACTGCAAATAACACCCTAAACTGCAGGGCTCCCTACTGCAAATAACACCCTAAACTGCAGGGCTCCCTACTGCAAATAACACCACAAACTGCAGGGCTCCATACTGCAAATAACACCATAAACTGCAGGGCTCCATACTGCAAATAACACCATAAACTGCAGGGCTCCATACTGCAAATAACACCACAAACTGCAGGGCTCCATACTGCAAATAACACCATAAACTGCAGGGCTCCCTACTGCAAATAACACCACAAACTGCAGGGCTCCCTACTGCAAATAACACCCTAAACTGCAGGGCTCCCTACTGCAAATAACACCACAAACTGCAGGGCTCCATACTGCAAATAACACCACAAACTGCAGGGCTCCATACTGCAAATAACACCATAAACTGCAGGGCTCTATACTGCAAATAACACCACAAACTGCAGGGCTCCATACTGCAAATAACACCATAAACTGCAGGGCTCTATACTGCAAATAACACCACAAACTGCAGGGCTCCATACTGCAAATAACACCATAAACTGCAGGGCTCCCTACTGCAAATAACACCACAAACTGCAGGGCTCCATACTGCAAATAACACCCTAAACTGCAGGGCTCCCTACTGCAAATAACACCCTAAACTGCAGGGCTCCATACTGCAAATAACACCCTAAACTGCAGGGCTCCATACTGCAAATAACACCATAAACTGCAGGGCTCCATACTGCAAATAACACCCTAAACTGCAGGGCTCCATACTGCAAATAACACCCTAAACTGCAGGGCTCCCTACTGCAAATAACACCACAAACTGCAGGGCTCCATACTGCAAATAACACCCTAAACTGCAGGGCTCCCTACTGCAAATAACACCATAAACTGCAGGGCTCCCTACTGCAAATAACACCCTAAACTGCAGGGCTCCATACTGCAAATAACACCATAAACTGCAGGGCTCCATACTGCAAATAACACCATAAACTGCAGGGCTCCATACTGCAAATAACACCCTAAACTGCAGGGCTCTATACTGCAAATAACACCATAAACTGCAGGGCTCCATACTGCAAATAACACTCTAAACTGCAGGGCTCCCTAATGCAAATAACACCCTAAACTGCAGGGCTCCCTACTGCAAATAACACCCTAAACTGCAGGGCTCCATACTGCAAATAACACCATAAACTGCAGGGCTCTATACTGCAAATAACACCACAAACTGCAGGGCTCTATACTGCAAATAACACCATAAACTGCAGGGCTCCATACTGCAAATAACACCATAAACTGCAGGGCTCCATACTGCAAATAACACTCTAAACTGCAGGGCTCCCTACTGCAAATAACACCACAAACTGCAGGGCTCCATACTGCAAATAACACCCTAAACTGCAGGGCTCCCTACTGCAAATAACACCATAAACTGCAGGGCTCCCTACTGCAAATAACACCCTAAACTGCAGGGCTCCATACTGCAAATAACACCATAAACTGCAGGGCTCCATACTGCAAATAACACCATAAACTGCAGGGCTCCATACTGCAAATAACACCCTAAACTGCAGGGCTCCATACTGCAAATAACACCATAAACTGCAGGGCTCCATACTGCAAATAACACTCTAAACTGCAGGGCTCCCTAATGCAAATAACACCCTAAACTGCAGGGCTCTATACTGCAAATAACACCATAAACTGCAGGGCTCCATACTGCAAATAACACCATAAACTGCAGGGCTCCATACTGCAAATAACACCCTAAACTGCAGGGCTCCCTACTGCAAATAACACCCTAAACTGCAGGGCTCTATACTGCAAATAACACCATAAACTGCAGGGCTCCATACTGCAAATAACACCCTAAACTGCAGGGCTCTATACTGCAAATAACACCACAAACTGCAGGGCTCCATACTGCAAATAACACCCTAAACTGCAGGGTTCCCTACTGCAAATAACACCCTAAACTGCAGGGCTCCATACTGCAAATAACACCATAAACTGCAGGGCTCCATACTGCAAATAACACCACAAACTGCAGGGCTCCATACTGCAAATAACACCCTAAACTGCAGGGCTCCATACTGCAAATAACACCACAAACTGCAGGGCTCCATACTGCAAATAACACCCTAAACTGCAGGGCTCCATCCTGCAAATAACACCCTAAACTGCAGGGCTCCATACTGCAAATAACACCACAAACTGCAGGGCTCCATACTGCAAATAACACCATAAACTGCAGGGCTCCATACTGCAAATAACACCCTAAACTGCAGGGCTCCATACTGCAAATAACACCCTAAACTGCAGGGCTCCATACTGCAAATAACACCCTAAACTGCAGGGCTCTATACTGCAAATAACACCCTAAACTGCAGGGCTCCATACTGCAAATAACACCCTAAACTGCAGGGCTCCATACTGCAAATAACACCATAAACTGCAGGGCTCCATACTGCAAATAACACCCTAATCTGCAGGGCTCCATACTGCAAATAACACCCTAAACTGCAGGGCTCCATACTGCAAATAACACCATAAACTGCAGGGCTCCATACTGCAAATAACACCCTAAACTGCAGGGCTCCATACTGCAAATAACACCCTAAACTGCAGGGCTCCATACTGCAAATAACACCCTAAACTGCAGGGCTCCATACTGCAAATAACACCCTAAACTGCAGGGCTCCATACTGCAAATAACACCCTAAACTGCAGGGCTCCCTACTGCAAATAACACCACAAACTGCAGGGCTCCATACTGCAAATAACACCATAAACTGCAGGGCTCCATACTGCAAATAACACCCTAAACTGCAGGGCTCCCTACTGCAAATAACACCACAAACTGCAGGGCTCCATACTGCAAATAACACCCTAAACTGCAGGGCTCCATACTGCAAATAACACCCTAAACTGCAGGGCTCCATACCGCAAATAACACCATAAACTGCAGGGCTCCATACTGCAAATAACACCCTAAACTGCAGGGCTCCATACTGCAAATAACACCCCTAAACTGCAGGGCTCCATACTGCAAATAACACCATAAACTGCAGGGCTCCATACTGCAAATAACACCCTAAACTGCAGGGCTCTATACTGCAAATAACACCATAAACTGCAGGGCTCCATACTGCAAATAACACTCTAAACTGCAGGGCTCCCTAATGCAAATAACACCCTAAACTGCAGGGCTCTATACTGCAAATAACACCATAAACTGCAGGGCTCCATACTGCAAATAACACCATAAACTGCAGGGCTCCATACTGCAAATAACACCCTAAACTGCAGGGCTCCCTACTGCAAATAACACCCTAAACTGCAGGGCTCTATACTGCAAATAACACCATAAACTGCAGGGCTCCATACTGCAAATAACACCCTAAACTGCAGGGCTCTATACTGCAAATAACACCACAAACTGCAGGGCTCCCTACTGCAAATAACACCCTAAACTGCAGGGTTCCCTACTGCAAATAACACCCTAAACTGCAGGGCTCCATACTGCAAATAACACCATAAACTGCAGGGCTCCATACTGCAAATAACACCACAAACTGCAGGGCTCCATACTGCAAATAACACCCTAAACTGCAGGGCTCCATACTGCAAATAACACCCTAAACTGCAGGGCTCCATACTGCAAATAACACCCTAAACTGCAGGGCTCCATCCTGCAAATAACACCCTAAACTGCAGGGCTCCATACTGCAAATAACACCACAAACTGCAGGGCTCCATACTGCAAATAACACCATAAACTGCAGGGCTCCATACTGCAAATAACACCCTAAACTGCAGGGCTCCATACTGCAAATAACACCCTAAACTGCAGGGCTCCATACTGCAAATAACACCCTAAACTGCAGGGCTCTATACTGCAAATAACACCCTAAACTGCAGGGCTCCATACTGCAAATAACACCCTAAACTGCAGGGCTCCATACTGCAAATAACACCCTAAACTGCAGGGCTCCATACTGCAAATAACACCCTAATCTGCAGGGCTCCATACTGCAAATAACACCCTAAACTGCAGGGCTCCATACTGCAAATAACACCATAAACTGCAGGGCTCCATACTGCAAATAACACCCTAAACTGCAGGGCTCCATACTGCAAATAACACCCTAAACTGCAGGGCTCCATACTGCAAATAACACCCTAAACTGCAGGGCTCCATACTGCAAATAACACCCTAAACTGCAGGGCTCCATACTGCAAATAACACCCTAAACTGCAGGGCTCCCTACTGCAAATAACACCATAAACTGCAGGGCTCCATACTGCAAATAACACCATAAACTGCAGGGCTCCATACTGCAAATAACACCCTAAACTGCAGGGCTCCCTACTGCAAATAACACCACAAACTGCAGGGCTCCATACTGCAAATAACACCCTAAACTGCAGGGCTCCATACTGCAAATAACACCCTAAACTGCAGGGCTCCATACAGCAAATAACACCATAAACTGCAGGGCTCCATACTGCAAATAACACCATAAACTGCAGGGCTCCATACTGCAAATAACACCCTAAACTGCAGGGCTCCATACTGCAAATAACACCCTAAACTGCAGGGCTCCATACTGCAAATAACACCCTAAACTGCAGGGCTCCATACTGCAAATAACACCCTAAACTGCAGGGCTCTATACTGCAAATAACACCATAAACTGCAGGGCTCTATACTGCAAATAACACCATAAACTGCAGGGCTCTATACTGCAAATAACACCCTAAACTGCAGGGCTCCATACTGCAAATAACACCCTAAACTGCAGGGCTCCCTACTGCAAATAACACCATAAACTGCAGGGCTCCCTACTGCAAATAACACCCTAAACTGCAGGGCTCCATACTGCAAATAACACCCTAAACTGCAGGGCTCCATACTGCAAATAACACCATAAACTGCAGGGCTCCCTACTGCAAATAACACCCTAAACTGCAGGGCTCCCTACTGCAAATAACACCCTAAACTGCAGGGCTCCCTACTGCAAATAACACCCTAAACTGCAGGGCTCCCTACTGCAAATAACACCCTAAACTGCAGGGCTCCCTACTGCAAATAACACCCTAAACTGCAGGGCTCCCTACTGCAAATAACACCCTAAACTGCAGGGCTCCCTACTGCAAATAACACCCTAAACTGCAGGGCTCCCTACTGCAAATAACACCATAAACTGCAGGGATCCCTACTGCAAATAACACCCTAAACTGCAGGGCTCCCTACTGCAAATAACACCATAAACTGCAGGGCTCTATACTGCAAATAACACCATAAACTGCAGGGCTCCCTACTGCAAATAACACCATAAACTGCAGGGCTCCCTACTGCAAATAACACCCTAAACTGCAGGGCTCCCTACTGCAAATAACACCCTAAACTGCAGGGCTCCATACTGCAAATAACACCATAAACTGCAGGGCTCCCTACTGCAAATAACACCCTAAACTGCAGGGCTCCCTACTGCAAATAACACCCTAAACTGCAGGGCTCCCTACTGCAAATAGCACCATAAACTGCAGGGCTCCCTACTGCAAATAACACCCTAAACTGCAGGGCTCCCTACTGCAAATAACACCCTAAACTGCAGGGCTCCCTACTGCAAATAACACCCTAAACTGCAGGGCTCCCTACTGCAAATAACACCCTAAACTGCAGGGCTCCCTACTGCAAATAACACCATAAACTGCAGGGCTCCCTACTGCAAATAACACCCTAAACTGCAGGGCTCCCTACTGCAAATAACACCATAAACTGCAGGGCTCTATACTGCAAATAACACCATAAACTGCAGGGCTCCCTACTGCAAATAACACCATAAACTGCAGGGCTCCCTACTGCAAATAACACCATAAACTGCAGGGCTCCCTACTGCAAATAACACCCTAAACTGCAGGGCTCCATACTGCAAATAACACCCTAAACTGCAGGGCTCCCTACTGCAAATAACACCCTAAACTGCAGGGCTCCCTACTGCAAATAACACCATAAACTGCAGGGCTCCCTACTGCAAATAACACCCTAAACTGCAGGGCACCCTACTGCAAATAACACCACAAACTGCAGGGCTCTATACTGCAAATAACACCACAAACTGCAGGGCTCCATACTGCAAATAACACCACAAACTGCAGGGCTCCCTACTGCAAATAACACCACAAACTGCAGGGCTCCATACTGCAAATAACACCACAAACTGCAGGGCTCCATACTGCCAATAACACCACAAACTGCAGGGCTCCATACTGCAAATAACACCACAAACTGCAGGGCTCCATACTGCAAATAACACCACAAACTGCAGGGCTCCCTACTGCAAATAACACCCTAAACTGCAGGGCTCCCTACTGCAAATAACACCATAAACTGCAGGGCTCCCTACTGCAAATAACACCCTAAACTGCAGGGCTCCCTACTGCAAATAACACCCTAAACTGCAGGGCTCCATACTGCAAATAACACCACAAACTGCAGGGCTCCATACTGCAAATAACACCACAAACTGCAGGGCTCCATACTGCAAATAACACCCTAAACTGCAGGGCTCCCTACTGCAAATAACACCACAAACTGCAGGGCTCCATACTGCAAATAACACCACAAACTGCAGGGCTCCATACTGCAAATAACACCCTAAACTGCAGGGCTCCATACTGCAAATAACACCCTAAACTGCAGGGCTCCATACTGCAAATAACACCCTAAACTGCAGGGCTCCCTACTGCAAATAACACCCTAAACTGCAGGGCTCCATACTGCAAATAACACCACAAACTGCAGGGCTCCCTACTGCAAATAACACCCTAAACTGCAGGGCTCCCTACTGCAAATAACACCACAAACTGCAGGGCTCCATACTGCAAATAACACCACAAACTGCAGGGCTCCATACTGCAAATAACACCACAAACTGCAGGGCTCCATACTGCAAATAACACCACAAACTGCAGGGCTCTATACTGCAAATAACACCCTAAACTGCAGGGCTCCCTACTGCAAATAACACCACAAACTGCAGGGCTCCATACTGCAAATAACACCACAAACTGCAGGGCTCCCTACTGCAAATAACACCACAAACTGCAGGGCTCCATACTGCAAATAACACCACAAACTGCAGGGCTCCATACTGCAAATAACACCACAAACTGCAGGGCTCCCTACTGCAAATAACACCATAAACTGCAGGGCTCCCTACTGCAAATAACACCCTAAACTGCAGGGCTCCCTACTGCAAATAACACCATAAACTGCAGGGCTCCCTACTGCAAATAACACAATAAACTGCAGGGCTCCCTACTGCAAATAACACCACAAACTGCAGGGCTCCATACTGCAAATAACACCCTAAACTGCAGGGCTCCCTACTGCAAATAACACCACAAACTGCAGGGCTCCATACTGCAAATAACACCACAAACTGCAGGGCTCCATACTGCAAATAACACCATAAACTGCAGGGCTCCATACTGCAAATAACACCATAAACTGCAGGGCTCCATACTGCAAATAACACCATAAACTGCAGGGCTCCCTACTGCAAATAACACCATAAACTGCAGGGCTCCCTACTGCAAATAACACCCTAAACTGCAGGGCTCCCTACTGCAAATAACACCACAAACTGCAGGGCTCCATACTGCAAATAACACCATAAACTGCAGGGCTCTATACTGCAAATAACACCATAAACTGCAGGGCTCCCTACTGCAAATAACACCATAAACTGCAGGGCTCTATACTGCAAATAACACCATAAACTGCAGGGCTCTATACTGCAAATAACACCATAAACTGCAGGGCTCTATACTGCAAATAACACCATAAACTGCAGGGCTCTATACTGCAAATAACACCATAAACTGCAGGGCTCTATACTGCAAATAACACCATAAACTGCAGGGCTCTATACTGCAAATAACACCATAAACTGCAGGGCTCCCTACTGCAAATAACACCATAAACTGCAGGGCTCTATACTGCAAATAACACCCTAAACTGCAGGGCTCCATACTGCAAATAACACCCTAAACTGCAGGGCTCCATACTGCAAATAACACCCTAAACTGCAGGGCTCCATACTGCAAATAACACCCTAAACTGCAGGGCTCCATACTGCAAATAACACCCTAAACTGCAGGGCTCCCTACTGCAAATAACACCACAAACTGCAGGGCTCCATACTGCAAATAACACCATAAACTGCAGGGCTCCATACTGCAAATAACACCCTAAACTGCAGGGCTCCCTACTGCAAAT
The DNA here is from genome assembly GCF_027579735.1 of Bombina bombina. Taxonomy (NCBI): domain Eukaryota; kingdom Metazoa; phylum Chordata; class Amphibia; order Anura; family Bombinatoridae; genus Bombina; species Bombina bombina. The sequence goes on from NC_069499.1 coordinate 1,397,075,627, forward strand.
AACACCACAAACTGCAGGGCTCCATACTGCAAATAACACCCTAAACTGCAGGGCTCCATACTGCAAATAACACCCTAAACTGCAGGGCTCCATACCGCAAATAACACCATAAACTGCAGGGCTCCATACTGCAAATAACACCCTAAACTGCAGGGCTCCATACTGCAAATAACACCCTAAACTGCAGGGCTCCATACTGCAAATAACACCCTAAACTGCAGGGCTCCATACTGCAAATAACACCCTAAACTGCAGGGCTCCATACTGCAAATAACACCCTAAACTGCAGGGCTCTATACTGCAAATAACACCATAAACTGCAGGGCTCTATACTGCAAATAACACCATAAACTGCAGGGCTCTATACTGCAAATAACACCCTAAACTGCAGGGCTCCATACTGCAAATAACACCCTAAACTGCAGGGCTCCCTACTGCAAATAACACCATAAACTGCAGGGCTCCCTACTGCAAATAACACCCTAAACTGCAGGGCTCCATACTGCAAATAACACCCTAAACTGCAGGGCTCCATACTGCAAATAACACCATAAACTGCAGGGCTCCCTACTGCAAATAACACCCTAAACTGCAGGGCTCCCTACTGCAAATAACACCCTAAACTGCAGGGCTCCCTACTGCAAATAACACCCTAAACTGCAGGGCTCCCTACTGCAAATAACACCCTAAACTGCAGGGCTCCCTACTGCAAATAACACCCTAAACTGCAGGGCTCCCTACTGCAAATAACACCCTAAACTGCAGGGCTCCCTACTGCAAATAACACCCTAAACTGCAGGGCTCCCTACTGCAAATAACACCCTAAACTGCAGGGCTCCCTACTGCAAATAACACCATAAACTGCAGGGCTCCCTACTGCAAATAACACCCTAAACTGCAGGGCTCCCTACTGCAAATAACACCATAAACTGCAGGGCTCTATACTGCAAATAACACCATAAACTGCAGGGCTCCCTACTGCAAATAACACCATAAACTGCAGGGCTCCCTACTGCAAATAACACCCTAAACTGCAGGGCTCCCTACTGCAAATAACACCCTAAACTGCAGGGCTCCATACTGCAAATAACACCATAAACTGCAGGGCTCCCTACTGCAAATAACACCCTAAACTGCAGGGCTCCCTACTGCAAATAACACCCTAAACTGCAGGGCTCCCTACTGCAAATAACACCATAAACTGCAGGGCTCCCTACTGCAAATAACACCCTAAACTGCAGGGCTCCCTACTGCAAATAACACCCTAAACTGCAGGGCTCCCTACTGCAAATAACACCCTAAACTGCAGGGCTCCCTACTGCAAATAACACCCTAAACTGCAGGGCTCCCTACTGCAAATAACACCATAAACTGCAGGGCTCCCTACTGCAAATAACACCCTAAACTGCAGGGCTCCCTACTGCAAATAACACCATAAACTGCAGGGCTCTATACTGCAAATAACACCATAAACTGCAGGGCTCCCTACTGCAAATAACACCATAAACTGCAGGGCTCCCTACTGCAAATAACACCATAAACTGCAGGGCTCCCTACTGCAAATAACACCCTAAACTGCAGGGCTCCATACTGCAAATAACACCCTAAACTGCAGGGCTCCCTACTGCAAATAACACCCTAAACTGCAGGGCTCCCTACTGCAAATAACACCATAAACTGCAGGGCTCCCTACTGCAAATAACACCCTAAACTGCAGGGCTCCCTACTGCAAATAACACCACAAACTGCAGGGCTCTATACTGCAAATAACACCACAAACTGCAGGGCTCCATACTGCAAATAACACCACAAACTGCAGGGCTCCCTACTGCAAATAACACCACAAACTGCAGGGCTCCATACTGCAAATAACACCCTAAACTGCAGGGCTCCATACTGCCAATAACACCACAAACTGCAGGGCTCCATACTGCAAATAACACCACAAACTGCAGGGCTCCATACTGCAAATAACACCACAAACTGCAGGGCTCCCTACTGCAAATAACACCCTAAACTGCAGGGCTCCCTACTGCAAATAACACCATAAACTGCAGGGCTCCCTACTGCAAATAACACCCTAAACTGCAGGGCTCCCTACTGCAAATAACACCCTAAACTGCAGGGCTCCCTACTGCAAATAACACCACAAACTGCAGGGCTCCATACTGCAAATAACACCACAAACTGCAGGGCTCCATACTGCAAATAACACCCTAAATTGCAGGGCTCCCTACTGCAAATAACACCACAAACTGCAGGGCTCCATACTGCAAATAACACCACAAACTGCAGGGCTCCATACTGCAAATAACACCCTAAACTGCAGGGCTCCATACTGCAAATAACACCCTAAACTGCAGGGCTCCATACTGCAAATAACACCCTAAACTGCAGGGCTCCCTACTGCAAATAACACCCTAAACTGCAGGGCTCCCTACTGCAAATAACACCATAAACTGCAGGGCTCCCTACTGCAAATAACACCCTAAACTGCAGGGCTCCCTACTGCAAATAACACCACAAACTGCAGGGCTCTATACTGCAAATAACACCACAAACTGCAGGGCTCCATACTGCAAATAACACCACAAACTGCAGGGCTCCATACTGCAAATAACACCACAAACTGCAGGGCTCTATACTGCAAATAACACCCTAAACTGCAGGGCTCCCTACTGCAAATAACACCACAAACTGCAGGGCTCCATACTGCAAATAACACCACAAACTGCAGGGCTCCCTACTGCAAATAACACCACAAACTGCAGGGCTCCATACTGCAAATAACACCACAAACTGCAGGGCTCCATACTGCAAATAACACCACAAACTGCAGGGCTCCCTACTGCAAATAACACCACAAACTGCAGGGCTCCCTACTGCAAATAACACCCTAAACTGCAGGGCTCCCTACTGCAAATAACACCATAAACTGCAGGGCTCCCTACTGCAAATAACACAATAAACTGCAGGGCTCCCTACTGCAAATAACACCACAAACTGCAGGGCTCCATACTGCAAATAACACCCTAAACTGCAGGGCTCCCTACTGCAAATAACACCACAAACTGCAGGGCTCCATACTGCAAATAACACCACAAACTGCAGGGCTCCATACTGCAAATAACACCATAAACTGCAGGGCTCCATACTGCAAATAACACCATAAACTGCAGGGCTCCATACTGCAAATAACACCATAAACTGCAGGGCTCCCTACTGCAAATAACACCATAAACTGCAGGGCTCCCTACTGCAAATAACACCCTAAACTGCAGGGCTCCCTACTGCAAATAACACCACAAACTGCAGGGCTCCATACTGCAAATAACACCATAAACTGCAGGGCTCCATACTGCAAATAACACCATAAACTGCAGGGCTCCCTACTGCAAATAACACCATAAACTGCAGGGCTCTATACTGCAAATAACACCATAAACTGCAGGGCTCTATACTGCAAATAACACCATAAACTGCAGGGCTCTATACTGCAAATAACACCATAAACTGCAGGGCTCTATACTGCAAATAACACCATAAACTGCAGGGCTCTATACTGCAAATAACACCATAAACTGCAGGGCTCTATACTGCAAATAACACCATAAACTGCAGGGCTCCCTACTGCAAATAACACCATAAACTGCAGGGCTCTATACTGCAAATAACACCATAAACTGCAGGGCTCTATACTGCAAATAACACCATAAACTGCAGGGCTCCATACTGCAAATAACACCACAAACTGCAGGGATCCCTACTGCAAATAACACCCTAAACTGCAGGGCTCCCTACTGCAAATAACACCCTAAACTGCAGGGCTCCATACTGCAAATAACACCATAAACTGCAGGGCTCCATACTGCAAATAACACCATAAACTGCAGGGCTCTATACTGCAAATAACACCCTAAACTGCAGGGCTTCCTACTGCAAATAACACCCTAAACTGCAGGGCTCCCTACTGCAAATAACACCATAAACTGCAGGGCTCTATACTGCAAATAACACCCTAAACTGCAGGGCTCCCTACTGCAAATAACACCATAAACTGCAGGGCTCTATACTGCAAATAACACCATAAACTGCAGGGCTCCCTACTGCAAATAACACCCTAAACTGCAGGGCTCCCTACTGCAAATAACACCATAAACTGCAGGGCTCCCTACTGCAAATAACACCCTAAACTGCAGGGCTCTATACTGCAAATAACACCCTAAACTGCAGGGCTCCCTACTGCAAATAACACCATAAACTGCAGGGCTCTATACTGCAAATAACACCCTAAACTGCAGGGCTCCATACTGCAAATAACACCCTAAACTGCAGGGCTCTATACTGCAAATAACACCCTAAACTGCAGGGCTCCATACTGCAAATAACACCCTAAACTGCAGGGCTCCATACTGCAAATAACACCACAAACTGCAGGGCTCCCTACTGCAAATAACACCCTAAACTGCAGGGCTCCCTACTGCAAATAACACCCTAAACTGCAGGGCTCCCTACTGCAAATAACACCCTAAACTGCAGGGCTCCCTACTGCAAATAACACCACAAACTGCAGGGCTCCATACTGCAAATAACACCACAAACTGCAGGGCTCCATACTGCAAATAACACCATAAACTGCAGGGCTCTATACTGCAAATAACACCACAAACTGCAGGGCTCCATACTGCAAATAACACCATAAACTGCAGGGCTCCCTACTGCAAATAACACCACAAACTGCAGGGCTCCCTACTGCAAATAACACCCTAAACTGCAGGGCTCCCTACTGCAAATAACACCACAAACTGCAGGGCTCCATACTGCAAATAACACCACAAACTGCAGGGCTCCATACTGCAAATAACACCATAAACTGCAGGGCTCTATACTGCAAATAACACCATAAACTGCAGGGCTCTATACTGCAAATAACACCACAAACTGCAGGGCTCCATACTGCAAATAACACCACAAACTGCAGGGCTCCATACTGCAAATAACACCCTAAACTGCAGGGCTCCCTACTGCAAATAACACCCTAAACTGCAGGGCTCCATACTGCAAATAACACCCTAAACTGCAGGGCTCCATACTGCAAATAACACCATAAACTGCAGGGCTCCATACTGCAAATAACACCCTAAACTGCAGGGCTCCATACTGCAAATAACACCCTAAACTGCAGGGCTCCCTACTGCAAATAACACCACAAACTGCAGGGCTCCATACTGCAAATAACACCCTAAACTGCAGGGCTCCCTACTGCAAATAACACCATAAACTGCAGGGCTCCCTACTGCAAATAACACCCTAAACTGCAGGGCTCCATACTGCAAATAACACCATAAACTGCAGGGCTCCATACTGCAAATAACACCATAAACTGCAGGGCTCCATACTGCAAATAACACCCTAAACTGCAGGGCTCTATACTGCAAATAACACCATAAACTGCAGGGCTCCATACTGCAAATAACACTCTAAACTGCAGGGCTCCCTACTGCAAATAACACCCTAAACTGCAGGGCTCCCTACTGCAAATAACACCCTAAACTGCAGGGCTCCATACTGCAAATAACACCATAAACTGCAGGGCTCTATACTGCAAATAACACCACAAACTGCAGGGCTCTATACTGCAAATAACACCATAAACTGCAGGGCTCCATACTGCAAATAACACCATAAACTGCAGGGCTCCATACTGCAAATAACACCCTAAACTGCAGGGCTCCCTACTGCAAATAACACCATAAACTGCAGGGCTCCATACTGCAAATAACACCATAAACTGCAGGGCTCCCTACTGCAAATAACACCCTAAACTGCAGGGCTCCCTACTGCAAATAACACCCTAAACTGCAGGGCTCCATACTGCAAATAACACCATAAACTGCAGGGCTCTATACTGCAAATAACACCACAAACTGCAGGGCTCTATACTGCAAATAACACCATAAACTGCAGGGCTCCATACTGCAAATAACACCATAAACTGCAGGGCTCCATACTGCAAATAACACCCTAAACTGCAGGGCTCCCTACTGCAAATAACACCATAAACTGCAGGGCTCCATACTGCAAATAACACCATAAACTGCAGGGCTCCCTACTGCAAATAACACTCTAAACTGCAGGGCTCCCTACTGCAAATAACACCATAAACTGCAGGGCTCCATACTGCAAATAACACCCTAAACTGCAGGGCTCCCTACTGCAAATAACACCCTAAACTGCAGGGCTCTATACTGCAAATAACACCATAAACTGCAGGGCTCCATACTGCAAATAACACCCTAAACTGCAGGGCTCTATACTGCAAATAACACCACAAACTGCAGGGCTCCCTACTGCAAATAACACCCTAAACTGCAGGGCTCCCTACTGCAAATAACACCCTAAACTGCAGGGCTCCCTACTGCAAATAACACCCTAAACTGCAGGGCTCCATACTGCAAATAACACCATAAACTGCAGGGCTCCATACTGCAAATAACACCACAAACTGCAGGGCTCCATACTGCAAATAACACCCTAAACTGCAGGGCTCCCTACTGCTAATAACACCATAAACTGCAGGGATAATGATGTTTTCATTTACAGAAACAGGCTCCTCTTCATTAGATCCCACTGTGCAGAATTGGCTTTGCCTTGAGGCCCGTTCTGTATAAGCTGTATGGGCGGGCTATGGGCAAGCTAATGTCAAAGGTTTGCCTGCCCATTATTTCAATTAAATGACCTTATTTCAAAGACACAACATTTGTTTTTCCAGTGAGGGGCCGAGGGTGTTGCTAATTTATCTTTGATTTATAAACATGGCATCAGGTGGCTTTATTAGCTGAGATTTTTTTACATCAACCACCATAAGATTTGGAGAGCAATGTGACACAGTTAAAGGGACAGTCTACTTTAAAACTGCTATTGTTTAAAAAGATAATCCCTTTATTACCCATTCCCCAGTTTTGCATAACCAACTCTGTTATATTAATACAATTTTTACCTCTGTGATTACCTTATCTCTAAGCCTCCTTACTGCCCTCTTACCTCAGTTCTTTTGACAGACTTGAATTTTATCAAATCAGTGCTGTCTCATAAGTAACTCCATGTGAGTGAGCACAATGATATCTATATGACATACATGAACTAGCTCTATCTAATTGTGAAAAACTGTCAAAATCAAATGAGACAAAAGGCCTCCTTAAAGGGCATAGAAATCAGTTTATGAGCCAACCTAGGTTTAGCTTTCAACAAAGAATAGTAAAGTACAAAGCAAATTTAATGATAAAAGTCAATTTGAAAGTTTGAAATCACATGCCCTATCATGAAAGTTTAATTTTGACTTGACTATCCCTTTAAGTATTTATTTTGTTACCCATATCCAGGATAAGGTGGGGGTTGGGTTGATCTGCTACTCCTTGCACCCTACTCCTTCTGAGCATCCATGTTACGGACATTCGGATTTCATGAAAAGTAATAGGGATGATGTTCTTATGTTGCTATTTGGTTCAGTAAATGGTTAGCTATAACAGGGCAGCTATAATCGTTACAGTAATAGCTGGAAGTAAAAATATGACAATTTTACAGCTAGCATGAAAATAAACAACTAAGGACCAGATTAAAAAGGGAGCGCAAAGAACCGCTTACGCAATTGCGATATTTGCACGCAAATGTGCACTGGTATTACAAGATGAGCGCAATGCGAATGCGACCTCACACTTGCATTGCATGGAAGCTTTGCGCTCACAAGAGTGCACTTCCATAGGCTCCAAAGGGAGCCTCATTTTCATGGCGAGAGACACGGCAGAGAACCTAGTGCAGCGAAGGGGGTAAGTCGCGCAGCACATTTAAATTATATTTGAATATATAAATATATATTTATGTTTTTATATGTATATATACACATACTAAGACATACATGTATATGTATATAAGCATATACATATATATTTGCAGTTTTAACACAGACCCCATAGACCGCTATGTAATGGCACTTTTCAGTGCCTTTTTTTTTCTAACACCCCAGACCTGCTCACTTTAACCCCTAAAAACTGCTTTGTGCAGTTATGATTTAATGGAAAACAATGCTAATATTTTTTATTTTATTAAAGGCACTTTACATGAGCTTGCGGTAGCAATAACTAGCGACTTGTAATGGCTGGTTATTTGTCGTGCACCTGTAAACGTGCAAATTTGCCCATTTACATGCATGCAATGAATTAGCGCTCCACTTGTAACCTAGTCCTAAATGTATAAGCCTATCTATATAAAAAATGTGAAGGAACAATACTGTTGTTCCATAGTCATTGACAAGGCCCAAATCGAGCCATGAAATTAAGAACTATTGTGTTTGACTCCTGAGCTAAAGCAGAACAAGTCAAATTGCCAGTTGAGTTAATCTGGTGTCTGTTGAGAAAATAATGAGAACACTACAGACTTTCTTTTCAGGGACTATACAGTTTTTGTTCCCACTCATTTTTGAACATTATTGCTTCCTATTTCTTATGGTGTTTTAAGCATCTTCAGCAATTTATTTAAGTATATTAAAAGTTAAAGGAACATTAAAGCAAGTACAAGGGCATCTTTATATTTAAAGTGGTCATAATAGTTGAAAGATAATATGCTCAGGGACTAGGGACCCTTTCATGCTATGTGTTTAACCCACTGATTTTCAAACCTGTCCTCATTCCTCAAGCCTCCCCAACAGTTTTCTGGATTACCTTGGGTGAGAGCAGGTAAAATAACCAGGTTTACTAATCATCTGATTGTTTCACCTGTGCTCCAGATCAGATATCCTCAAAATGTGGCCTGTTAGGGAGGTTAAAGAGATAGGGACATATTTAACAATGTGCGAGCGGATATGATACGAAGTAACGTATGTCCACTGCACATCGCTGCCCATCTCTAAATGCCGACAGCATACGCCGACAGCATTTATTATTGCACCAGCAGTTCCGTACGGAGCTTGATGCTCCTTGTTTCAGGCTCGCCGGAAACAGAAGTTATGAAGTAGCGGTGTAAAGACCGCAGCTCCAAAAATTGTCCGCCTGCTCTGAGGCCGCGGACAGAAATCAACCCGATCAAATATGATCGGGTTAATTGACACCTGGGACACCTGCTAGAGGCCGATTGCCCACAAATCTGCAGGGGGCGGCATTGCACCAGCAGTTCACAAGAACTGCTGGTGCAATGATAAATGCCGACAGCGTATGCTGTCACCATTTATTGATGCGCGGCGGACATGATACACTACTTCGTATCATGTCTGCTCGCACATTGATAAATATGCCCCATAGTAGAAGTACTGCTCAGGAACCACAGAGCACTGCAGGACCCAAGCAGAAACTGCAGCTGATCCAGTCAGGAGCACTAGTCACATAGCTGAGTCATTTGACTAGCACTGCTGATTGGATCAGCTTAGGTTCCACTGGGGAACAGCAGTATTCTGGGGGTCCTGCATGGTACTTCTACTGTGTGTTTTCCCCCTGACTCCCATGACTCAGTTTTCTTTATAGGCCACACACTCTATATAATTTATAATCATTTGTAACACACAGCCTTCAGATAAAGAGATGGTGTAGAAAAAAGCAGATAAGAGTTTGTCTCTCTCTCCCATCTCCACTGGGAGGATGATTTCTTCTGTTGACTCTTGATGGCAAAGCTTTTCTATAGTCATTGTTGTAGTTTTGACATTTTTAGTATTAGTGGAGGTTTAAACAGGAAAAGCAGCTATTTCAAAAGATAAAATTAAAGGTAAATGAGCTTTTTCTAATGTAAAATGAATCATTGTTAACTCATTAAAGAAGAGGAAATTTTATCGGTCCTAAAGGACAGTAAATTCCCTGTAATTGCAAGATCTCTCTGCAGGCTTGAAATAAACTAACATTCTTGGTAATATCAGCTTGAACCTAACCACTGTCATTATGTTAGCAAATTATGCATTATATTGCAATTCTTATCTTATCATCTCTGCTGAAGCCAACAGATATAGCGCAGGGTTTGGTCTGTAATGTGCTCTATCAGTTCTCTGTATTGAAAAACCCTTAATTTGCAGTCTTAAAGGGACAGTCTACACCAGAATTTTTAATGTTTAAAAAGCTAGATGATCCCTTTATTACTCACTGCCTAGTTTTGCATAACCAACAGTTATATAAATACACTTTTTACCTCTGTGATTACCTTGTATCTAAGCCTCTGCAAACTGCCCCCTTATTTCAGTTCTTTTGACAGACATCCATTTTAACCAATCAGAGCTGGCTCACGGGAACTCCACGTGCGTGAGCACAGTGTTATCTATTTGACACACATGAACTAACACCCCCTAGTGGTGAAAAAGTGTCAAAATGCCCTGAGAGAAGAGGCGGCCTTCAAGGGTTTAGAAATTTGCATATTAACCTCCTAGGTTTTGTTTTCAATTAAGAATACCAAGAGAACAAAGCAAAATTGGTGATAAAAGTAAATTGGAAAATTGTTTAAAATTCTATCTGAATCATGAAAGTTTATTTTGGACTAGACTGCCCCTTTAAGTATATTGCAAAGTTTGTTCTCCTACACATATCTTGAATACAATTACAAATGTGTTAAACACATAGTTAAAGTCAGCTCTGAACTGGAAAAACACTATTGGTCTGTCGCTGAACATTGCTAAACCAATCAGGGGTAGCATAAATTTGTAAACACCAACCATCATCTCTAATGAGCTCCAGAACAGTAGTGAATTACCAGCCTGAAGCTGACTTTAACTTTGTGTTTAACATTTTCATTCTGTTCAAAACAAAAAGTTTTGCTGTTGTTCCTTTACACTATGAGCCGATTTATTTAAAACTATCTCACAAGTACCCTAAAGCCCCTGTCAAAAGGCAGTTTTTACCTTGAGAACAGTGTGTCCTGCAAATGGGGGTTCCCTGCATTTAAAGGGATAGTCTAGTCAAAATTAAACTTTCATGGTTCAGATAGAGCATGCAATTTTTTTTTTTTTTTTACATCTTTTATTTATTATCAGCAGGGATAACATTAGATTTCATAGTAACAAAGAGTTCATAACATAATATTCTTCTAAAAAGATAACATATGATAAGATATTAATTTCATATCAAATAGATCAATTCGATAAATCAATAAGAAAGACAAAAAAAAAAAAAAAAATTCTAATCTTGAACCGTTGATATGAGTTACTACTTAGTTCAATCTGACTAGATATAAGTCTGCTGGATTTTCCTTTTAAAATAACAAAAATAAACCAGAGAGATAATATTCCTGGAATGGATTAACTTAACTATTTCTTGTGTTAGATTGTTTGCTTTCCTTTTTCTTTTTCTCTTTTTCTCCTTTTACTTTTGAATGTATCAAATTATGTCCAGAGCTGAGGGGGAGAGGGAAGGGAAGGGGGAAAAAAAAAAAAAAAAAAAAAAAAAAAAAAAAGAGCTGTTTGTTGTTCAGATAAGATAAGTTAAGTTACCATATGTCTAATAACACAATTTCGGTATTCCGAAATGGATAGATTAGAGTATCAATCTCGCTAGGGGGGAATATCCTAATAAATCTTGACCACTTTCGAAAAAAACTAGTTATCTCTTGCTCCGAATTCAAGTTTGTTGCTAGTTGTTCAACTATACATTGTTTCCTAAGATAGTTTTTAATCTCTGTTATTGATGGTATAATATTGTGCTTCCAGTCCTTAAATAACAAATTTCTAGCTGCTAAAATGATTAGATTTATTATTCTTACTTCTTTTAAAGTTGGACTCTTATCTTTCAAGAAAATTATATCTATGCCTGTAAGCTTTAGAGGAGTTATTTTTAAGACTTTTTCTATCCAAAATTCTATTTTAAGCCAGAGTTGTTGCAGTTTAGGGCAAGACCATAATACATGAATTATGTCGGCCGCTGGTAATCTACATTTGGGGCAGCTATTAAAGTTTGTATTATGCCATTTATAACCTTTATCTGGGGAATAGTATGTTAAGTGTATGAGTTTCACATGGGACTCCCTCCAAGTCTCAGCTATTGTGGTCTCAAAAAGTAAGACTATAGAACGTAAAACCTGCTTCTTATGATCAATATTAATCATAAAGAGGTTTGTCCATTTTTGAGCTATTTGTTTGACGCACTCTTCACCCTTAAACCCTACCATATATGTGTACCATGGAGAGATAGAGGTAAGTCCGGCTTTAATCAGAACTGGCCAATTCCCTAACCTACCCCATGTCCAGTTCCACGGGAACTTATGAATTAATTGCGTTACGTAGTGTCTAACTTGCAGATATGTAAAAAAGTCACGATTATCCAAGCTATATTCTTGTTTTAAGTCTTCAAAGGATTTAATGTTCCCCGTCTCAAAATTAACCACTTGTCGTGCATAGTATATTCCCTGCCTCTTCCATTTCATCAGAATGGGTGAAGAAGTTCCTTCTTGGAATTCTGGATTACCAATAAGGGTTTGATGTTTAGGTATATCTGTGTTAATTCCAACTTTTGCTCCAATCTTTTTCCACGCCTTAATGATTATAGAGATTGTTTTAAACTTCTTTACTTGTTTAGGAATAGAGTTATAAGACAAGTGCAGCAAAGATAGTGGAATTAGAGGGAATATTATGTTTGCCTCAAGATCATTGTCTGTGAAATAATCTGCTTCTGCTATCCAGTCAGAAGCTATACGACCTAGAAAAACAAGATTATAGGAATGCAGATCAGAGAGTGCCAGTCCGGCATATTGTTTAGGGAAGGCTAGTTTTTGAAGTGAAATTCTAGGTTTTTTTGAATACCATATAAAACTTCTAAGAGTAGAATTAAATTTCTTTATATCATATATTTTAATCAGAACAGGAAGGTTCTGCAAGATATAGAGAATCTTAGGAAGGATAGTCATTTTGTAAAGAGCTATTCGCCCTGAGATGGAGAGTGGCAGATGTTGCCAATTCTTCATATAGCTCAGAGCTTGTTTTAATATAGGAGATATATTTAGAGAGTACCAATCTTTAGGATTATCTGATATTATGATTCCTAGATACCTAAAGGAACTTGTAACTAGTTTGTAAGGATGTTTTGTGCAGGAATCTTTCGTTTTCCTCAGCCACAATAGTTCAGACTTTGTGTTGTTTATTTTATATCCTGAGCATCGACCGTATAAATCTACTATTTTATTAAATTTGGGAATATTTGACGATGTGTTTGAGATATATAGTAGCAGGTCATCGGCATATAGGGAGACCTTCACCTCTTTTTTATGAATTTTTATTCCCTCAATCTGATGTCTAACTTTCAGTGCAAGTGGTTCAATTGCTAGGTTGAATAATAGAGGTGAAAGAGGACATCCTTGACGGGTTCCTCTTTCCATTCTAATTGTATCTGATACATGCCCATTAATAACTAGACTCGTGGATGAATATAAACATATATTTTCCACCAGTTTATAAAATTTGTTATCAATTCCAAAGCGTTGTACGGCATCTAATAAGAACTCATGATTAACACGATCAAATGCCTTTTCGGCGTCTACCGCTAATATTGCGGCATCAGACTGTTCTTTCAATGTACTCTCTTCGACATTCTTAAAGTAGTCAATAATTAGAAGTAATTGCCTAATTTTTGCTGCTGAACTGCGGTTGCGAATAAAGCCCACTTGGTCTTTATGAATGACATCTGCTATCCCCTCTTGTAATCTTGCTGCTAAAATTGATGTGAATATCTTATAATCTGAGTTTAACAGTGCTATTGGTCTATATGAGTCCCTGTTCGCTGGATCTTTCCCAGGTTTAAGTAGAAAGATAGTATTAGATTCTAAAAATGTATTTGGTATTTGGACCTCGCCTGAGAAATATTGGTTAAAGAGTTTAGTTAAGTGGGGAATTAAGGTAGGTGCCATGATTTTATAAAAATCGTTAGGCATTGCGTCCGGACCTGGAGCTTTCTCAAGTTTTAATGATTGGATAGCTTTTGAGACTTCGAGCTCAGAAATGGGCCCATTTAATTTCTGGCTGAACTCAGATTTGAATTTCGTGATCTTTAAGTCTTTCCAGAACACATCCCTAGCCGACTTATCCATAGGTGTAGATGAATAAATTATTTTATAATGTTGGTAAAAAGATTCCAATATGTCTTCTGGGGCATTCAAATGACTATCCTTGATCTGTATTGATTCTATTGTTGGTGATTGTTTAAAGTTTTTTACTAGTTTAGATAGCAGCTTACCTGATTTATTTCCATATTTATATAGGTTCGCTTGATATTTTAGTTCTGATCGAATTGTTGAGGCTGTTAAGAAGGAATCCCGTTCTTTTTTCAATTTGGCATATCTAGTCCAGTTTTCTTCTGATTGAAAATTTAAAAATCTGTTATAAGCATTACTTACTGCTGCTGTTAGTTGCTTTTCCTTTAATCGAGAATTACGCTTGCCCCTCTCCATATAGGCGATGATTTCTCCCCTTAATACCGCTTTCGCTGTCTCCCAGACAACTGAGAAGTTAGATACTGATCCAATATTAAACTGAAAAAATTCTTCTAGTTTATTTTTTAGCCAATTACTGAATTTCGGATCGTTATTTAAATATTTTGGATAGAAAAAACGCGCTCTTCTTGTAGATAGATTATTTACTAGGATATCTAGCATCACAGGGGCGTGATCTGAGATACAAATTTCTGAAATGGTAGCTCTGGCTCCTCTTTGATATAAGCTATCATTTACTAGAATAAGATCAATTCTGGATAATGATTTAAATGCCTTTGAATAACATGTATAATTTTTTAAATCCGGGTTTTGGACCCGCCAGATATCTCTGACGGCTAGATTTTGAAAGATAGTGTTAAAAATTTTTGCTTCCAAGTTATCTTTTTTAGTTTTTTTTTGCGCAGTACCTCTTCTCAGTCTATCGAGGGGACATCGGGGTGCCATATTAAAATCACCTGCAACTATTACATAACCTTCTGCTACTTGAAGTAGTTGAGATTGGAGGGAGTCCCAGAATTCTGGTTTAATTGTGTTGGGGGCATATAAGTTGCATATTGTATATATAGATCCTGCTATTTTCAATTTTAGTATTAAATATCTGCTTTCTAAGTCTACTATTGTGAGTAGTTTGTCATATACTAATTTTTTTCCTAGTAAAATAGCTACCCCATTTTTTCTATTGGAGGTCGGAGCGCAAATTACTTCTGACACCCATGTCGATTTTACGTTTCATGGATTCCTCTAGATTTAAATGTGTCTCTTGAATTAATGCTATTGATGTATTAATCCTTTGTAGGTGTGATAAAATCATTTTTCGTTTAATAGGGGATGTAATTCCCCCTATGTTCCATGTTGTGAGTCTAAGATTTTTACCCATCTAGTATATATTTATTGGTGTAAGTAGCAGATATGCAACAACAAAAAAATAAAATAAAAAAAATAAATAAATAAATAAAAAAATAAAATAAAAAATAAATAAATAAATAAATAAGGAGAAAAAAGGAAAGAAATAAAGGTCTCCCTCAGCTCTGGAATTACAAAAAGTTTATCTATTATTAATATCATGGTGTAGATATGCAAGAATTTATTGATGGTATGGGAGAAAAAGAAACATAGAAAAAATTTATCTAAGCGATGGTTAAAACCCATGCTCTGCTAATTTTTTCTCTGCCTCGGCTACTGTTTGAAAAAAAAAAGTTTGACCTTCTACAGTTACCTTGAGCCTAGCAGGATAGATAACTGTGGCTTGCCAGCCGACCTTTAGCATTTTTCCACAGACTGGGGAGAGCTCCTTTCTCTTAGAAGATATCTCCATAGAGAAATCTTGAAATAACAATATCTTTGAGCCCTCATAGACCAAGAGCTGCTTTTTTCTGTAATATTGCATAAACAGCAATTTATCCTGATAATTTAAAAATTTTGCGATAATTGGTCTTGGTTTAGAGACATTTGGAGATCTCCCCAATCTGTGAACTCTCTCTATCAGAAAAGGCGTAGGTGGTGGGGGAATGTTCAGCAATTGAGGGAGTGTGAGTGTCATGAATTTCATTAAATCTTCTTGCTGTACAGATTCTGGGTATCCTATAATTCTTAAATTATTCCTCCTTGCCCTATTCTCAAGATCATCTATTTTAGCTTGGAGTTTATTTATTAACTTTTGGTTTCCCTCAATTTTTGGGGTCTGAATATTTGTCTTATCCTCAAGATCAGAAATTCTCTGTTCTATTTCTTGTAGTCTACCAGCGAACTGTTTCACTTCTATTGCTAGTGATGCGATGTCCTGCTTTATTTCATTTTTTAGGGAATCAAATTTAGGTGATATGGCCTCTAGGATACTAGAGACTAAAGATTGTGTGTTTTGAGATTCTATGGAGCTTATGCTCTGTGATTGAGCAATAGAGTCGTGTGGTGCTACAGGGCTCTCTAAGTTTTTTGTTCTGCGCTCCTTTGATTTTGCTGCCATACCTGGATTAGTCTTGGGAGTGCAAGTGGGGGAAGTGATATATTTGTCCTTATACTCAGAAAGAGAGAGAAAAGCAAAAGGGTTCAATCAATGTGTGTGCGTGTGAGAGAAAAAAAAAAAAAAAAAAGAAGAGGAGGTGCTGAGAGTGAAAAAAAAGAGGTGCTGAGAGTGAAAAAAAAAAAAAAAAAAAAAAAAAGTGCTGGGAGTGAGTGTGGGGATAAAAAAAGAAAAGGGGTGATTAATATGTTCTTATGTGAGTTTGGACCAGAATTGGCAGGGAATGTAAATAGAGACTACTGTGCTAAAGAAAAGAAAGATTCTCATTAAACCATGAGCTATTAATTAACACAGCCAGTTCACTAGCTCCAAAGAAAGAGGCAGAGATCTCATGTAGAAGCCTTTTCTAATTGCTTATACGATTTTGGAATACTAAATTTCAACTTTGTATGCTTAATATAGATCTGTTCTTTAAGAGATATTACAGCCTCTGCAGCAAGATCTTAATTTTTTGAGTAACTATTGTATCAGTATTCTTACAGGTGCTATGGTTTATAATGTGACAGATTTCTGGCCCTTTAGGCTCTCAATTAGTTAAAATACAGACTATTTGTAAATTATATATCACCCCTATAAATCTCACTTCTATAGTTTTTCCTTTAAATATCTAGTAAAGAAATTTAGTGACTACAATAACAGGGATAAGCCATTCAATTATACAATTATTATAAGTTGTAACAAATTCTGGTATTTTTTCTAAAGAGTAATACAAATTCCCTTTTTAGTGAGGTTAACAGACTCACTGGAAAGAATGGGTTCTATGTTTGCCAATAAGTAGAAAATATATCATGTTATAAAGATAGAAAAAAAAGGCTGCACAGATACTTAATTTTTAGATATTAAAGTAATACCCAGTTCCTGATTTAAAAAACAATCTAAGTTCCTATAGGCCAAAAAGCCTTGCTGCAGTTCTTACTGAGATTAATAAATACAAAAGGTAGTTCTTAAGCCAGTTACATATGAATCTAGCTTTTAAGCATACTTTAGTCCGTTATCAAGGCAAAGATATAAAAGAGTTCTTATAGTTTTTGTAGATAATTTTACTTCCTTGCTATGCCTTTTATTCATTAAAGGGGAAGTTGTTCTCAAAGTAGCTTGATTTTAACTTCTTAAGCAGGTTTTTTTTTTTTTTTTTCTTTTTTTTTTTAAGCAGCAAAACTTGTAGGATAGAAAAGTCAATTTCAGTTAAATGCCTTCAATATTTCAACTTTAGCATAAGCCAGAGAGCAGAGTTTTGCCAAGTATGGATCAGGTAAAAAGACACAGATTATTCCCCCTTACCCCAATATGTTCCTTGTGCTTCAAGTTGAAGTTGGGTATGGAGCAAAAAAGAAAGTTTGTTCTGAATCCCAACCTTTCAAACTCTTTGCAATCTTTAGACGCTTACCGGGCTTAGCGGGGTGTCCTTCCAGCTGGTCTCAGCAGGTCCCGGTATGCTGAGTGCCTCCGTCTCCGAATCCCTCCGCGCAGTTCCGGGGGAGGAGAGGAGGAAATGAAACCAGGTTCACTATCCTCAGCGCTGAGCTCAATGATCCATCCGCTCACCACACGCAGCACCGGTGGGTGGGAGCGGGCTTGATTGTCCCCGAGGCAGGTCAGGTGCCGGTAAGTTGCTGTGAGGGTCCGCGCTTCAGTTTAGCAAGGGGGAATAATTCAAGGCAGGCTGCTTCTTGGTGCTGTTATGCTGCGGATTGCTAAGTCTGGTTAGCCCGGCATTTCCTCCATCAAGAAAAAAAAGTCAGCGCTTCACTTGTGCTGCTAGCCAGGGTATTATTCTTTCATTATGGTAAGTTTACCCAGTAAAATGCTCAAATGGGTTATTAGTCTCTCCAGAGAAAGGTCTTTTATCTTAAGCGTATGATATCAGTTTACGCTGTGGAGGGTAGCTGGTGTGTTGGCTTTAACCAGCTGCAGAATTTCCTTCTAACATGAAGGATCCAAGCGCTACAAACCGCCAAGGTGTAACTGCAGGGGAGTTATGTCTGTACAGGTGCTCAGGTGCACTAATGCACAGGTGCAGCCTATGCACAGTCTCCTCCTCTTCCTCCTCCAAGATCAGGGCATTAGAGCATGCAATTTTAAGCAACTTTCTAATTTACTCCTATTATCAATTTTTTTTCGTTCTCTTGGTATCTTTATTTGAAAAAGCAAGACTAGACAGTGAGGCTGAATTATCAAGCTGTCAACTATGCTGCATTTGCCGGCAGCAATGCGCTCGCCTAACATCGCGGCCGTGGACGGGGCATATTTTGGCCTAGGCCAACAAGGCCTGTGCCTAGGGCAGCAAATTTTGGGGGACGGCACTCTTACACCCTCTCTAGTCTGTAGCTGAATGGGGGTTACGTTACGCTCTAGCTCCTTTAGCAAAAAGGCAATAACGCAGGATGCCACTGACTTGTGCCTTAAGATTTATCCCTGGCACCATGGTTTGAAGCCCCCCAGAAAAAAAACGCCCGCCAGTCACACATAATATTTTTTGCCTGGTGCGGCTTTACTGCCTCTGCGTGTGAGTGCAGCGGCGCTGGATAACTGTCATGTCTCTGAGACTGAGTACGATGAGGAGGTCTCCGAGGTGGGTAAATCTGGCACAGTGAGTCAGTCAAAATGGGATTACTGCGCCATGACCTCAATCTACTCTCCCAGTCAAGGAGGGTGCCGGCAGTAAGTGAAGTCAGTCGCAAGAGCAACGTGACCCGACCGGATGGCTTCAAACCCTGCAGTGCACAAACTACTAGAACTGCTTATAAGACAGTGACTGCGGCGGCTGGATGGATCATACGATTGTTAGTTTTAAGCTGCACAGTCAGTGCACAGTGACCACAGGATCGGGATTTACATCTAAAATGAGATTGAGGTCATGGCGCAGTGAGTAATCCCATTTTTCGTCTCTCTCCACTTTCCATCCTCTTTCTTCCACTGACCCCTTCACCCAGTTATTAGCAGTAAAACAAAGTAAAAATCAGAGTGGAAAGTTATTCTTCCTCCAAAAGCAAGTGAGTGTCAGTGTAATAATATTGGTATATTAAACAACAAAAAATAATGCAATGAACTATGTACTGACTGTATAATTATAATTTATTACCTTTTTTATTATATTGCACAACATCCTCTAGACATCCATGTATGGTCTGATATCTGTTCAATCTGACATATATATATTATATATATATACTGTGTATATATATATATATATATATATATATATATATAAAATATATATATATATATATATATATATATATATATATATATATATATATATATATACCTGTGTATATATATATATATATAATTTGAGGAAGTGGTAATAGCACTCCTGGTAAAGCTGAGAGGCCCAAAATAGCCCACGGTGCCCTGGGTGCACTCCAAGTGGAGATATAGAGCAGTTAAAGGATACAAGACCCTGTGAGTGACTCCTTCTTTAACTGAGGGGGGGGTGGAGGAGGTGGGGGGGCAGCAGAGTTTTTAGTGCCTAGGGCAGCACAAAATCTAAATACGCCCCGGCGTTAGGAAAATCCCATTAAAAAGATAGGATACACAATTTACGTAAGTGGATTTGCGGTATGCTCGAGTCGCAGAAAAAAAGTGAGCGGTACACCTGTACCTGCCAGACTCGTAATACCAGCGGGCATTAAAAAGCAGCGTTGGGACCTCTCAACGCTGCTTTTTAAGGCTAACGCAAAACTCGTAATCTAGGCATAAGTTACTAAAAAAACAAACCACAGTATCAAACATAAAAAAACAATTACACCTAATCTAATAGCCCTATCAAAATAAAAAAGCCCCCCCCCCCCAAATAAAAAACCCTAGCCTACAATAAACTACCAATGGCCCTTAAAAGAGCCTTTTGCGGGCCATTGCCCCAAAGAAATCAGCTCTTTTACCTGTAAAAAAAAAATACAAACACCCCCCAACAGTAAAACCCACCACCCACACAACCAACACCCCCAAATAAAACCCTACCTGAAAAGGGCATATGTATGGGCATTGCCCTTAAAATGGCATTTAGCTCTTTTACTGCCCAAAGTCCCTGACCTAAAATTAAAACCCACCCAATAAACCCTTTAAAAAACCTAACACTAACCACCGACAATCCACTTACAGTTTTCGAAGACCGGACATCTATCCTTATCCAAGCGGTAGAAGTCCTCATCCAAGCGGGCAGAAGTCTTCACCCAAGCAGGCAGAAATCTTCATCCAAACGGCATCTTCTATCTTCATCCATCCGACGCGGAGCGGGTCCATTTTCAAGACATCCAGCACGGAGCATCCTCTTCTTACGATGGTCAACGAAGAATGAAGTTTCCCTTTAAGGTACGTCATCCAAGATGGCATCCTTTACATTCCGATTGGCTGATCAGCCGATAGGAATTAAAGGGGAAAAAATCCTATTGACTGTTGCAATCAGCCAATAGGATTGAGCTTGCATTCTATTGGCTATTCCAATCAGCCAATAGAATGCAAGCTCAATTCTATTGGCTGATTGGATAAGCCAATAGGATGAAATCTCAATCCTATTGTCTGATTGCAACAGCCAATAGGATTTTTCCACTTTAATTCCTATTGGCTGATAGAATTCTATCAGCCAATCGGAATGTAAGGGACGCTATCTTGGATGATGTACCTTAACCCCTTAATGACCACAGCACTTTTCCATTTTCTGACCGTTTGGGACCAAGGCTATTTTTACATTTCTGCAGTGTTTGTGTTTAGCTGTAACTTTACTCTTACTCATTTACTGTACCCACACATTATATACCGTTTTTCTCACCATTAAATGGAATTTCTAAAGATACCATTATTTTCATCCTATCTTATAATTTACTATAAAAAAAATATAAAATATGAGGAAAAAATGGAAAAAAACACACTTTTTCTAACTTTGACCCCCAAAATCTGTTACACATCTACAACCACCAAAAAACACCCATGCTAAATAGTTTCCAAATTTTGTCCTGAGTTTAGAAATACCCAATGTTTACATGTTCTTTGCTTTTTTTGCAAGTTATAGGGCAATAAATACAAGTAGCACTTTGCTATTTCCAAACCACTTTTTTTCAAACTTAGCGCTAGTTACATTGGAACACTGATATCTTCCAGGAATCCCTGAATATCCCTTGACTTGTAGATATTTTTTTTTAAAAGACATCCCAAAGTATTGATCTAGGCCCATTTTGGTATATTTCATGCCACCATTTCACCACCAAATGCGTAGTGGCACTCTATTCTAATATAGATCACACGTTGGGGCTTAATGCCATCAAACATCACCTTGAGAATGACATATATTTACCTTCTATTCAACAAGAATTCATTATGATTTGCATCCAACACATTTTATCACATAATTATTTTCAATTTTTGGATGACTTCTTCCTACAAATTAAGGGTACGGCCATGGGTACCAGGTTTGCCCCCAGTTTTGCTAACCTCTTCATGGGTGTTTTTGAAGAAACGTACATCTACAACACTAACTGGGAGGCAAACCTGGTATTCTATGGCCGTTACATCAATGACCTCTTTTTCATTTGGGAAGGCACCACAGGTGAAGTTATATCATTTGTGAACCATTTAAATTCAAATAATATGGGCCTCTCCTTCACATACAACATACAGAATGAAAAAATAGAGTTTTTGGACGTTTGTCTTGAATGGAATACTGTGGGGGATGTTGTGTCTTCCACCTTTTTTAAAGAGGTTGATAGCAACAACTTCTTACACTTTTCAAGTAATCACCTCAACAGCTGGAAGACCAAAATCCCCTACAGTCAGTTTAGGCGGATTAGAAGGAATTGTAGCACTCTAACCCGATATGATCAACAGTCAGAAATTTTATGTAATAGATTTAAAGAAAAAGGCTATCCTGCCCAATTAATAGAAGACAGCTTTCTGAAGGCAAGGAATGTCGATAGACAGAATATCCTTACCCCTAAATATCAAAATTTGACCATATCATCTAATAACAATCCCAAGGAACCACTTTTCATTACACAATTTAATTCACAACATACCTATATAAAGAAAACTTTGAAAAAACACTGGCCTATTATAATGAAAGACCCAATTCTGAAACATAGTATCACCAGGAATCCACATGTAGTATTCTGAAGAGCACCGACCCTGAAACAAAAACTGGTCCCAAGTAAAGTTGTGATTTCCAAGAGAAATCGTATACATCAGCCTACACTTAATATAAACAAGAATTTTAATATAGGAGCTTTTAGGTGTAACAAATCACGTTGCCATATGTGTAGGTATATAACACATGGACAAACATCTGTGAAATGTCATACGACAGGGGAAGTATTCACCATTAAAAATAGGATAGATTGTGGCACAGATTATGTTATTTACGTATTGACCTGCAGATGTGGCCTTCAATATTTGGGCCGCACCTGCAGGAAGATACGCATGAGATGGAGTGAGCACTTAAGAAATATCAAAAAACAATCACTCAAACATAGTATTTCAAGACACAGCACCATCCAACATTATGGACATCAACACACCTTTTCTATCACTCCACTCGAACACATCCCCCACAAAATAGATTATAATAGGTACACCCGTCTACACCAGAGGGAAACATATTGGATTTATAAATTCCAGTCTCTGTTTCCCTCCGGCTTAAATGAAGTTATTGATTTGGCAGCTTTTTAGTCTAGTTCACCCCTACATACATTTTAGTCACCCTTTTAGTCATAGCATCTACTATTCTCCATATTGTCTATTACTTTTGTTCCCCGGTCCTGGCACCCATTATTACGATATCCCTGTGATAGATTTTCTATCCAATTATCCTTTTAATAGAATTTTTTTTTTTTTCCACCAAGATCTTCCAGATTATCACTATAAATTGATCACTATAAGTTTTTCACGAGTATCACTATGAGATTAGACTACAATCCATTATTATATTAAGATATTTCCAGTTCAACCTCTCACAGATTTATCTTCCCTTCCAGTCCATTTTATTAATTCGTTAACTAAGTTATCTTTTTTCTCACTCCAGTATTTTCCCCCCATTTTCTCCATTATTTCAGCATGATTACATTCCATACACATTCACTACACCACACATTTCACTTTATAGGTTTAGTCTATCATCCTTTATCCTATATTGCATAACGCAACTTGCGTTTTTTTGGAATCAATTATATCCCCCTGGACATATACCAGTTATTAGGAATATACTCACTTGTAAACTTAATAAGAATTTAGAAATGTCATTTGGTCAAGTTAGGCCATGTATTGTATTATATAAAGATTTTGGTAGGCGATTAGCCAGAGAATGAAACAAATGCCGGCGAATAAAAACACAAGACACAAAGTTCATTATATAGCAGTTTGAGAAACGACAATAATATTGTGACACACACGTAGTAAAAAAGGAAAATCACTTACTCCCGATCCATACAAACAATATAATACACACTACAATAAAGAACTTGAGTGACACTGTTGGGAGTATCGCAACAATCGCTATGCACATACTGACATGTCAGCCAATCACAAACTAATTTGCATTAAGAGAGTGATTGGCTAGTTTACACACACCCACTTTTGAGGAAAACTGCAATCCGGATTAAGAAAGTGATTGGTCAGGCTACACACACACCCACTTTTGAGGAAAACTGTAAGCAGGTCCTCGGTTGGGTTATCATTGCATACAAATCAGATATTTCCGCAACTACGGTTGCGAGGCTGACGATCTCTATACTTCTATAAGAAGGGCTTTTTGGCTGTTGCGATTGGGGATTGTAAACGGAACTTCAGCCGTCATGTTCGGTCAGTGGATCGCTGAGACGGCTTCAAAGCAGACTGTCAAATCTTAGAGACTCAGGGGGCGTCTATCATAGACGGCACCCTGTCAAATGACAATATGAACAATTACTGGTTCTGGGTAACAAGTGGGTGGTGGCGGTCGGCCTCCATGTCACGCGGCCACTGCCCACATAGCAGCTTTGACCAATAGAATAAGAGTGTTCAGGCTAGTAAATAACAACATAGAACCGCTACACGATCTGTATGTGTTCATAACAAAGTAGGAATTATACAGCTTTAGTTGCTACTAGTAGTTTAAACTAGACAAATTGAAGTAAACATTTAAATTGACACGAATTTTGATATAACTTTTCATTACATAGTGTTGTCAAATACAGACTCCCAAAATATCTTTGGAAGGGTTATACCACCTCAAATGTGTAAAATAAAAGGGGTGGGAGGGATCATCTATCCCAGTAAGGGAACCTATTTACATGTTCACCAGTTTGGAGCTTTTTAATAACAATGATTAGTTATGAAGTTTATTCCACCAGATAATTGTACTGCAGAGAATAGATTAATAAATGCAAACATAGGTGAGTGTTTACAGAGTCAAGAGGGATTTTTCACCTCTAGGCCAGTGATTTGGACTAACCCACACAGGTGTACCACATCAATCATAGTGTTGTCAAATACAGACTCCCAAAACATCTTTGGAAGGGTTATACCACCTCAAATGTGTAAAATAAAAGGGGTGGGAGGGATCATCTATCCCAGTAAGGGAACCTATTTACATGTTCACCAGTTTGGAGCTTTTTAATAACAATGATTAGTTATGAAGTTTATTCCACCAGATAATTGTACTGCAGAGAATAGATTAATAAATGCAAACATAGGTGAGTGTTTACAGAGTCAAGAGGGATTTTTCACCTCTAGGCCATTGATTTGGACTAACCCACATCAATCATTCTCTAGCAAAAAGAGGTGTTTTGTTCTGTTCATTAGTGAGGTATATAAGGCAGTGAAGGGTAGCATGATTTATTATGATTTTTTATGCCTGATGAAACGGTCTGTGAACCGTGAAACGCGTTGCATGATTGAGTGATTATTGGACACCCTGTTATCCACTCTCATCAGCAATCATTGTGCTTTTGTTTTTAAACTTTTATGCTTTTTTAAATAAATTTGGATATATCTTTTACCCTTTGAGTGGATTCATTTCTACCCACCATCTGCCATTGTTCACATATGAGAGACCAGCCCAGCACTTGAGGGAACACATTATCATACAAATATCAAGATACCTAGAGTTTGGGTGAGCTGCCACACCTCTACCAATCTGCAGCCTGCTTCTACAAGCACATTGGTGTGCTCTGGGAATATGTGAGTACCCTCCACATTAAGGAATCTGTTGTGGTTGTACCATTAATAGTCTGCACATGTGGTGCCCGTATTTCTTGTCTCCCTTATAGCACCACCATCTTACGCCAAGAGCGCCTTCAAGTGGGTGAGCTGTCACACCTTTCTAATTCTGCAGCCCGCCCCTACCAGCACATAAGTGTGCTCTCCAAATTTGTGAGTACCCATTTGGCAATAGTTCTGTGACTCGTTGTTAATTAATAGATGATACCACACATGAGGTGCCCGTCCATTCTGTTTTATATTATATAGTACCACCTGGACCATCCAGTGAGGAGGAGGCAGCAGCTACAGCAATCGTTATCCTTTGACGAACGTATAAAGGACTGTCTAATTTTTCACAATTGCAAGTGTATTTTCACTACAGTATCTAAGAATTTACTGTTTTCTGCCTTTATTGTGTATATACTCATCTATGATAGCTTAACATTGCCCCATCATATATACTTTTGTTCTAGATTATTGATTATACTACATCTTGAGCGCCCCCTTCAGTGATTAGGTTTTTACAGTATAGATATTTTTTTTTAGAAGACATCCCAAAGTATTGATCTAGGCCCATTTTGGTATATTTCATGCCACCATTTCACCACCAAATGCGATCAAATAAAAAAAATTGTTCACTTTTTCACACATTTTGTTACAAACTTTAGGTTTCTCACTGAATTTATTTACAAACAGCTTGTGCAATTATGGCACAAATGGTTGTAAATGCTTCTCTGGGATCCCCTTTTTTCATAAATAGCAGACATATATGGATTTGGTGTTGCTTTTGGTAATTAGAAGACCGCTAAATGCCACTGCGCACCACACGTGTATTATGCCCAGCAATGAAGGGGAGCTTGTAGGGTTAATTTTAGCTTTATTGTAGTGTAGTAGACAACCCTAAGTATTGATCTAGGCCCATTTTGGTATATTTCATGCCACCATTTCACTGCCAAATGCGATTAAATAAAAAAAAAAAGTTACATTTTTCACAATTTTAGGATTCTCACTAAAATCATTTACAAACAGCTTGTGCAATTATGGCACAAATGGTTGTAAATACTTCTCTGGGATCCCCTTTGTTGAGAAATAGCAGACATACATGGCTTTGGCGTTGCTTTTTGGTAATTAGAAGGCCGCTAAATGCCGCTGCGCATCACACGTGTATTATGGCTAGCAGTGAAGGGGTTAATTAGGTAGCATGTAGGGAGCTTGCAGGGTTAATTTTAGCTTTAGTGTAGAGATCAGCCTCCCACCTGACACATTACACCCCCTGATCCCTCCCAAACAGCTCTCTTCCCTCCCCCGCCATGTTAAGTACTGGCAGAAAGTCTGCCAGTACTAAAAAAAAAAGCTATCCTTGATAAAAAAAATTTTTTTAAAAAGGCATATTTACATATGCTGCTCTGGAGGATCCCCCCTTAGCCCCCAACCTCCCTGATACCCCCCAAACAGCTCTTTAACCATTCCCCTCTAACTTATTAGTAGCCATCTTTGGTACTGGCAGCTGTCTGCCAGTACCCAGTTTATAGTAAAAATTTGTTTTTATTATTTTTTTTTAAATATTTTTCTGTAGTGTAGCTTGCCCCCCCAAAATACCAACCCCCCACCCCCTCCCAGATCTCTTAGATCGATATACTTTAGATATTTTTGGCCCTCACTGCCACTTTTTTCACATCATTTATCTGTAGTGTAGCGGTTCCCACCCGCTCCCTACCCGTGCGTGCGCCTGCGCGCGCGCCCCCCGGCGTTCCCGCCCACGATCCCGCCCCCCTCCACATCATACGGCCCATCGATGGCCGCCCACCCACCTCCCAGACTGGCTCCCAGCCACCAACGAAACCGGCCATCGATGTCCGGTGCAGAGAGGGCCACAGAGTGGCTTTCTCTGCATCGGATGGCCAAGGGGGGTTATTGCAGGATGCCTCGATGTTGAGGCATCACTGCAATAACCGGAAAGCAGCTGGAAGCGAGCAGGATCGCTTCCAGCTGCTTTCCAGACCGAGGACGTACGCCATACGTCCTCAGACGTTAAGTGTATTTTTTTTGAGGACGTATGGCGTACGTCCTTGGTCGTTAAGGGATTAAAGGGAAACTTCATTCTTTGTTGACCATTGTAAGAAGAGGATGCTCCGCGCCGGATGTTTTGAAGATGGAGCCGCTCCGCGCCGGATGGATGAAGATAGAAGATGCCGTCTGGATGAAGACTTCTGCCAGCTTTGATGAAGACTTTGGCCCACTTGGATGAAGACTTCTGCCGGCTTCGCTGAGGATTTCTGCCGCTTGGATGAGGATGGTGTCCGGTCTTCGAAAACTGTAAGTGGATCATCGGTGGTTAGTGTTTTGGGTGGGTTTTAATTTTAGGTTAGGGACTTGGGGCAGTAAAAGAGCTAAATGCCCTTTTAAGGGCAAAGCCCATACAAATGCCCTTTTCAGGGCAATGGGGAGCTTAGGTTTTTTAGATAGGGTTTTATTTGGGGGTGTTGGTTGTATGGGTGGGGGGTTTTACTGTTGGGGGGGTGTTTGTATTTTTTTCTTACAGGTAAAAGAGCTGATTTCTTTGGGGCAAGGCTAGGGTTTTTTATTTTTGGGGGGCTTTTTTATTTTGATAGGGTTATTAGATTAGGTGTAATTGTTTTATTTTATACTGTGGTTTGTTTTTTTAGTAACTTAGTGTTTTTTATTTTTTGTAACTTAGTGTTTTTTATTTTTTGTAACTTAGTAATTTTTAATTGTAGATTTAAATAATTTGAGTAGGGTTAGGGTTTTAAATATGTAATATAGTTAATTTAATTTGTAGTTTAATGTAATTTTAGTATAATAGTTAGGGTAGGTTAATTAATAGTTTAATATAGTTTAATTTAAGTGTAGTATAATAGTTAGGGTAGGTTAATTAATAGTTTAATATAGTTTAATGTAATTTTAGTATAATAGTTATGGTAGGTTAATTAATAGTTTAATATAGTTTAATTTAATTCTAAAGGTAAGTTTTAATTTATTATAAGATAGGGATGAGTTAATATTTAATGTAAAGTTAGCGGGTTGTTAGGTTTAGGAGTTAATAGCTTAATTTAGTTTATGGAGATGCGGGGGGCTGGCGGTTTAGGGGTTAATAGGTTTAGTAAGTGGTAGTGATGTGGGAGGCCAGGGGTTTAGGGGTTAATAATTTTACTACAGTTGCGGCGGGATCCAAGAGCGGCGGGATAGGGGTTAATACATTTATTTAGCTGCGGTGGGCTCCGGGACCGGCAGGATAGGGGTTAACACATTTATTTAGGTGCGGTGGGCTCCGGGAGTGGCGGGATAGGGGTTAACACATTTATTTAGTTGTGGTGGGCTCCGGGAGTGGCGGAATAGGGGATAATATATTTTAAGTAGGTGGCGGTGATGACGGGGCGGCAAATTAGGGGTGTTTAGACTCAGAGGTTATGTTAGGGTGTTAGGTGTAAACTTTACTGGTTTTCTACCATAGAAATCAATGGGATATTGGGCATCATCGAACATAAGCTTTCACTGCTTTCAGACTCCTATTGATTCCTATGGAATCCGCGGCCTCCAGGGTGGCGGATTGAAAACCAAGTACGCTGGGCTGGAATAGTGGCGAGCGTACCTGGTAGAAGTTTGATGACTTGCAAAAGTTGTCAGATAGTGCCGAATTTGTATTCGGAAACACCTGTAATGACGTAAGCATCGATCTGTGCCAGATTGAGACCAGCGGATCATATGTTACGTCATAAATTTCAACTTTTGCCGGTCTGTAGGCTTTGATAACTAGATCGAATCAGGCTCGCCACAATTACGCTGCGGAATTCCAGCGTATTTGTGGTTGACGGTTTGATAAATATCCCTCTATACCTTCAAGTATGTGAAGGCAATGAATACATTACATCAGGGTCCACAAAAAAATCATAATTTAAAAATATTATAAAACTACAAAATGAAACAGTGAAATAAGAATACACCGTAAAAAGATTGTGTTGTTTAATTGCATTAAAAATAACATTATCCAAAGACTGTATTTTATGGAAATGGTGAAAAAGGCTGTGAAATTGTATTCATAATAGAAATTCAGATTATATTGTTTTTCCTTTTGTAAAATTAGTTTCCTGCCTCAGCTAGTGAGCTGAAAAAAGAGTTCCCTGGGTATAGTTGTATTGTCTTCACCAGGTCTGGCATCTTCATTAAACTGCAGTTCTCACTGTTTTTTCTCATAAACTGAAAGTTAACAAGATCAAATTATGCTACTACTTATTACTCTAATAAAAAAACACATCTATACAAAAATAGAAGCAATTGTAACGCACTATACACACAGTTGGCAACATTTCAAAACAATTTTCAGGGACACTTTGCAGCAGAGCAAGCAAGCGGGTTATCTGAGTATTGACGGCCTACTGTTCACATGCTCCACCCACTCAATTCTGCGATCAAAACACAACCATTTGATAGTAATATTATAATTAAGACTTATTCATACCTTACTATACAGATTACACCACCAAGATTACAACACGTACCATATTATTGATAATACCAGTCTCCAGAACACTTTCTGAACATATAGTTATTGTTACAACACAGCTTCAAAAACAATATCCCAGTAGGAGTTAATTATATTTAAAAAATACACTATGGTCTAGATTATAAGTGGAGCGCCAAAAATTAACATGCACCCGCAAATGGGAAAATTTGTCTGTTTGCGGGCGGGCGTGCGTTAATTAACCAGCCATTTCTACTGGCTGATTATTGCTACCGAGAGCTTGTGGTAGCAATAAGTGCTCAGAAAATTCACCAGAGATTCAGAAATTCACCTATAATTTTTTCCATAGTCAGTAGTTAAGAGTTTTATGGTACAACACTGTAACATAAAACTCATAACTAAAGTACTAAAAAGTACGCTAACACCCATAAACTACCTATTAACCCCTAAACCAAGGCCCTCCCGCATCGCAAACAATATAATAAAATTATTAACCTCTAATCTGCCGCTCCGGACATTGCCGCAACTATAATAAACATATTAACCCCTAAACCGCCTCACTCCCACCTCGCAAACATTAGTTAAATATTATTAACCCCTAATCTGCCATCCCTAACATCGCCGCCACCTATCTACATTTATTAACCCCTAAACCTAAGTCTAACCCTAACACCCCCTAACTTAAACATAATTTAAATAAATCTAAATAAAAATTAATATTATTACCTAAATAATTCCTATTTAAAACGAAATACTTACCTATAAAATAAACCCTAAGCTAGCTACAATATAACTAATAGTTACATTGTAGCTATCTTAGGGTTTATTTTTATTTTACAGACAAGTTTGTATTTATTTTAACTAGGTACAATAGTTATTAAATAGTTATTAACTATTTAATAACTACCTAGTTAAAATAAATACAAAAGTACCTGTAAAATAAAACCTAACCTAAGTTACAATAACACCTAACCTAACCCTACAATTAAATAAATTAACTAAATTAAAAACAATTAAATAAATTAAATTAAATTAGCTAAAGTACAAAAAAAAACAACTAAATTACAGAAAATAATAAACAAATTACAAGATATTTAAACTAATTACACCTAATCTAATAGCCCTTTTAAAATAAAAAAAGCCCCCCAAAATAAAAAAAACCTAGCCTAAACTAAACTATCAATAGCCCTTAAAAGGGCCTTTTGCGGGGCATTGCCCCAAAGAAATCAGCTCTTTTAGAAAATAATAGAGGTTGCCAAAGCGCCAAAAAAGGCTGGGTCTGAGCCAATGATAGTTAAAATCACGATATTATAACAAATGCATTTTATTCATACAGAAATAAAAACAGGTAAAAACAAGTAACAAATAATTAAAATTAAAATAATAAAAAACTACGCAAAAAAAGACCGAAATTTAAATACTAGCCTTGATCAGTGGCTAGAATAAAACACTCGTATTGCCTAGTTACCCAATGACAATATCTGGATTAATAAGGGTGGAACATGTTTCGTGTTCTAAAAAACGTCTATGTGGTGTAGCAAGATATTGCTTTCAAAATTAAATAAGATCAGAATTACTTTGCTAATTGCTGTGGCGTGTGTGACATACAATAAATGTCGTTTTTATAGCAGCCTATGTGAGCAATCCTTGATGTTTGGAAAGTCTATCTGTACAAACCTAAAAAAGAAATCTAGATGTAGGTAGATTGAATCTGCTGGTTACAGCAGCGTAGGATGGTTCTGCTAGTTACAGCAGCAAATAAGATGTATATGGTGTGAGATATATCCTCACGGTTTATCTGACTTTTATTGTTGTCCAAAACAGTGATGGTGATAAATATTCGTGAGTGATGGTTGCAAACTATAAATACAAATAAAAATAGCACACTAGATAATTAAAAATAGCGTGGGACATCAAAACAAATTCGGCGTGAAACAACAAAACAGAAAATCACAATTTGTGGTAATTGTGAGCAACGTTAAACTGTAACGATTGGCGTGAAGTATTAACGTTAAAAATGACAGACAAATATATATATATACTCTGTGAACACTTGATAAAGGTCTAGCACAGACCGAAACGCGTCGACTGGTGAGTTCTATTTCAATTTGTTATATGATTAAGA
The DNA here is from genome assembly GCF_027579735.1 of Bombina bombina. Classification (NCBI taxonomy): domain Eukaryota; kingdom Metazoa; phylum Chordata; class Amphibia; order Anura; family Bombinatoridae; genus Bombina; species Bombina bombina. The sequence goes on from NC_069499.1 coordinate 1,397,107,862, forward strand.
AAACTATCTGCACTATTGTATGTTTATTTTTTAGGTATCGCTGAAACTAGAGAGGACTAGGACTTCCGGTTTCTAAACCCCAACCCGGCTTCGGCTGCAGAACCATTACGCTAATATTAGCAGAAGGTTTCAAAATTTATTTATCTATTTGATGGATTGACTGTTCATTACAGGAACGCTTATACTAGCAAAAGTTTTAAAAATCACTTATCTGTTGTTGGATTGACTGTTCATTTATTGTTTTTCCTTTTACACAGTGGCCACTGTTTTTTTGAATCATCCGGTCTGCTCTTAAGTTTAAGGGACCTTCACTTTTTTTCGAGACTATTTTTTGAGATTGTTTTTTGCTTGTTTTGCTTTTTCATTTTTATTTTTGAACAACACAAAGGGGCTCCACAGTGTTCACAGAGTATATATATATATTTGTCTGTCATTTTTAACGTTAATACTTCACGCCAATCGTTACAGTTTAACGTTGCTCACAATTACCACAAATTGTGATTTTCTGTTTTGTTGTTTCACGCCGAATTTGTTTTGATGTCCCACGCTATTTTTAATTATCTAGTGTGCTATTTTTATTTGTATTTATAGTTTGCAACCATCACTCACGAATATTTATCACCATCACTGTTTTGGACAACAATAAAAGTCAGATAAACCGTGAGGATATATCTCACACCATATACATCTTATTTGCTGCTGTAACTAGCAGAACCATCCTACACTGCTGTAACCAGCAGATTCAATCTACCTACATCTAGATTTCTTTTTTAGGTTTGTACAAATAGACTTTCCAAACATCAAGGATTGCTCACATAGGCTGCTATAAAAACGACATTTATTGTATGTCACACACGCCACAGCAATTAGCAAAGTTATTCTGATCTTATTTAATTTTGAAAGCAATATCTTGCTACACCACATAGACGTTTTTTAGAACACAAAACATGTTCCACCCTTATTAATCCAGATATTGTCATTGGGTAACTAGGCAATACGAGTGTTTTATTCTAGCCACTGATCAAGGCTAGTATTTAAATTTCGGTCTTTTTTTGCGTAGTTTTTTATTATTTTAATTTTAATTATTTGTTACTTGTTTTTACCTGTTTTTATTTCTGTATGAATAAAATGCATTTGTTATAATATCGTGATTTTAACTATCATTGGCTCAGACCCAGCCTTTTTTGGCGCTTTGGCAACCTCTATTATTTTCTAAATTGCACATTGACTACTAGGAGTCATATTTCCAAAGCTAAGGTCTTTTTCTAGGTAGGCGCTCAGTGTACCCCATTGCATACGAAATCAGCTCTTTTACCTGTAAAAAAAAATACAAACAACCCCCCAACAGTAAAACCCACCACCCACACAACCAACCCCCCAAATAAAATACTATCTAAAAAAACCTAAGCTCCCCATTGCCCTGAAAAGGGCATTTGGATGGGCATTGCCCTTAAAAGGGCAGTTAGCTCTATTGCAGGCCCGATGCCTAACCTAAAAATTAAACCCACCCAATACACCCTTAAAAAAAAACTAACACTAACCCCCTGAAGATCGACTTACAGTTCTGAAGACCGGACATCCATCCTCAAGGAAGCTGCAGAAGTTTTCATCCAAACTGGGCCGAATTGGGAGAAATCTTCATCCAAGCCGAGCGAAGTGGTCCTCCAGATGGGCAGGTCTTCATCCAGACAGCATCTTCTATCTTCATCCATCCGACTCGGAGCGGGTCCATCTTCAAGACATCCGATGCAGAGCATCCTCTTCATCCGGAGTCTTCTTACTGAATGAAGGTACCTTTAAGTGACGTTGTCCAAGATGGCGTCCCTTAGATTCCGATTGGCTGATAGAATTCTATTAGCCAATTGGAATTAAGGTAGAAAAAATCCTGTTACAATCAGCCAATAGAATGCGAGCTCAATCCTATTGGCTAATTGGATCAGCCAATAGGATTGAACTTCAATCCTATTGGCTGATTGCATCAGCCAATAGGATTTTTTCTACCTTAATTCCGATTGGCTAATAGAATTCTATCAGCTAATCGGAATCTAAGGGACGCTATCTTGGATGACGTCACTTAAAGGTACCTTCATTCAGTAAGAAGATGGACCCGCTCCACCATGGATGGATGAAGATAGAAGATGCCGTCTGGATGAAGACTTCTGCCCGTCTGGAGGACCACTTCGCCCGGCTTGGATGAAGACTTCTGCTGCTTCCTTGAGGATGGATGTCCGGTCTTCAGAACTGTAAGTCGATCTTCAGGGGATTAGTGTTAGGTTTTTTAAGGGTGTATTGGGTGGGTTTATTTTTAGGTTAGGGTTTGGGCCTGCAATAGAGCTAACTGCCCTTTTAAGGGCAATGCCCATCCAAATGCCCTTTTCAGGGCAATGGGGAGCTTAGGTTTTTTTAGATAGTATTTTATATGGGGGGTTGGTTGTGTGGGTGGTGGGTTTTACTGTTGGGGGCGTTGTTTGTATTTTTTTGTACAGGCATTTACAGGTAAAAGAGCTGATTTCTTTGGGGCAATGCCCCACAAAAGGCCCTTTAAAGGGCTATTGATAGTTTAGTTTAGGCTAGGGTTTTTTTTTTTATTTTGGGGGGGCTTTTTAAATTTTGATAGGGTTATTAGATTAGGTGTAATTAGTTTAAATATCTTGTAATTTGTTTATTAATTTGTGTAATTTAGTGGAGGTTTTGTATTTTAGCTAATTTACTTTAATTTATTTAATTGTTTTTAATTTAGTTAATTTATTTAATTGTAGAGTTAGGTTAGGTGTTATTGTAACTTAGGTTAGGTTTTATTTTACAGGTACTTTTGTATTTATTTTAGCTAGGTAGTTATTAAATAGTTAATAACTATTTAATAACTATTGTACCTAGTTAAAATAAATACAAACTTGTCTGTAAAATATAAATAAACCCTAAGATAGCTACAATGTAACTATTAGTTTTATTGTAGCTAGCTTAGGGTTTATTTTATAGGTAAGTATTTAGTTTTAGTTTTTAGTATTTAGTTTTAAATAGGAATTATTTAGGTAATAATATTAATTTTTATTAAGATTTATTGTAATTATATTTAAGTTAGGGGGTGTTAGTGTTAGGGTTAGACTTAGGTTTAGGGGTTAATACATTTAGTATAGTGGCGGCGACGTTGGGGGCGGCAGATTAGGGGTTGATAAATGTAGGTAGGTGGCGGCGATGTTAGGGACGGCAAGATTAGGGGTTAATAATATTTAACTAATGTTTGCGAGGTGGGAGTGTGGCGGTTTAGGGGTTAATATGCTTATTATAGTGGCGGCGACGTTGGGGTGGAAGATTAGGGGTTAATAAGTGTAGTTAGGTTGCGGCGACATTGGGGGAGGGAGATTTGGGGTTAATAAATATAATGTAGGTGTTGGTGATGTTGGGGGCAGCAGATTAGGGGTACATAAGTATAATGTAGGTGGCGGTGTCCGGAGCGGCAGATTAGGGGTTAATAAGAATAATGTAGGTGTCGGCGATGTCGGGGGCGGCAGATTAGGGGTTAATAAGTGTAAGATTAGGGGTATTTAGACTCAGGGTTCATGTTAGGGTGTTAGGTGTAAACATAAAATGTATTTCCCCATAGGAATCAATGGGGCTGCGTTACTGAGTTTTACGCTGCTTTTTGGCAGGTGTTAGACTTTTTTTCAGCTGGCTCTCCCCGTTGATTCCTATGGGGAAATCATGCACAAGCACGTACGACCAGCACAACGCTGATTTAAGCAGCGCTGGTATTGAAGTGCGGTATGGAGCTAAATTTTGCTCAACGCTCACTTCTTGTTTTTTAACGCCGGGTTTGTAAAAACCCGTAATACCAGCGCTGCAGGTAAGTGAGCTGTGAGACAAAACTGCTCGTTAGCACCGCACAGCTCATAATGAAAAACTCGTAATCTGGCCGTATATGTTCCCAGTAAATATATATATAGTCATCCACAAGTGAAAGGCACTCACCGCTCTAAAACGAGCCCTACCTATATCCCAATTCAAAAGAACAGCGAGACACAACTCTGATGATACACTGAGAGAGGAACAACTGCACGAGATGGAAGCAAAATTCTTGCAAAGAGGATATAATAGGAAAAGCCTCAGGGAGAAGAAGACAGATATGCTACAACTCAGACAACAGGAACTGTTAACATCAAAAAGAGGGGATGCACAGAGTGAGAGGATGACCTTCTCTACTACTTTTGACATTGACAAACATGTAGTTATCAATAGTTTGCATCAAAACTGGTCTCTGATATCTACAGACAAAGAACTTCCCCTGTATGGGATGCCGCCACCAAGGGTTGGCTTTTAGAGAGCTAAATCCCTAAGGGATCAACTTATCAAGACTGACCCCAGAGGTTGCTACACTAAAGACACCTGCTCCAAAACAAACCAGGGTGCTACCGATGTCTAGGATGCACAACCTGTGGAGTTCAGACATCCATACACCAACAAGAGATTCACCATTAAACATCAAGTGACTTGCACAACTAAATATGTAGAGTACCTCTTACATTGAGTATGTGGACTGTTTTATGTCGGCAAGACGGGGGACGGCCTTTGGACCAGAACCATAGAACTATAAACAAAGAGACTTCCGACCAGCCTGTAGCCAGGCACTTTGCCTTGGCAAAGCATAGTGTTTCTGATTTGAAATACATTATCATTGAGCACATCCCCCCACTTTCTAGAGGGGGGGACAGGGCCAAGATGATACTGCAGCGCGAGTCTAGATGGATCTATAACCTGGGTACTATGGCACCCCAAGGGTTGAATGTCCATCTAGACTGGCACTGCTTTCTTTAACATTAATATGTTCAAAGCTTTGCTGGATCACATAACCGTATAGACAGAATGCTGTACATCCTAATTAGCATTGGTTTTTGTCTTGTGCGGTTTAAGGATATTGCATAGACTGAGGAGTTTTATTAAAGTAGACAAGATTGAACCTCAGATGATCGCATAAAAAAGGCGACATATACATAATTGGCGATAAATGATTATACCACCTGAGCCTACATCCATTACAAATAGGGCAGTTAATGATATGCCAATGCCAATTGGAAGGTATAATGCTTAGTAGAAGGAATATTATTTTCTCCTATAACTCTGTCTTCCTCTGCCTTTAATATGAACTTCTGTTATAATGCTTTTAATTTGTTTTTAATACTTACACAGGTCTGCCGGTCCGGTTGCCATTAGCATATGCCACGTGGTTGCGGGACTTCCGGACGCCGCCGGCAGCACTGTGGTTGGGAGTTAGGAGACTTTAAATGTTGGGTAAGTACACTATTTTTCTGTAATGTTTGTCTGAGCACGTGGGCAACCCCCCAAACGTCACTGAAATAAAAGGATTTGTTTGATTAAGACCCGGTGAGTGCCTTTCACTTGTGGATGACTATATGGTATACTTAAATGCGCCCTGGGCAGAAGATGTTCATAATAAGTGTTACTGTGAGTTCTGCACCACCACTGAAATATATATATATATATATATATATATATATATATCTAATTACAAAAGACCATATAAATAGAAGCATTATAATGAAATAAAAACCATATCCTAATCAATTATTTTTAACTGTCCAGCTCATTTATTATCACTTGTTTTTGCTCAAGCGATATCGTGTTTCCACAAGCATTTTTAATTGCGCTGATATTACAAGTTGAGCTAAATCGCCATTTACGCTTTAATTCTTATCACAATCTCAGAGCTGTGATTAACTAAAAAGTGTCACAAAACACATCAAAAATACATTACAACCTACCTAGGATTTATAGCGATGTTATACATAGTTACAAACACTGCTACCAAAAAATGCTACAGACACATTCACGCTTTTAAACTCCTATTAGCCTAATTAGATTTACTCTTCAACAAAGGAAAACAAGAGAATAAACCAAATTTGATAATAGAAGTAAATTAAGAAGTTGCTTAATTTTGACTTTAATAAATTAAAGGGACAGTCTACACCAGAATTTTTATTGTTTTAAAATATAGATAATCCCTTTATTACCCATTCCACAGTTTTTCATAACCAAAACAGTTATAATAATATACTTTTAACCTCTGTGATTATCTTGTATCTAAGCCTCTGCAAACTGCCCCTTTATTTCAGTTCTTTTGACAGACTTGCAGTTTAGCCAATCAGTGCCTGCTCCCAGATAACTTCACGTGCACGAGCACAGTGTTATCTATATGGAATACATGAACTAACACCCTCTAGTGGTGAAAAACTGTTAAAATGCATTCTGAAAAGAGGTGGCCTTCAAGGTCTAAGAAATTAGCATATGAACCTCCTAGGTTAAGCTTTCAACTAAGAATACCAAGAGAACAAAGCAAAATTGGTGATAAAAGTAAATTGGAAAATTGTTTAAAATTACATGCTCTATCTGAATCATGAAAGTTTTTTTTGGCCTAGACTGTCCCTTTAAATATAATCATAGTTTCTTTCTTTCGTCTAAATATATTTATTTTAAAAGGACCTCCCTATTCTAAATGAAACTACTTTTTGTTTTCATGCTTGTGGATTCATGTCCCTGTTCAACAACAGAGTATTCAGAGACCTCCTTATCAGGCAATTAATGTCCCTAAGGATGAGTTCTGCATAAATATGTATTTCCTGTTATCCAACTCAACAGATTTCATGCATAAATAAATAAATATATCAAATTAATTGCTAATATGTCATATGCAGGACAGATTTTTTTTTTTAAGTTTAACATTGCTTTAAGTTGTAGGCACAGTTCAGTTTCATGCAATTAATTATGTAAACCCATCATTTGAGATAATTCTCAAGGGCTCTCATCATGGTTCTATTTTCACATTATTTTATTTCTCAGCTAAATATCATGTTTTTAACAAATGCACATTAATGCTATCTATTTTAGACTGTGGGAAAATACTTATTCAATTCAACTTGTGTTGCTAATTTATATGATGGATAAAGCAGATGAAATGTATCTTGAATACAAAACACGTTGGCAACGTTTAGCCCATTTGTTATTGCCTCGCAATTGAATGTTGTGTAAAGGGCTATATAACCAGCTATACTGGGTCAAAGTACAATTGTAAGCATTAGTGTTCTGCTTGACTATCAGCCTGTTCTAATTTGCTTTGTTAATTTTCACAGGACTAAAGTGCTCATAGATTCGGTCTCTTTTTTTTTTTGCAGCTGAAAAGGCTGCTGACTTGGGGGGCTTTGACAAAACATTCTCATTATTGTTATAAAGCAGAGGATCCAAATTAATTGGTTCCAGCCCATATACACATTCTCATTACTTGTTTTATTCCCTTTTCTGCAGTCTGATTCCCCTCGACGCCTGCTGGCAAGGTGAGAATGTCCTGTCTACATTAGGTTTTAATTAAGTCCACTCCTAACACTCCCGCTGCTACTGGTGCAAGAGCTGTTAAATAAAATTAGTGGTGATTTGCTGGGCTCCTGTAGAGTATAATTCTGTTAAACAAGAAGGGATACCAGCCCTTCAATGAAAGGGAAAAAAAAATCATTCATTTATAGCGGAATAGAGTATTAGGATGACGCAATTATTAGTTGATGCCAAGCTAGAATTATTTCTTTTTGTTAAATGTCTTTTGCCTTTATAGGAAATGTATTATCTGTATTCTGTATATGTGACTTAAAAGTTTATTTCAGTACCAGCTTTCATCTAATATGTTGGAAAAGCACAAACACAAATAGTGTATATACCAAAATATTTATTCTCTATATAAGTTTTATCAATTGTGCAATAGAATATCAGTGAAAACCAAAATATGTGGCTTGGAACCCTTCACAAGCGCCTATCCGTATAATTGGATTATAACCAAAGACATTTATCTGGCACTGTGTCCTTGCTGCCCACTTTATCTGTGGAGCTTTCTATACTGTGTTGCTTGTACCCTATATGGTAGCATGTGGGGGTGGGGGGGGGAGAAGGGCCACTGCTACACAAAAATTCAACCAGCAATTTATATAATGGGCCGGATTCAATAAAGCTGATCTGAAAAATGAGCTGCCTCTGTGTGATTTCATGAAGAATAAAATCCCATAGAATTACTCAGAAGATCACTTCTGGATACTCAATATCTTTCTGAAGTAGTTTGCAAAGAATAAGTACATAAAGCATTTCATCTGAAAAATATAGCTCCCAGTACAGAGAAAGAGGTGTTCCTTGGGTGTGTCTAAGTTCTCTTGCAGTTCAGAGTGAAATGCATTAACAACCTGTATTAGAGTTCAGTTTTAATTTCACAGATTTTTTTTTTATTTTAATATATTATGTATAACAATTTTTAAAAAATTGTTCAAAAGTGTTGGTGATGTCCTCAAAATTAAGTAAATGGTGAAGGTTGTGAAACATTTTTGCTTCTGAAGGGAAGAAACATGCTACTTGCTGTCCTTGTTAAGGTTACATCCCTTATATTTATAAATCTCACTTTTTAATCAACCTCGCCAGTTTTATGTAAATCTAACCAATTGACTGAAAGTGAACAAGACATGCTGCCACTACCACTTACTAAAGTAAACAATGTTTGTATTATATTTATGATATTCTGGAGAAATATATATGTTGCGGGTAAAGTCAGAAATTGGGTAATCCTAGCATTACCCAAGCAGCTCTGGGTAAAGCCAGAAGTAACATCATAAATCTACTCAGAGCTCTGGGTAAAAAGCCCAAAGTTAAATCATAAATCTACTCAGAGCTCTGGGTAAAAAGCCCAAAGTTACATTATAAATCAACTCAGAGTGCATGGAGTCACTGCATCACACATATACACAAAGCAATGTAATTCTCACATCTTCTATATATTTGATTTTTAAAAAATTACCTGCTTCACCCCCCTTGTAAACCTCATTCCCCAAAGTTAACTTTTGGTGAATGCCAGAGGATCGGCAGGGCACCATCCTTGAACCCCCCCAGTCAGAGGTAAAAAAGATAGTGAAGATATGGGAATTACAATGCATCGTATATATGTTTGATAAATGTATTTGTCATTGAAATGTGCTTAAAAACAGGTCTTTTTTAAAAATCGAATATATAGAAGATGTGGAAATTACAGTGAACGTATATATATCCTAGGACACAAGAGGAGAGAAAATAACGATGGCACTAGTTGTTGCCCTAATTAGTTACAATAAAACCCACAAATGGGGGATACCATGATCGATGAATGAAGGGTGGGTGCTGTACATATGTAGAGATAGATATGCGAAACAGATTCAGTACAAGACTGAAAAAAGAATGTACATGGATAGCACTCAACAACTCAAATTAGTATACGTTTATACGTGACAATGGATAGAAAAGACCCATGCAAAAGGTGCTGTCTGCATAGGAAACGTTAAAACTTAACTTTTATTTCACATTAAAAACAGAATTTATGCTTACCTGATAAATTACTTTCTCTTACGGTGTATCCAGGTCCACGGATTCATCCTTACTTGTGGGATATTCTCATTCCCCACAGGAAGTGGCAAAGAGAGCACACAGCAGAGCTGTCCATATAGCTCCCCCTCAGGCTCCGCCCCCTTAGTCATTCGACCGACGGTTAGGAGAAAAAGGAGAAACCATAGGGTGCAGTGGTGACTGTAGTTTTACAAAAATAAATTTGAACTTGACTTAATTGCCAGGGTGGGCCATGGACTGGATACACCGTAAGAGAAAGTAATTTATCAGGTAAGCATAAATTCTGTTTTCTCTTACATGGTGTATCCAGTCCACGGATTCATCCTTACTTGTGGGATACCAATACCAAAGCTTTAGGACACGGATGAAGGGAGGGAACAAGTCAGGTAACCTAAACAGAAGGCACCACTGCTTGCAAAACCTTTCTCCCAAAAATAGCCTCCGAAGAAGCAAAAGTGAAAACCAAAATATGTGGCTTGGAACCCTTCACAAGCGCCTATCCGTATAATTGGATAATAACCAAAGACATTTATCTGGCACTGTGTCCTTGCTGCCCACTTTATCTGTGGAGCTTTCTATACTGTGTTGCTTGTACCCTATATGGTAGCATGTGGGGGTGGGGGGGGGGGGAGAAGGGCCACTGCTACACAAAAATTCAACCAGCAATTTATATAATGGGCTGGATTCAATAAAGCTGATCTGAAAAATGAGCTGCCTCTGTGTGATTTCATGAAGAATAAAATCCCATAGAATTACTCAGAAGATCACTTCTGGATACTCAATATCTTTCTGAAGTAGTTTGCAAAGAATAAGTACATAAAGCATTTCATCTGAAAAATATAGCTCCCAGTACAGAGAAAGAGGTGTTCCTTGGGTGTGTCTAAGTTCTCTTGCAGTTCAGAGTGAAATGCATTAACAACCTGTCTTAGAGTTCAGTTTTAATTTCACAGATTTTTTTTTATTTTAATATATTATGTATAACAATTTTTAAAAAATTGTTCAAAAGTGTTGGTGATGTCCTCAAAATTAAGTAAATGGTGAAGGTTGTGAAACATTTTTGCTTCTGAAGGGAAGAAACATGTTACTTGCTGTCCCTGTTAAGGTTACATCCCTTATATTTATAAATCTCACTTTTTAATCAACCTCGCCAGTTTTATGTAAATCTAACCAATTGACTGAAAGTGAACAAGACATGCTGCCACTACCACTTACTAAAGTAAACAATGTTTGTATTATATTTATGATATTCTGGAGAAATATATATGTTGCGGGTAAAGTCAGAAATTGGGTAATCCTAGCATTACCCAAGCAGCTCTGGGTAAAGCCAGAAGTAACATCATAAATCTACTCAGAGCTCTGGGTAAAAAGCCCAAAGTTAAATCATAAATCTACTCAGAGCTCTGGGTAAAAAGCCCAAAGTTACATTATAAATCAACTCAGAGTGCATGGAGTCACTGCATCACACATATACACAAAGCAATGTAATTCTCACATCTTCTATATATTTGATTTTTTAAAAATTACCTGCTTCACCCCCCTTGTAAACCTCATTCCCCAAAGTTAACTTCTGGTGAATACCAGAGGATCGGCAGGGCACCATCCTTGAACCCCCCCAGTCAGAGGCAAAAAAGATAGTGAAGATATGGGAATTACAATGCATCGTATATATGTTTGATAAATGTATTTGTCATTGAAATGTGCTTAAAAACAGGTCTTTTTTAAAAATCGAATATATAGAAGATGTGGAAATTACAGTGAACGTATATATATCCTAGGACACAAGAGGAGAGAAAATAACGATGGCACTACCGGAGTTGTTGCCCTAATTAGTTACAATCAAACCCACAAATGGGGGATACCATGATCGATGAATGAAGGGTGGGTGCTGTACATATGTAGAGATAGATATGCGAAACAGATTCAATACAAGACTGAAAAAAGAATGTACATGGATAGCACTCAACAACTCAAATTAGTATACGTTTATACGTGACAATGGATAGAAAAGACCCATGCAAAAGGTGCTGTCTGCATAGGAAACGTTAAAACTTAACTTTTATTTCACATTAAAAACAGAATTTATGCTTACCTGATAAATTACTTTCTCTTACGGTGTATCCAGTCCACGGATTCATCCTTACTTGTGGGATATTCTCATTCCCCACAGGAAGTGGCAAAGAGAGCACACAGCAGAGCTGTCCATATAGCTCCCCCTCAGGCTCCGCCCCCTTAGTCATTCGACCGACGGTAAGGAGAAAAAGGAGAATCCATAGGGTGCAGTGGTGACTGGATACACCGTAAGAGAAAGTAATTTATCAGGTAAGCATAAATTCTGTTTTCTCTTACATGGTGTATCCAGTCCACGGATTCATCCTTACTTGTGGGATACCAATACCAAAGCTTTAGGACACGGATGAAGGGAGGGAACAAGTCAGGTAACCTAAACGGAAGGCACCACTGCTTGCAAAACCTTTCTCCCAAAAATAGCCTCCGAAGAAGCAAAAGTATCGAATTTGTAAAATTTGGCAAAAGTATGCAGTGAAGAGCAAGTCGCTGCTTTACAAATCTGTTCAACAGAAGCCTCATTCTTGAAAGCCCATGTGGAAGCCACAGCTCTGGTGGAATGAGCTGTAATTCGTTCAGGAGGCTGCTGTCCAGCAGTCTCATAAGCCAATCGGATAATGCTTTTCAGCCAAAAGGAAAGAGAGGTAGCAGTAGCTTTTTGACCTCTCCTCTTACCAGAATAGACAACAAACAAGGATGATGTTTGTCTGAAATCTTTAGTTGCTTTTAAATAGAATTTTAAAGCACGAACCACATCAAGATTGTGTAATAGTCGTTCCTTCTTAGAAACTGGATTAGGACACAGAGAAGGAACAATGATTTCCTGGTTAATATTCTTATTAGAAACCATTTTAGGAAGAAAACCAGGTTTGGTACGCAAAACTACCTTATCTGCATGGAACACCAGAAGAGATAGCTACCAAAAACAAAACTTTCCAAGAGAATAACTTAATATCTATGGAATTTAAAGGTTCAAACGGAACCCCTTGAAGAACTGAAAGAACTAAATTTAGACTCCATGGAGGAGCCACAGGTTTATAGACAGGCTTGATTCTGACTAAAGCCTGTGCAAACGCTTGAACATCTGGTACTTCTGCCAGACGCTTGTGTAACAGGATAGACAAAGCAGATATCTGCCCCTTTGAGGAACTAGCTGACAATCCTTTCTCCAATCCTTCTTGGAGAAAAGACAATATCCTGGGAATCCTAATTTTACTCCACGAGTAACCCTTGGATTCACACCAACAAAGATATTTCCGCCATATCTTATGGTAAATTTTCCTGGTGACAGGCTTTCTAGCCTGGATCAGAGTATCTATAACTGATTCAGAGAACCCACGCTTAGATAGAATCAAGCGTTCAATCTCCAAACAGTCAGTTGCAGAGAAACTAGATTTGGATGCTTGAATGGACCCTGTATTAGAAGATCCTGCCTCGATGGCAGTGTCCATGGTGGAGCAGATGACATGTCCACTAGGTCTGCATACCAAGTCCTGCGTGGCCACGCAGGCGCTATCAAAATTACCGAAGCCTTCTCCTGTTTGATTCTGGCTACCAGCTGAGGGAGAAGGGGAAATGGTGGAAAGACATAAGCCAGATTGAAGGACCAAGGCGCTACTAGAGCATCTATCAATGCCACCTTCGGGTCCCTGGATCCGTAAAAAGGAAGTTTGGTGTTCTGACGGGAACCAATTCTGGAATGCCCCATAGCTGGGTCAGCTGAGCAAAAACCTCCGGGTGGAGTTCCCACTCCCCCGGGTGAAAAGTCTGACGACTTAGAAAATCCGCCTCCCAGTTGTCTACTCCTGGGATGTGAATTGCAGATAGATGGCAAGAGTGATCCTCCGCCCATTTGATGATCTTGGATACTTCCTTCATTGCTAGGGAACTCTTTGTTCCTCCCTGATGATTGATGTACTCTACAGTCGTGATGTTGTCCGACTGAAATCTGATGAATTTGGCCGCCGCTAGTTGAGGCCATGCCTGGAGCGTGTTGAATATCGCTCTCAGTTCCAAAATGTTTATCAGGAGAAGAGATTCTTCCCGAGACCATAGGCCCTGAGCTTTCAGGGAGTCCCAGACCGCACCCCAGCCTAACAGACTGGCATCGGTCGTGACAATGATCCACTCCGGTCTGCGGAAGCACATTCCCTAAGACAGGTGATCCTGAGACAACCACCAGAGAAGAAAATCTCTGGTTTTCTGGTCCAGTAGTATTTGAGGAGACAAATCTGCATAATCCCCATTCCACTGTTTGAGCATGCACATTTGCAGTGGACTGAGATGAATTCGGGCAAAAGGGACAACGTCCATTGCCGCAACCATTAATCTGATTACCTCCATACACTGAGCTACAGAAGGCCGAGGAATGGAATGAAGAACTCGGCAAGTAGTTAAAAGCGTTAACTTCCTGACCTCCGTCAGAAATATTTTCATTTCTACCGAGTCTATTAGTGTTCCCAGGAAGGGAACCCTTGTGAGCCGGGACAGAGAACTTTTTTCAACGTTCACCTTCCACCCGTGAGACCTTAGAAAGGCCAGAACAATTTCCATATGAGCCTTGGCTCTATGAAAAGACGACGCCTGAATTAAGATGTTGTCCAGATAAGGTGCTACTGCAATGCCCCGCGGTCTTAGTACCGCCAGAAGGGACCCTAGCACTTTTGTGAAAATTCTGGGAGCAGTGGCCAACCCGAAAGGAAGGGCCACGAACTGGTAATGCTTGTCCAGAAAGTCGAACCTTAGGAACTGATGGTGATCTTTGTGGATAGGAATATGTAGGTACGCATCCTTTAGATCCACGGTAGTCATATATTGAACTTCCTGGATCATTGGTAAGATCGTCTGAATGGTTTTCATTTTGAAAGATGGAACTCTGAGGAACTTGTTTAGAATTTTTAGATCCAGGATTGGCCTGAAAGTTCCTTCCTTTTTGGGAACTACAAACAGGTTTGAGTAAAAACCCAGTCCTTGTTCTGCAATTGGAACTGGACATATCACTCCCATCTTTAGTAGATCTTCTACACAGCATAAGAACGCCTGTTTCTTTGTCTGGTCTGAAGATAAAAACGAGAAATGTGGAACCTTCCCCTTGGAGGAGAGTCCTTAAATTCTAGAAGATATCCCTGAGCAACGATTTCTAATGCCCAGGGATCTGGAACATCTCTTGCCCAAGCCTGAGCAAAGAGAGAGAGTCTGCCCCCTACTAGATCCGGTCCCGGATCGGGGGCTACCCCTTCATGCTGTCTTAGTAGCAGCCGCAGGCTTCTTGGCCTGTTTACCCTTATTCCAGCCGTGCAAAGGTTTCCAGGTTGCTTTGGGCTGTGAAGCGTTACCCTCTTGCTTTGCGGTTGCAGAGGTTGAAGCAGGGCCGCTCCTGAAGTTGCGAAAGGAGCGAATATTAGCCTTGTTTTTGGCCTTAAACGGTCTATCTTGCGGGAGGGCATGGCCCTTTCCCCCAGTGATATCCGAAATAATTTCTTTCAACTCGGGACCGAAAAGGGTCTTTCCCTTGAAAGGAATATTTAGTAATTTTGTTTTGGACGACACGTCAGCCGACCATGATTTGAGCCAAAGCGCTCTTCACGCCATAATGGCAAAACCAGAATTTTTCGCCGCTAACTTAGCTAATTGTAATGCAGCATCTGTGATAAAAGAATTAGCCAGCTTTAGAGCATGAATTCTATCCATGACTTCGTCATATAAAGTCTCCCTCTGGAGCGACTCCTCCAGCGCCTCAAACCAAAAAGCTGCTGCAGTAGTTACAGGAATAATGCAGGCAATCGTTTGAAGAAGGAAACCTTGTTGAACAAATATTTTCTTTAGTAAAACTTCTAATTTTTTATCCATAGGATCTTTGAAAACACATCTGTCTTCTATTGGTATGGTTGTGCGCTTGGCTAGAGTGGAAACTGCTCCCTCTACCTTAGGGACCGTCTGCCAAGCGTCCCGTCTGGGGTCAGTTATGGGGAAAATTTTCTTAAAGATAGGGGGGGGGGACAAAAGGTACACCTGGTCTCTCCCACTCCCTAGTCACAATATCCGCCACCCTCTTCGGGATCGGAAACGCATCAGTGTATACAGGGACTTCTAGAAACTTGTCCATTTTACACAATTTTTCTGGGACCACCATGGGGTCGCAATCCTCCAGCGTAGCTAAAACTTCCTTAAGCAGTATGAGGAGGTGTTCCAGCTTAAATTTAAACGCTAAGGAATCTGATTCTGCCCGCTGAGAAACCTTTCCTGTGTCAGAAATTTCTCCCTCGGACAGTACTTCCCTCACTGCCACTTCAGAGTGTTGTGAGGGTACAACAGATAAATCAGCCAAAGCTTCTGATTGCTCATCCTCTGTTCTTAAAACTGAGCTATCACGCTTTTTAGGAAAAACTGGCAGTTTGGATAGAAATGCCGCAAGGGAGTTATCCATGACTGCTGCTAATTGTTGTAATGTAATAGGGGCCAATGCTCTAGAGGTACTAGGCATCGCTTGCACGCGCGTAACGGGTGTCGACACATGGGGAGAGGAAGGAGGACTATCCTCGTTACCTTCCATTAAAGAATCATCTTGGGCTACATTTTTAAGTGTCACTGCATGGTCTTTAAAATGTTTAGATACCTTAGCACACTTTAAACACAAATGTAAAGGGGGTACCGCCATGGCTATTAAACACATAGAACAAGGTCTATCTGTAGGCTCAGACATGTTAAACAGACTTATACAGCACTCAAATACAGTAAAATACAATTTTTGAAAAAACGGTACTGTGCCTTTAAATAATAAAAAGCACACACTTTTCTAAATCTCCAAAAATCATCCAATCTTTATGAAATTTTCACCATATGATCCTAATGAAATGATTGCACAGTAAATTTCAAGTCAATTAACCCCTTAATGCCCAAACCGGAGCAAATTAAAGCTGGCAACCGGTTAGCAAACTACAGTACCCTGCCACAGCCTTCTGCTGTGGCCCTACCTTCCTTGGGGATTAGTTTTGATCGAAACTAAGCCTCTCTGAAGTCCTCAAGTAATCTTTGGACTCTCCACGTGAAGCTGCATGAAGCTGTCTGCAAAATCAACTGCGCAACTGAGGTGCGAATTTTAGGCCCCCTCCCTCTTCACTCTGGAATTGTGGGGCCTTCACAAGCCAAAATAGGTGTCTAAATATATGCCATGTGGAATAAACCCCCAAAAAGCATTCCAAATGTAATGCAAACTTGTACAAATATCAGATTTTTGTAATAAATAATCGATTGCCCCTTAACAGTGTCCACCAGTGTTTTGACCCCTTTTAATTAAGCCTTCCTTCTATACTAAGTCTCAGAATATGGCTTACCTTCCCCACATGGGGATTCTTGTCAGTCTTCTAGCATTACTAAGTCTTGACTAGAAAAAAGTGACTGAACATACCTTATAGCAGTTAAGCCTGCAAACTGTTCCCCCAACTGAAGTTTTCTGGTACTCAACAGTCCTGTGTGGGAACAGCAATGGATTTTAGTTACAACATGCTAAAATCGTTTTCCTCTCAGCAGAAATCTTCATCACTTTCTGCCCCAGAGTAAATAGTACAAACCGGCACTATTTTAAAATAACAAACTTTTGATTGAAGAAATAAAAACTTCAAATCTAACACCACATTCACTTTACCCTCCCGTGGAGATGCTACTTGTTAGAGCGGCAAAGAGAATGACTGGGGGGGCGGAGCCTGAGGGGGAGCTATATGGACAGCTCTGCTGTGTGCTCTCTTTGCCACTTCCTGTGGGAAATGAGAATATCACACAAGTAAGGATGAATCCGTGGACTGGATACACCATGTAAGAGAAAAAGGAATTTATTAATACACATACAATTAAAAACACTGTAACATGGGAAGTCCCCATGGTATAGAAATTATAGCACGGCTCCGATAGGTAAAGTTAGACAGGGGGTGTAGTGCCAGGTAATATGGAGGTCAAATATGGCAGTAGCCTCCCGCATAAACCACTTCTCTTACTAAACCCCTAAATTAGGGAATTAGATCCGAATATATACCCTCATGTGGTATAGGACACTGGTCAGTTGGTATTATGTGCTTACAAACAAGGTTTGGACTCAAATGTGTGTTGGGACTACAACAGCAAACCAACATGTAAAGTACTAGTATACTGGTGCTTGGACTAATGGCACATTTATATGTCTGGCCTGTCCCAGTGTTTGGGCTGTCCACATGTATGTGTGGTCTACAATAAACGTCACTTATGTGTGATAGGGATTGTCTCTCATGTGGCACCTGGGTACATAGGGTAAGCTCAAAATATGTACTTTATTACCTTCTAAGTCAACGTATATTAAGCTAGTATATTGTTAATTGAGCCACCATTTGTACCAAACCCCTAACTTGGGGAATTGGGTTAGGATATAAAACACCAGCTAATATAGGGCCCTGGGTAGTTGATATTTACTTGCAAATTTTTATAACTAAGGTGTGTGCGAATACAGGGGGGTATTTGTATAATAATAGGAGTGGATCAACACACTGAGGTTAGTCTATATAGCAGAAGCATTTATTTTAAAATGTAGTACAAAAAATCACTGATGTTAGCTAGTGATTTTATTAGCATAAACGGCACACTTGGTTTCTGCTGAGCGGCAGTAAGGTGTATTTGGTGTGACTGGAATTTAGAAGGCACGCATCAATCCCATAATTCAATTTTTGTTTACAGTTTGGGAGATTAATAGTAGTCCTGAGGACCTGCTTCACACCCCCGTGCAATTCAAATTGGATATTGTTATTTAAGTAGTTGTATTTTTAACTGCAGTTGGGGTCAAATGGGTTGATAATCATCCACTATTGCGGTATCACTTCTAAAAATGTGTATGGTCGAACAGTACACAACCCTCACGTCGCCCTAGTAATATCACTTGGTATCTACACTTATGATTTAAATATCTTATGCTCAACCTCCAATGTGTGTTCGTAATATTCAAGTTAAACACCTGTTAATGTATTAGCGCAAGATACATAGGGTAAGCTCGAAATGTGTACTTTATTACCTTCTGAGTCAACGTTTATTAAGCTAGTACATTATTAATTTAGCCACCACTTTTACCAAACCCCTAACTTGGGGAACTGGGTCAGGATATAAAACACCCACTAATATAGGGCCCTGTGTAGTAGATATTTACTTGCAAATTTTTATAACTTAGGTGTGTGCGAATACAAGGGGGTATTCGTATAATAATAGGAGTAGATCAACACACTGAGATTGGTCTATGTAGCATAAGCATTTATTAAAAAATGTAGTGCAAAAATTCACTGTTGTTAGCTTGTGATTTTATTAACAGAAATGGCACACTTAGTTTCTGCTGAGCGGCCGTAAGGTGTATTTGGTGTGAATGGAATTTAGAAGGCACGCATCAATCCCATAATTGGATTTTGTTTTTTATTTTGGAAGATTAATAGTAGTCCTGAGGACCTGCTTCACACCCCCGTGCAATTCAAATTGTATATAGTTATTTAAGTATTTATATTTTTAACTGCAGTTAGGGGCAAATGGGTTGATAATCATCTACTATTGTGGTATCACTTCTAAAAATTTGTATGGTCAAACAGTACACAACCCACACGTCGCCCAAGTAATATCACTGGGTATCTACACTTATAATTTAAATATCTTATGCTCAACCACCTATGTGTGGTTGTAATATTCAAGTTAAACACCTGTTAATGTATTAGCGCAAAAGTAGTGCCACATAGTTGGGGGTACATAGCTATTGTAAAGAGTGGCAATCTAAATAATAGCTGGGAGGCTAAGAAAAGAGTGATTATACCTGTTATACCACCCTGTCGCTGACAGGTAACACAAATAATTAATTATAACGGAGCTATCGAGGCTAAAATGAGATAATAACTCTAGAACCACCAAGTAGAGTAATAGTTAAATTGGATATAAGTAACTACAGGCGGCCCCGCGGGAGCCGTTACAGCAGGTTAAAACACACAACCGGAGAGGGACAGAGAAGTCCCAACTCCCCCTAACATGTTTCGCAAAAGAGCTTTATCAAAGGTTTAATTATGGGATTGATGCGTGCCTTCTAAATTCCAGTCACACCAAATACACCTTACTGCCGCTCAGCAGAAACCAAGTGTGCCGTTTATGCTAATAAAATCACTAGCTAACATCAGTGATTTTTTGTACTACATTTTTAAATAAATGCTTCTGCTATATAGACTAACCTCAGTGTGTTGATCCACTCCTATTATTATACAAATACCCCCCTGTATTCGCACACACCTTAGTTATAAAAATTTGCAAGTAAATATCAACTACCCAGGGCCCTATATTAGCGGGTGTTTTATATCCTGACCCAATTCCCCAAGTTAGGGGTTTGGTACAAATGGTGGCTCAATTAACAATATACTAGCTTAATATACGTTGACTTAGAAGGTAATAAAGTACATATTTTGAGCTTACCCTATGTACCCAGGTGCCACATGAGAGACAATCCCTATCACACATAAGTGACGTTTATTGTAGACCACACATACATGTGGACAGCCCAAACACTGGGACAGGCCAGACATATAAATGTGCCATTAGTCCAAGCACCAGTATACTAGTACTTTACATGTTGGTTTGCTGTTGTAGTCCCAACACACATTTGAGTCCAAACCTTGTTTGTAAGCACATAATACCAACTGACCAGTGTCCTATACCACATGAGGGTATATATTCGGATCTAATTCCCCAATTTAGGGGTTTAGTAAGAGAAGTGGTTTATGCGGGAGGCTACTGCCATATTTGACTTCCATATTACCTGGCACTATACCCCCTGTCTAACTTTACCTATCGGAGCCGTTCTATAATTTCTATACCCTGGGGGCTTCCCACGTTACAGTGTTTTTAATTGTATGTGTATTAATAAATTCCTTTTTTAATGTGAAATAAAAGTTAAGTTTTAACGTTTCCTATGCAGACAGCACCTTTTGCATGGGTCTTTTCTATCCATTGTCACGTATAAACGTATACTAATTTGAGTTGTTGAGTGCTATCCATGTACATTCTTTTTTCAGTCTTGTACTGAATCTGTTTCGTATATATATCCTAGGTTTACCCGGATTTCTGACTTTTCCCGTAACATATACAAATAACACACAGTGAGTTGGAAAAGGGAAACTGGTGTAGGTTAAGTGGAACTGGTATTTCATAGACTTTATATTATTTACTTTTTAGAAAATAGTTTCAATGGGCTGTCAAGATGTAGGGGTCGATTTATCAAGCTCCGTATTAAGGCTCGCCAGAAGCAGAAATTATGAAGTAGCGGTCTAAAGACTGCTGCTCCATAACTTGTCCACCTGCTCTGAGGCTGCGGACAGAAATCAACCCAATCGAATACGATCAGGTTGATTGACACCCCTGCTAGCGGCCAATTGGTCACGAATCTGCAGGGGGCGGCACTCAGAGAAAAAGGGTCTTTGACCCCAGGATCAATTTAACTATACAATAAACCCTTAAAAAGGACTTAAAGCCATAATTTTAATGCAGCAACATTCACACCGACAGTTTGGTTAATCTGCCAGAAAAGTTACATTTTACAAAAAAAATTAAAAACATAATTTATGTAAGAACTTACCTGATAAATTAATTTCTTTCATATTGGCAAGAGTCTATTAGCTAGTGACGTATGGGATATACAATCCTACCAGGAGGAGCATAGTTTCCCAAACCTCAAAATGCCTATAAATACACCCCTCACCACACCCACAATCCAGTTTAATGAATAGCCAATAGTGTGGTGAAAAAATAAGGAGTAAAAAAGCATACAAAAAGAGGAACTGGAAATAAAATTGTGCTTTTTTATACAAAAATCATAACCACCATAAAAAGGGTGGGCCTCATGGACTCTTGCCAATATGAAAGAAATGAATTTATCAGGTAAGTTCTTACATAAAGTATGTTTTCTTTCATGTACTTGGCAAGAGTCCATGAGCTAGTGACGTATGGGATAGAAATTCCCAAGATGTGGAAGTCCACAGAAGAGTCACTAGAAAGGGAGGGATAAAATAAAAACAGCCATTTTGCGCTGAAAAAAATAAATCCGCAAAAAAATAAGTTTTTCTCATAAATTTAAATGAAATTTCTTAAAACATAAGCAGAAGAATCAAACTGAAACAGCTGCCTGAAGAACTTTTCTACAAAAAACTGCTTCAGAAGAAGCAAATACATCAAAATGGTAAAAATGTAGTAAATGTATGCAAAGAAGACCAAGTTGCTGCTTTGCAAATCTGATCAACTGAAGCTTCATTCTTAAAAGCCCAAGAAGTGTAGACTGATCTAGTAGAATGAGCTGTGATCCTTTGAGGCGGGGACTGTCCTGCTTTCAATTAAGCTTTATGAATCAAAAGCTTTTACCAAGATGCCAAAGAAATGGCAGAAGCTTTCTGACCCTTTCTAGAACCAGAGAAGACAACAAATAGACTAGAAGTCTTCCTGAAATCTTTAGTAGCTTCAACATAATTTTTCAAAGCTCTTACAACAGCCAAAGAATAAAAAGATATATCAAGAGTATTCCTGGGATTAGGACACAAGGAAGGAACAACAATTTCCCTACTAATGTTGTTAGAATTCACAACCTTAGGAAGAAATTTAAATAAAGACCACAAAACAGTCTTATCCTGATTAAAAATCAGAAAAGGAGACTCACAAGAGAGAGCAGACAATGTGGAAACTCTTCTAGCTGAAGAGATAGCCAAAAGAAACAACACTTTCCAAGAAAGTAGTTTAATATCCAAAGAATGCATAGGCTCAAAAGGAGGAGCCTGCAAAGTCTTCAAAACCAAATTAAGACTCCAAGGATGAGAGATTGATTTAATAACATACTTGATACAAACCAAAGTCTGAACAAAACAGTGAATATCAGGAAGCTTAGCAATCTTTCTATGAAATAAAACAGAAAGAGCAGAGATTTGCCCCTTCAAAGTACTGGCAGACAAACCTTTATCCAAACCATCCTGAAGAAACTGTAAAATTCTAGGAATTCTAAAAGAATGCCAGTAGAATTTATGAGAAGAACACCATGAAATATAGTTCTTCCAAACTCGATAATAAATCTTCCTTGAAACAGACTTACGAGCCTGTAGCATAGTATTAATCACTGAGTCAGAGAAATCTCTATGACTCAGCATTAAGCATTCAATTTCCATACCTTCAAATTTAACGATTTGAGATCCTGATGGAAAAACGGCCCTTGAGACAGAAGGTCTGGTCTGAAAGGAAGTGGACAAGGCTGGCAACTGGACATCTGGACAAAACCTGTGAGGCCATGATGGTGCTATCAGAAACACATACAATTGTTCCATAATGATCTTGGAGATCACTCTTGGAAGAAGAACTAGAGGTGGAAAGATATAAGCAGGTTGGTAAAACCAAGGAACTGCTAAAGCATCTACCATCTCCGCCTGAGGATCCCTGGACCTGGATAGGTACCTGGGAAGTTTCTTGTTTAGATGAGAAGCCATCAGATATATTTCTGGAAGACCCCACATCTGTACATTCTGATAAAATACATTGGTATGGAGAGACCACTCCCCCGGATGTAAGG
The DNA here is from genome assembly GCF_027579735.1 of Bombina bombina. NCBI lineage: Eukaryota > Metazoa > Chordata > Amphibia > Anura > Bombinatoridae > Bombina > Bombina bombina. Next base: position 1,397,130,918 of record NC_069499.1, read on the forward strand.
TCTGACGGCTGAGATAATCCACTTCCCAATTGTCTACACCTGGGATATGCACCGCAGAAATTAGACAAGAGCTGGATTCCGCCCAAGAAAGTATCCGAGATACTTCTTTCATAACTAGGGGACTGCGAGTCATTCACTGATGATTGATATATGCCACAGTTGTGATATTGTACGTCTGAAAACAAATGAATGGTTCTCTCTTTAAGAGAGGCCAAACCTGAAGAGCCCTGAAAATAGCACAGAGTTCTAAAATATTGATTGGTAACCTCGCCTCTTGAGGTTTCCAAACCCCTTGTGCTGTCAGAGATCCCCAGACAGCTCCCCAACCTGAAAGACTTGCATCTGTTGTGATCACAGTCTAGGTAGGATGAACAAAAGAAGCCCCTTGAACTATACAATGATGGCCTAACCACCAAGTCAGAGAGAGTTGAATGTTGGGATTTAAGTATATCAATTGTGATATCAGAATATAATCCCTGCACCATTGATTCAGCATACAACGTTGTAGAGGTCTCATATGAAAATGAGTAAAGGGGATTGTGTCCGATGCTGCAGTCATGAGACCTAAAACTTCCATGCACATAGCCACTGAAGGGAATGATTGAGACTGAAGGTTTCAACAAGCTGTAACCAATTTCATTTGTCTCTTGTCTGTTAAAGACAGAGTCATGGACACTGAATCTATCTGGAAACCTAAAAAGTTGACCCTTGTCTGAGGAATCAAGAAACTCTTTGGTAAATTGATCCTCCAACCATGTATTTGAAGAAACAACACTAGTTGATTTGTGTGAGATTCAGCTAAATGTAAAGACTGAGCTAGTACCAAGATATCGTCCAAATAAGGAAACACTGCAATACCCTGTTCTCTGATTACAGATACAAGGGCACAGAGAACCTTCTAAAAGATCCTTGGAGCTGTTGCTAGGCCAAATGGAGAAGAGCGACAAATTGGTTAATGCTTGTCTAGAAAAGAGAATCTCTGAAAACCGATAGAGGTCTGGATGTATCGGTATGTGAAGATATGCATCCTGTAAGTCTATCAAGTCTATCATGGACATATAATGACCTTGCTGAACAATAGGCAAAATAGTCCTCATAGTCACCATCTTGAAAGTTGGGACTCTTGCAAAACGATTCAAAAACTTCAGATCCAGAACTGGCCTGAATGAATTTTCTTTCTTTGGGACAATGAATAGATTTGAATAAAACCCCAGACCCTGTTCCTGAAACGGAACTGAAATTATTACCCCTGAAAGTTCTAGATCTGAAACACACTTCAGAAAAGCCTGAGACTTCACCGGATTTGCTGGAATGTGAGAGAGAAAGAATCTTCTCACAGGAAGATTTACTCTGACTCCTATTCGATACCCTTGAGACACAATACTCTGAATCCACTGATTTTGAACAGAATCTGCCCAAATGTCTTGGAATAATTTCAATCTGCCCCTCACCAGCTGAACTGGATCAAGGGCCGCACCTTCATGCAGACTTGGGGGCTGGCTTTGGTTTCTTAAAAGGCTTGGATTTATTCCAACTTGAAGAAGGTTTCCAATTGGAACAAGAGTCTTTATGGGAAGGATTGGTTTTCTGTTCCTTATTCTGTCGAAAAGAACGAAAATGATTAGAAGCTTTAGATTTACCCTTAGATCTTTTATCCGGAGGCAAAAAAACTCCCTTCCCCCCAGTGATAGTTGAAATAAATTAATCCAACTGAGAACCAAATAAATTGTTACGTTGGAAAGAAAGAGATAGTAATCTAGACTTAGATGCCATGTCAGCATTCAAAGATTTGAGTCATAAAGCTCTTCTAGCTAAAATAGCTAAAGACATAGATTTAACATAAATTTTGATGATATCTAAAATAGTATCACAGATAAAATGATTAGCATGTTGAAGCAAACGAACAATGCTAGACAAATCAGGATCTGTTTCCTGTTGCGCTGAGCTATCCAATCAAAAGGTTGATGCAACCGCAACATAAGCCATAGAAATGGTAGGCCTGAGAATATAGCCAGAATATAAATAAGCTTTCCTTAGATAAGATTCAAGTTTCCTATCTAAAGGATCTTTAAAAGAAGTACTGTTTTCCATAGGAATAGTAGTACGTTTGGCAAGAGTAGAAATAGCCCCATCAACTTTAGGGACTTTTTCCCAAAACTCTAATCTAGCCGCTGGCAAAGGGTACAATCTTTTAAACCTAGAAGAAGGAATGAAATAAGTACCAGGCTTAATCCATTCCTTAGCAATCACATCAGAAATAGCATCAGGAACTGGAAAAACCTCAGGAGTAACCGCAGGAGGTTTATAAACAGAATTTAAATGTTTACTAGTTTTGATATCAAGAGGACTAGACTCCTCAATATCCAAAGTAACCATCACTTCTTTTAACAAGGAACGAATATACTCAATCTTGAAAAGATAAGTAGATTTGTCAGTGTCAATGTCTGATGTAGGATCTTCTGAATCAGAGAGATCCTCATCAGAGGAGGATATTTCGGTATGTTGTCAGTCATTAGAAATTTCACCTTTTACGTTTATTAGAAGGCGGAATAGCAGACAAAGCCTTCTGTATCGCATCAGCAATATAATTTTTCATATCAACAGGGATATTATGTACATTAGATGTTGAAGGAACAACAGAAACTGTACTAGTACTGATGGAAACGTTTTCTGCGTGCAAAAGCTTATCATGACAACTGTTACATGCTACAGCTGGAGATATAATCTCAGCTAACTTACAACAGATACACTTAACTTTGGTAGAACTGTGATCAGGCAGCAGGGTTCCAACAGTTGCTTCTGAGACAGGATCATACTGAGACAAAATGTAAAAGAAAAAACAACATTAAAGCAAAATTTACAATTTCCTTATATGGCAGTTTCAGGAATGGGAAAAAATGCAAACAGCATAGCCCTCTGAGCTTATAGAAGGCAAGAGGCATATAGGAAGTGCGGTGAAAAATAAACTAATTTTTTTGGCGCCAAGTATGATGCATGACGCAAAAGTAAGTTGAAATTTTTTCTGGGCGCCAACAACATCCGGAAATGACACAACTCAAGTCATAACAGACGCATCCTGAAATCTGGCATCAACTAAGACACCCGGAAATGGCGAACTTGCATCATCAAAGACGTACCTTTGCACCAAAAAAATCCTGCCTCAAGAATGGCGCAATAAATAACAGCATTTTGCAACCGCGCAAGCCTAATTTTGCCAGCGAAAATTAAAAAAAAAACAGTCAATTTCAAAAAAAGGACTATACCCCAGGTAAGAAAAATAACTTCCTAAAACATGCTTCCCAAACTGAAACTGACAGTCTGCAAAAGAAAATATACATAGACCTGACTCATGGCAAATATAAGTAAAATACATATATTTAAAACTTTATATTAATACATAAAGCGCCAAACCATAGCTGAGAATGTCTTAAATAATGAAAACATACTTACCGAAAGATACCCATCCACATATAGCAGATAGCCAAACCAGTACTGAAAAAGTATCAGCAGATGTAATGGTATATAAGAGTATATATACTCTTCGGGCGGTACCAGGAAGGGAGGGGTAAGCATTCTACTTAAAAATTCCCTACACTTTCAAGCGACCCATATAAAGAAAAATAAAGTTGGCAGGTACCCGATTCTGATTATTATTCAATAGGCCAATTACCCTAATAAAGAACAGCACACTTTATTCAGACACATAATCAACCTCCTACTAGAAGACGCCCAGGGGACACTATTCATGGGGGGCGACTTTAATTTATCACTGGACCCGACAATGGACACCTCTACAGGCATCACTAATACCCCTAAACAAGTTCTAAAATCGGTAACTAATAAACTTCACCTACTACGGCTGCACGATATCTGGAGGAACTTTAATCCTGACATCAGGGACTACACCTTTTACTCACACCCGCACAACACATATACCAGAATAGATCACATTCCTACAGACCAGTTGGGCATTTCCATGATTACTGAGTCCCAAATTTTGCCAATCACATGGTCGGATCACGCCCCCGTACAATGAGCGGTGGCATGGATGCCTTCCTACTAGGGAATGCACTAACTAAACAGGCTGTAGACCAGTCCATAGAAAACTATTTTAGTGAAAATGACACAGACCACATAACCTCAGCCACTCTTTGGGAGGCGCACAAGTGCATCATAAGAGGTGAACTGATCGCGCACAAAGCCAGGGAAAAAAACGAACAGACAATTTATAAATTCTACTACGTCCCAAATTAGCTACTGGGAAAAAGAGCACAAAAAACAACCACAGGCCACCAGCATACTAGAATCCCTAACACAGTTTAGGAAAGTCCTCAAAGACCACCTAATCAAAGAACACAAAAAGGAAGCAGCACTGCTGAATCAAAAATACTTTGATATCAAAGATAAAGCGGGGTCCTCTCTTGCTAAAACACTTAAGAGAACCCAATTAAATGCACACATCCACTCTATTATCAACAAACATGGAGATCTTCAAAAGGAGAAAAATATAGCAGAAGTGTTCAGACAGTACTATGCAACCCTGTACAATTTAGACAGTACCCCCACCCAACAAGACATTGAAACCTATCTTGAGGACTTGGACTTACCGACCTTAGATAGAGATGAATCAGCCTGAATCTGCCCATCTCAGTGGAGGAAATCAAAAACGTGGATTAAAGACATGCCTGGAAGTAAAAGCCCAGGCTCCAGACGGGTTTTAACATGACATACTTTAAGACATACATCCACCAACCTCGCTTGTCCCTTAACAAACACCTTCAATTTATTAATTCACTCCGGAGGATTCTCAGGTAACTCACTTGAGGCTCACATCACAGTCCTCTCCAAACCAGGGAAAATACCAAATAGACCCGAAAATTTCCCGCATATCCCTTTTAAATTCTGACATAAATTTTTTTTGCCAAGATACTAGCAACAAGACTGAACAGATACTTACCTAAATTAATAAAGACAGACCAGGTGGGCTTCATTCAAGGGAGGGAGGCTAGGGATAAAACCCCTGAAAACAACCCCCACCATTATAGTTTCCATGGACGCAGAGAAAGCCTTCGACCGTGTTAATTGGCTTTTCCTAAAAACAGTAATGCAGAAAATTAAATTCTGCAACAAATTCCTAGAATTAGTATTTTCCCTATATTCGGCTCCCACTGCTAGGGTTAAGGTTAATGGCATTTTGTCAGACAACTTCAATATATATAATGGCACGAGGCAAGGTTGTCCTCTTTTGCCAGCTTTATTTGCCTTATTCATTGAAACCTTCGCCCAACAGATCAGAAACGACACCCTCATTACAGGGATTTGTATTGGAGACAAGGAGCACAAGCTGGCATTATACACCGACGACGTTCTCCTCACCCTTACTCAGATAGAGTCTTCCCTCCCAGGGGCCCTTGAGGCTTTTGAGAAGTTCGGCCGGGTCTCAGGATTTCTCCTAAACTTAACAAAATCTGAATATTTAAATATAAATTATGGGGGAAGAGAAATTAATCAATTGATCCCAAACTGCCCCCTTAAAAGACAAAGAATCAAATTGAAATACTTGGGCATTTACCTAGCACCTGATGTCCAAACAGTATACACAGCTAACTACAAAACTATGGAAAAAACGCTAACCACAGACTTATCAAGCTTGAAAAACAAATCAATATCTTGGAATGGCAGAATAAATGTTGTAAAAATGAATGTTCTGCCAAGACTTCTCTATCTTCTGCAAACCACGCCCATACACCTCCCTATACACTATCTCAACAAAATACAATCACTAATAGAGCAATACATTTGGCAGGGAGCTAGGCCCAGAATCGCTAGAACTTGTATTTACCAAGGGACAGGGGTGGGTTGGGAGTCCTGCATAAGCTATTGGACTGGTGCACAAACAATAACAATAAACAATGGGTCCGGATTGATAGGCACTTACTGGGTCTAATCAATGCTGGGCTTGCAGCCTGGATACCTCACAAACACAACATGGGATAAATTAATAAACACATCCACTAACATCTCTAATATTCTGTCCCCCATGTCCTCCCTTTGCCACAACACGGACCTGCCCTGGAACTTCAAAGACACTACATTAGAAGTCGGGTGCCACATTAAGGGCAGAACAATTTCACTCTTCCGCGAAAATAAAACACATAGACCCCTCTCTGCCATCCAGGGGATGCACCCCGAGATTCCTCTAAACTGGTACGCCTATTCCTAAATCTGTCACTACGTAGACACTCACCCCAAGAAACATTATCTAACTATAATGACAACACCATTTGAGACCCTATGCCTCTTAGAAAACACCCCAACACACGCCATATCAAAACTATACAAACTGCTGCTAATCAAAGAGCCTCAACTCTTGCCCTCTTACACCAACTCATGGGACAAGGAACTGGGCATTAGTATTGCCGTTAGGGACGGGCTGGCTGTTTTTAACACTACAAAGCGCTCATCAATTTCCACAAGAGTCCTTGAAACCAACTTCAAATTTAGATGGTATCTGACCCCCAGCAGACTACACTCTATCTACAAAACGGCTAACAATAAGTGCTGGGGGGGATGCAGAGAAATAGGCACCCCTACACACATATGGTGGCAGTGTAATAAGCTAGATAAGTTCTGGTTGGTGGTACTGGAGGGCAAACAGCTACCAAACGATCCACAGATCTTACTATTTCTACTCTTGCCCAAACTGCACAACAGTAATGTTAGGGACCTGCTGATCCTCATGCTAAACAGCACTAAAACCCTTATCCCAAGACATTGGAAATCCCCCAATATCCCGACTGAGAAAGAGTGGGAGGACCAGGTAGAGAGTTTCCTACAACAAAGGTACCACCACCTCCAATCAGGCTCATTAGTCACACACAAGCTTAAACTATCTCTATGGAACCAGCACAAAGAGACACAAGCTTAGAACCCACTAACGTCCACTACACCAAACATCAGGCTTTGCCCTTAGACACCATTTTAGCCAGTTGTCAGTACCCTTTTGAGGATAACGTTATTTAATCTATGATGTAATTTATGTAATATCCCCGAGACTGTAACATAGAAGCACGGGTCATACAGGAATCTGAACTGAACCTATGTACTGAACTTGTTGCACTTTTATGCATGATGTACGGACCTTTAATCCAAAAGCACTTTTAATGCTGTGCCTCACTGTTACGCTATGGAAATATTCTTATCTACGTTTTGTAAAATCTGTTATTTTTTCAAAATTAAAACTTCTTTAACAAAAATAAAAAAATAACTAGAACTTGTATCAAGTTCGTTCATAACTGGTGGCTCCAAGGCCCCTCTGTTGCTTGCAGCGTGAAACCCGGCTGTTCACGCTCAATGGCATAGAGAGAGAGCTGCAATGTGTAGAATTCTTTGGCCTGCAAATCGTAAGGAAGAGGAACCCTAGGCCTGCACCTAGTGGGTGTATCCCCTCCTTATTTCTAGACCGTCACTCTTCTCTCTCAATGCCCGCTCCCAGAGCTTTGCCCAACCACCAGCTAGGGCATATCCCAACCAGCCCAAAAAATGGGACCCCCCCACTAGCGAGTCATACAACTCTCTTGTAAGGGGTGGAAGGCTATATAAAGGCCCAGGCTTACAGGACTAGCTCAATTAAACCTACCCCAGCTGGGAGACATCTATTAACTTCACCATGCCACATTGTTGCCGCAACCTTCTTCAACCCAGGAACAGGAAGAGGCCAGAATCACTGCTGCAAGACCCTATAAAGGTAAGCACAAACACTTGCCTCCACACTTACATCAATGTAGCAAACACAACTTAGAACACTCCAGACTTCAAGTTAGTTATCTCTTAATGTTGCTACAGGCCCACTAGAGGGCCCTCCACTGTCAATATATATATATATATATATATATATATATATATATTTATATATATATATACACACACACCTATATACACATAAATACACATAAATACACATGTATACACACACTTTTGAGCCTTCCCCAATCAAATACCATAAAAATATGCAATGTAATTTTTATTCATTTTTAATATGTTTTAATGTGTTTTGTATAGAAATACTTGAAATTCCTTCAACTCCAAACTCAGAGTGAAGAAATCCAATTCACGGCCAATGAAGTAAAATCTTGAAGTTTATTTGGAACAACTTAAAAACATAAAATCCAGGTAAAAAAAAATAAAAAATATTAAGCGAACATTAGTGAACACTAATGCATAGCTATATGCGTTTCGGGCTCCACCTAGCCCTTGCTCACCAGCTGTATGCTCCTATTCTAATTAGGCATCTTTAAATACCCTTTGAAAAAACATAATTTATGCTTACCTGATAAATGTATTTCTCTTGTGATGTATCGAGTCCACGGATTCATCCTTACTTGTGGGATATTCTCCTTCCCTACAGGAAGTAGCAGAGAGAGCACCCACAGCCGACTGAAGGCTAGGAAGAAAAAGGAGAAACCATAGGGTGCAGTGGTGACTGAAAGTTTAAAAAATAAAAATATATATGCCTGTCATAATAAACAGGGCGGGCCGTGGACTCGATACATCACAAGAGAAATAAATTTATCAGGTAAGCATAAATTATGTTTTCTCTTGTAAGATGTATCGAGTCCACGGATTCATCCTTACTTGTGGGATACCAATACCAAAGCTTTAGGACACGGATGAAGGGAGGGACAAGACAGGGACCTTAAATGGAAGGCACCACTGCTTGTAGAACCTTTCTCCCAAAAATAGCCTCCGAAGAAGCAAAAGTATCAAATTTGGAAAATTTGGAAGAAGTATGAAGCGAAGACTAAGTCGCCGCCTTACAAATCTGTTCAACAGAAGCCTCATTTTTAAAAGCCCATGTGAAGCCACAGCTCTAGTAGAATGAGCAGTAATTCTTTCAGGAGGCTGCTGTCCAGCAGTCTCATAGGCCAAACGGATGATGCTTTTCAGCCAAAAGGAAAGAGAGGTAGCCGTAGCCTTTTGGCCTCTCCGCTTACCAGAATAAAAAACAAACAATGAAGATGTTTGACGGAAATCTTTGGTTGCTTGTAAGTAGAACTTTAAAGCACGAACCACATCAAGATTGTGCAACAGACGTTCCTTCTTTGATGAACGATTAGGACACAGAGAAGGAACAACAATCTCTTGATTGATATTCTTATTAGAAACAACCTTAGGAAGAAAACCAGGTTTGGTACGCAAAACCACCTTATCTGAATGGAAAATAAGATAAGGGGAATCACACTGTAAAGCAGATAGCACAGAAACTCTTTGAGCCGAAGAGATAGCAACTAAGAACAAAACTTTCCAAGATAGAAATTTAATATCTATGGAATGCATAGGTTCAAACGGAACCCCTTGAAGAACTCTAAGGACTAAGTTTAGGCTCCAAGGCAGAGCAGCAGGCTTAAATACAGGCTTAATTCTGACCAAAGCCTGACTAAAAGTTTGAACGTCTGGGACATCTGCCAGACGTTTGTGTAGCAGAATAGACAAAGCAGATATTTGTCCTTTTAGAGAACTAGCTGATAATCCCTTCTCCAAACCCTCTTGGAGAAAAGACAATATTCTAGGAATCCTAATCTTACTCCACGAGTAACCCTTGGATTCACACCAATAAAGATATTTGCGCCAAATCTTATGATAGATCTTCCTGGTGACAGGCTTTCTAGCCTGAATCAGGGTATCAATGACCGACTCAGAGAACCCACGCTTTGATAGAACTAGGCGTTCAATCTCCAAGCAGTCAGACGCAGAGAAACTAGATTTGGATGTGAGAACGGACCTTGGATTAGAAGGTCCCGCCTCATTGGCAGGATCCACAGTGGAACCGAGGACATGCCCACTAGGTCTGCATACCAAGTCCTGCATGGCCACGCAGGTGCTATCAGAATTACAGAAGCTCTCTCCTGCTTGATTCTGGCAACCAGACGTGGAAGGAGAGGAAGCGGTGGAAATACGTAGGCCAGATTGAAGGACCAAGGTACTGCTAGAGCATCTATCAGTCCCGCCTTGGGATCCCGGGACCTGGACCCGTAACGAGGAAGTTTGGCATTCTGACGCGACGCCATCAGATCCAATTCTGGTGTGCCCCATAGCTGAATCAGCTGAGTAAATACCTCCGGATGGAGTTCCCACTCCCCCGGATGAAAAGTCTGACGACTTAGAAAATCATCCTCCCAGTTCTCTACTCCTGGAATGTGGATTGCTGAGAGATGGCAAGAGTGATCCTCTGCCCATCGGATAATCTTTGTAACCACCATCATCGCTAGAGAATTCCTTGTTCCTCCGTGATGATTGATATAAGCTATAGTCTTGATGTTGTCTGACTGAAACCTGATGAATTTGGCTGCAGCAAGCTGAGGCCATGCCTGAAGTGCCTTGAATATTGCTCTCAGTTCTAGGATGTTTATCGGAAGAAGAGATTCCTCCCGAGACCATAAGCCCTGTGCTTTCAGGGAGTTCCAGACTGCACCCCAGCCTAGCAGGCTGGCATCTGTCGTTACAATGAGCCACTCTGGCCTGTGGAAGTACATTCCCTGAGACAGGTGGTCCTGAGACAACCACCAGATAAGAGAATCTCTGGTCTCCTGGTCCAGATGCAGTTGAGGAGATAAATCTGCATAATCCCCATTCCACTGTTTGAGCATGCATAGTTGCAGTGGTCTGAGGTGTAAGCGGGCAAAAGGAACTATGTCCATTGCCGCTACCATGAGTCCGATTACCTCCATACACTGAGCTACAGATAACCGAGGAATGGAATGAAGAGTTCAGCAAGTGGTTAAGAGTTTTGATTTTCTGACATCCGTCAGAAATATTTTCATTTCTACCGAATCTATCTGAGTCCCCAGAAAGGAAACTCTTGTGAGAGGGAAGAGAGAACTATTTTTTATGTTCACCTTCCACCCGTGAGATCTCAGAAAAGCCAACACAATGTCCGTGTGAGACTTGGCTAGCTGAAAAGTCGATGCCTGAATTAAGATGTCATCTAGATAAGGCGCCACTGCTATGCCCCGAGGTCGTAGAACCGCCAGAAGGGACCCTAGCACTTTTGTGAAAATTCTTGGAGCGTGGCTAACCCGAAGGGAAGAGCCACAATCTGGTAATGCCTGTTTAGAAAGGCAAATCTGAGAAATTGATGATGATTTCTGTGAATAGGGATGTGTAGATACGCATCCTTTAAGTCCACGGTAGTCATATATTGACCTTCCTGGATCAGAGGCAGAATAGTCCAAATGGTCTCCATCTTAAATGATGGAACCCTGAGGAACTTGTTTAGAATTTTGAGATCCAAGATTGGTCTGAAAGTTCCCTCTTTTTTGGGAACCACAAACAGGTTTGAGTAGAAGCCTAGTCCCTGTTCCTCTTTTGGGACTGGGCGGATCACCCCCATGGTGAGCAGATCTTCTACACAGTGTAAGAACGCCTCTCTCTTTGTCTGGTTTACAGACAATCGAGAAATATGAAATCTCCCCCGTGGAAGGGAGTCTTTGAATTCCAGAAGATATCCCTGGGACACAATTTCTAAAGCCCAGGGATCGTGAACATCTCTTGCCCAAGCCTGATCGAAGAGAGAGAGTCTGCCCCCTACTAGATCCGGTCCCGGATCGGGGGCTACCCCTTCATGCTGTCTTAGAGGCAGCTGCAGGCTTCTTGGCCTGTTTACCCTTGTTCCAGACTGACTTGGATTGGGCAAAATTCCCCTCTTGCTTTGCAGCAGAGGAAGCCAAAACGGAACTACTCTTGAAGTTCTGAAAGGAACAAAAATTATTTTGTTTGATCTTCATCTTATTAGATCTATACTGAGGAAGGGCATGACCTTTCCCTCCAGTGATGTCTTAAATAATCTCTTTCAGTTCAGGCCCGAATAGGGTCTTTCCTTTGAAAGGGATGTTCAAAAGTTTAGATTTGGATGACACATCAGCAGACCAGGACTTAAGCCATAACGCCCTGCATACTAAAATGGCAAAACCTGAATTCTTTGCCGCTAATTTAGCCAGTTGAAAAGCGGCATCTGTAATAAAAGAATTAGCCAACTTAAGGGCCTTGATTCTGTCCATAATCTCCTCTAATGGAGTTTCCATCTGAAGAGCATCTTCTAGAGCCTCAAACCAGAAAGCAGCTGCAGTAGTTACAGGAACCAATGCCACACAATAGGTTGAAGAGAAAAACCCTGATGAACACAAATTTTTCTTCAGGAGACCCTCTAATTTTTTATCCCATAGGATCTTTGAAAGCACAACTGTCTTCGAATAGGTATAGTTGTACGCTTAGACCAGAGTTAGAAATAGGCTCCCTACAACTTAGGGACCGGTTCTGCCACGAGTCCCGCATGGTGTCAGATACGGGATAACATTTCTTATAATCAGGAAGGAGGAGAGAACGATAATACGTTGGCCTATCCCCACTTCCTTAGTAATAATATTCACAATTCCTCTTAGGAACTGGAAAAAAACATCAGTGTAATACAGGAACCTCTAAGTATTTATCCATTTTACACAAATTTCTTCTGGAACCACATATACGGGTCACAATCACTTAGAGACGCTAATACCTCCCTGAGCAATAAGCGGAGGTGTTCATGCTTAAATTTATAAAAAAAGGGGGGGCCTTTATACAGAGTGTGTCTGTGGAAAGCGTCTTTCCTGATTCAGAAATTTCTCCCCCTCAGAGATCAAATCCCCTCACCCCTACTTCAGAGCATTGTGAGGGCATATCAGATACGGCTACTAAAGCGTCAGGCGGCTCAGCATTTTTTCTAAAACCCAGAAGCTGTCCCGCTGTCCTTGTAAACCAGGCAGTTTAGATAAACCCTCTGTGAGGGTTGTATTCATAACTGTGGCCATGTCTTATAAAGTAAAAGAATTTGATGCACTAGAGGTACTTGGCGTCACTTGTGTGGGCGTTACTGGTTGTGACACTTGGGGAGAGCTAGATGGCGAACCCTCATTTACTTCTGACTGAGAATCATCTATTGCCTCTATTTTAAGTGCTAATATATGTTCTTTATAGTTTATAGACATATCAGTACAATTGGGATCACATTCTAAGTGGGGGGTTCCACAATGGCTTCCAAACATATTAAACAAGGATTTTCCTTGGTGGCAGACATGTTAAACAGGCTAGTAATGTAACAAGCAAGCTTGAAAACACTGTAATCAAAGTAAAAAACACTTAGAAATAAACGGTACTGTGCCTTTAAAGAAAAAAAAGCTGCACCAGTTCTGCAAAACAGTGTAAAAAAGCAGTAACTTACGAAATTTTTACAGTAGCATTATAAAGGCTTAGTAACTTTGCACAGCTATGCAAATAAACAATTACCCCTTTAATGGCAAAAACGGATTGAAAAAACGTTAAACCCAGTAAAAAAGACTTTCAGCACCATTGCCCACAGCTCTGCTGTGGCTCGTAACCTGCCCTTTAGAATGATTTGTGGGGGAAAAAACTTCTTCTAACAACCCTCAAACTCAGCAGAAACGACAGGAGAAGCAGTGATATGTCTCAGAGAAAAGAAACTGCGCAACTGAGGGAGTGAAAATAAGGCCCCTCCCACCTCACTCGATGTTTGAGGCCTATCAGAGAAACACCAGAGTGTCTCTTAATTAACCATGTGAGTTACAAAACCTCAAAAACCAAGCCACAATGACCCCTTTAGTCCCTTCAAAAAACGTTATAAATGCATCAAAATACAAAACGTTTTTTCCTAACAGTGTCACCAGTAACTAATGAGCCCTTCATGCAAGCTGAAATTCCCCTATTTAAAGTATCTGATACAGCTTACCCCTTTCCCTCATGGGGATATTGCCAGCCTTTTCTAGATTTTAACACAGTCTGTCCTAGAAAAATATAGACTGAACATACCTCATATGCAGCTTAGCCTGCAAACTGTTCTCCCAACTGAAGTTTTCCAATATTCTTCAGGCCTTGTGAGAACAACAGTGGATCTTAGTTACAAAGTGCTAAGATCATCATCCTTCTTGCAGAAATCTTCATCCCTTTTCTGCCAGAGAGTAAATAGTACACACCGGTACCATTTAAAATAATAAACTTTTGCTTGAGAAGTAAAAAACTAACATTTTAGTCACCACATAGCTCTTTGCCCTTCCTAGCAGTTAAGCAGGCAGAGAGAATGGCTGGGGGGTGGAGCTAAGGGGGGAGCTATATAGACAGCTCTGCTGTGGGTGCTCTCTCTGACACTTCCTGTAGGGAAAGAGAATATCCCACAAGTAAGGATGAATCCGTGGACTCGATAAATCTTACAAGAGAAAGAAATATTTCCTAATTCTCTTAAAGTGATACTTACTACATAAAGAGAGAGCATCATCCGTTAACAATCCACCACTACTGCATATTTGAAAAGTATAACATTTATACAAACGCATCTTATATGATAATGCAATATTAAACACTTTAAGTAAATATACATTGTTTGCATATTGAATAATATATTATTATATCATTTGCATGTTAAATAATATATTATTGCAAACAGTGGTAGGAAGATATATATTAGAGAAATACAAAATGAAGAACAATTAATCAGATTTTTTTACTTAATCTCTAACGGCTAGATTTAGAGTTGGGCGGTAGCCGTCAAAACCAGCGTTAGAGGGTCCTAACGCTGGTTTTTACCGCCCTCTGGTATTTGGAGTCAGTCAGGAAAGGGTCTAACGCTCACTTTACAGCCGTGACTTTTCCATACCGCAGATCCCCCTACGCCATTTGCGTATCCTATCTTTTCAATGGGATCTTTCTAACGCCGGTATTTAGAGTCGTGGCTGAAGTGAGCGTTAGAAATCTAACGACAAAACTCCAGCCGCAGAAAAAAAGTCAGTAGTTAAGAGCTTTCTGGGCTAACGCCGGTTTATAAAGCTCTTAACTACTGTGCTCTAAAGTACACTAACACCCATAAACTACCTATGTACCCCTAAACCGAGGTCCCCCACACCGCCGCCACTCTATTAAAATTTTTTAACCCCTAATCTGCCGTCCGCACGCCGCCGCAAGATACGTTATACTTATGTACCCCTTATCTGCTGCCCCTAACACCGCCGACCCCAATATTATATTTATTAACCCCTAATCTGCCCAACTCAACGTCGCCTCCACCTGCCTACACTTATTAACCCCTAATCTGCCTACCGGACCGCGCCGCTATTATAATAAAGTTATTAACCCCTAATCCGCCTCACTCCCGCCTCAATAACCCTATAATAAATAGTATTAACCCCTAATCTGCCCTCCCTAACATCGCCGACACCTAACTTCAAGCATTAACCCCTAATCTGCCGACCGGAGCTCACCACTATTCTAATAAATTTTTTAACCCCTAAAGCTAATTCTAACCCTAACCCTAACACCCCCTAACTTAAATATAATTTAAATCTAACGAAATAAAATAACTATTATTAAATAAATTATTCCTATTTAAAGCTAAATACTTACCTGTAAAATAAACCCTAATATAGCTACAATATAAATTATAATTATATTGTAGCTATTTTAGGATTTATATTTATTTTACAGGTAACTTTGTAATTATTTTAACCAGGTACAATAGCTATTAAATAGTTAATAACTATTTAATAGTTACCTAGTTAAAATAATTACAAAATTACCTGTAAAATAAATCCTAACCTAAGTTACAATTAAACCTAACACTACACTATCAATAAGTTAATTAAATACAATACCTACAAATAACTACATTTAAATAAACTAACTAAAGTACAAAAAATAAAAAAGAACTAAGTTACAAAAAATAAAAAAATATTTACAAACATAAGAAAAATATTACAACAATTTTAAACTAATTACACCTACTCTAAGCCCCCTAATAAATAACAAAGCCCCCCAAAATAAAAAAAATGCCCTACCCCTATTCTAAATTAAAAAAGTTCAAAGCTCTTTTACCTTACCAGCCCTTAAAAGGACCTTTTGTGGGGCATGCCCCAAAGAATTCAGCTCTTTTGCCTGTAAAAAAAACACATACAATACCCCCCCCCAACATTAAAACCCACCACCCACATACCCCTAATCTAACCCAAACCCCCCTTAAATAAACCTAACACTAAGCCCCTGAAGATCTTCCTACCTTATCTTCACCTCGCCGGGTATCACACCGATCCGTCCTGGCTCTGAAATCTTCATCCAAGCCCAAGCGTGGGCTGGCGATCCATAATCCGGCGGCTGAAGAGGTCCAGAAGAGGCTCCAAAGTCTTCATCCTATCCGGGAAGAAGAGGCGATCCGGACCGGCAACCATCTTGATCCAAGCGGTATCTTCTATCTTCATCCGATGAGGAACGGCTCCATTGTGAAGACCTCCAGCGCTGATCAATCTTCTTCTTCCGACGTCCAACTGAAGAATGAAGGTTCCTTTAAGGGACGTCATCCAAGATGGCGTCCCTCGAATTCCGATTGGCTGATAGGATTCTATCAGCCAATCGGAATTTAAGGTAGGAAAATTCTGATTGACTGATGGAATCAGCCAATCAGATTCAAGTTCAATCCGATTGGCTGATCCAATCCGCCAATCAGATTGAGCTCGCATTCTATTGGCTGTTCCGATCAGCCAATAGAATGCGAGCTCAATCTGATTGGCTGATTGGATCAGCCAATCGGATTGAACTTGATTCTGATTGGCTGATTCCATCAGCCAATCAGAATATTCCTACCTTAATTCCGATTGGCTGATAGAATCCTATCAGCCAATCGGAATTCGAGGGACGCCATCTTGGATGACGTAATTTAAAGGAACCATCATTCGGCGAGTAGGCGTCGCTTGAAGAGGTTGGATCCGCGTCGGCTGGGAAGAAGATGGCTCCGCTCCGCTCCGGAAGAAAGAAGATTGAAGATGCGGCTTGATAGAAGACTTCATCCCGATGATGGACTTCCGACTTCAGCCCGATGATGGAGTTCTTCAGCCGCCGCTTGGATCAAGACTTCGGACCCTCTTCTGGACCGATCGCTGAACCCGGTGAGGTGAAGACAAGGTAGGGAGATCTTCAGGAGCTTAGTGTTAGGTTTATTTAAGGGGGGTTTGGGTTAGATTAGGGGTATGTGGGTGGTGGGTTGTAATGTTGGGGGGGGGGGGTATTGTATGTTTTTTTTTTACAGGCAAAAGAGCTGAATTATTTGGGGCATGTCCCACAAAAGGTCTTTTTAAGGGCTGGTAAGGTAAAAGAGCTTTGAACTTTTTTAATTTAGAATAGGGTAGGGCATTTTTTTATTTTGGGGGTCTTTGTTATTTTATTAGGGGGCTTAGAGTAGGTGTAATTAGTTTAAAATTGTTGTAATATTTTTCTAATGTTTGTAAATATTTTTTTATTTTTTGTAACTTAGTTCTTTTTTATTTTTTGTACTTTAGTTAGTTTATTTAATTGTAGTTATTTGTAGGTATTGGATTTAATTAATTTATTGATAGTGTAGTGTTAGGTTTAATTGTAGATAATTGTAGGTATTTTATTTAATTAATTTATTGATAGTGTAGTGTTAGGTTTAATTGTAACTTAGGTTAGGATTTATTTTACAGGTAATTTTGTAATTATTTTAACTAGGTAACTATTAAATAGTTATTAACTATTTAATAGCTATTGTACCTGGTTAATATAATTACAAAGTTGCATGTAAAATAAATATTAATCCTAAAATAGCTACAATATAATTATAATTTATATTGTAGCTATATTAGGGTTTATTTTACAGGTAAGTATTTAGCTTTAAATAGGAATAAGTTATTTAATAATAGTTAATTTATTTCGTTAGATTTAAATTATATTTAACTTAGGGGGGGTGTTAGGGTTAGACTTAGCTTTAGGGGTTAAAAAATTTATTAGAATAGCGGTGAGCTCCGGTCGGCAGATTAGGGGTTAATGTTTGAAGTTAGGTGTCGGCGATGTTAGGGAGGGCAGATTAGGGGTTAATACTATTAATTATAGGGTTATTGAGGCGGGAGTGAGGCGGATTAGAGGTTAATACATTTATTATAGTAACGGTGCGGTTCGGTCGGCAGATTAGGGGTTAATTATTGTAGGTAGGTGGAGGCGACGTTGTGGGGGGCAGATTAGGGGTTAATAAATATAATATAGGGGTCGGCGGTGTTAGGGGCAGCAGATTAGGGGTACATAGGGATAATGTAGGTAGCGGCGGTTTACGGAGCGGCAGATTAGGGGTTAAAAAAAATATGCAGGTGTCAGCGATAGCAGGGGCGGCAGAATAGGGGTTAATAAGTGTAAGGTTAGGGGTGTTTAGACTCGGGGTACATGTTAGAGTGTTAGGTGCAGACGTAGGAAGTGTTTCCCCATAGAAAACAATGGGGCTGCGTTAGGAGCTGAACGCTGCTTTTTTGCAGGTGTTAGGTTTTTTTTCAGCTCAAATGGCCCCATTGTTTTCTATGGGGGAATCGTGCACGAGCACGTTTTTGAAGCTGGCCGTGTCCGTAAGCACCGATGGAATTTAGAGTTGCAGTGGCGTTAAATTATGCTCTACGCTCCCCTTTTTGGAGCCCTAACGCACTGAAAACGCAAGCCATTCTGTGAACTCTAAATACCAGCGGTATTTAAAAGGTGCGGGGGAAAAAAAGCATGTGTAGCTAACGCACCCCTTTGGCCGCAGAACTCTAAAATCTAGCCGTAAGTTTGAGTAAGGGAGGTAAACAAATGCTTAAAAAAAACTGGGAGCATATGTTGAAACCAATCTTAAAAGGTCCCAATAAAAAAAGAAATTATGCAGAGGCGGGAGAGGGGGGAAGCACAAGACAAAATCGGTACCCACAGAGAAAGAAATTTCAAAACAAATAGAACTGAATACAAAAAATGTTGTTAATTTATCTAATAAAGTTCTGACAGAAGTATAATGTAATGTACTTAGTAAAGGCTTCTCTCCTATGTGTAGTTTTAACCGCTTTTACACTATCGTTGATGTCAATAGGTTTGAGAGGAATCTCACTCTAAAGAAACATTTTTTTGATACTAAGGACATGGAGGACAGTGGTGAGGAGGTTGGTATTGAGAATCTGTGTGAGGATCTAAATTTTCAAGATTTTACATCTGTTTGTGATTTGCAATCTCTTTTGGTTGAGAATGAAGGGGACAACAGTTGCAGAAATAGGCCCTAGTAAAGGAATGATAGATGTTTCTAGGATTAAGGCTAAAAGTGATTTTTACCCAGTACATTGCAAGGGTAAACCACTTGAAGTATTTCAGTTCGTTGTAGAAACTAAACTTAGACATCTAGAAAAAAAAATAAAATGAAGAGGAACCATACTGTAAGGGATAATCTTACTCCGAATAAAAGAACAGCTATGACATCCCTACAAAAAGATAAGGATATTGTGATACGTCATTCAGATAAGGGGGTAATGTTGTAGTCCTAAACAGAAAAGATTATCTTATAGAGGCACAAAGACAATTAAGTGACAAAGGTTTATATGCGACTTCCCTCAGACCCCACTATTCAATATTCTACTAGCTTATATGGTCTTGTTGATACATTTATACACAAAGGAGCTATATATAAGTAAGTGGGAGAGTCTATTCTACCACCGAATCCGGTCATGCCCATTTTTCACTATTTACCTAAATTGCACAAAGAAGGTAAAAAACACCTGGGCGACCGATAGTTACTGGAATAGACTCTCTCAATGAAAAATTATCTGATTTGGTTGATTTATATCTTCAACCTTTAGTAATAAATTTACATGGATATATACAGGATACTACTTCTTTTATCAATCAGGTTGAAAAATTGACGTGGTGTGAGCAATATAGATTAGTTACAATTGATGTTTCTGCACTGTACACCTCCATTCCACACCACTTGGGTATCAAGGCAATTGATTTTTTTTTTTTTTGGGATAATTATTCTCAATATAATGAAGATTTAAAACAGTTTTTTATACAATCTATTGAATATTTACTTACACATAATTTTTTTTTGTTTGAGGGAATTAACTATCTCCAAAGACGCGGGACAGCTATGGTGGCCAAATTTGCGCCCTAATATGCAAACCTCTTTATGGGGTTCTGGGAGATCTCCCGCGTCTTTGAAGATGGGAACCCTTTCAAGGATCCCATTGTACATTATGGCAGATACATTGATGATCTCATACTGGTGTGGAATGGAGATGTGGACAGTGTAAATAATTTTTTCATGTATATTAACTCAAATGATATGAATCTGAGGTTCACAATGGAACAACATCCTGACAGGATTAATTTCCTAGATGTTTGTCTAAGGGTGAATTTTGATGAAAATTGTTTGGAAATTGAGCTTTATAGGAAGGACTCTGCGGGAAATACTATTTTGAGGTATGACTCTTTTCATCCAAGACACCTGCTTAGATCCATTCCTAAGGGACAATACATAAGGACTAAGAAAAATTGTACAAGCAGAGAGAAATGTGATCGTCTGGGGTTGTTGTTTCTCTTGTTCAGAGAAGAATTGCCTGGTATTTCGGTGCTGGACTGTCATTGGGCAGGGTCAGACTGATATGCTACAGGATATTTTTTCTCTGTGAAGGGGCATAGTGTGCTAAAAGAGTATGCACCCTGAGTGGCACACTATAATAAAATGAACAGGCACGGAAGTCTTTCTAGCTTTTGTTCTGTCACAGCTGAGTGCATCTCTCTCTCTTTTTATATTTATGCAAATTGCTCTTGGGTCTCCCTAGGGTAAACCAGACATGGACTCCTTGCACATATGCCCTTAGAGAGATGCAACTGCACCTCACTGGCGAGGCCCACAGAAGGCCGAAACGATCGTCTGGGGTTGTTGTTTCTCTTGTTCAGAGAAGAATTGCCTGGTATTTCGGTGCTGGACTGTCATTGGGCAGGGTCAGACTGATATGCTACAGGATATTTTTTCTCTGTGAAGGGGCATAGTGTGCTAAAGAGTATGCACCCTGAGTGGCACCCTAAAATGAACAGGCACGGAAGTTTTTCTAGCTTTTGTTCTGTCTCAGCTGAGGGCATCTCTCTCTCTTTTTATATTTATGCAAATTGCTCTTGGGTCTCCCTAAGAGTAAAAGGGGAAACCAGACGTGGATTCCTTGCACACATGCCCTTAGAGAGATGCGACTGCACCTCACTGACGAGGCCCACAGAAGGCCGAAACGATCGTCTGGGGTTGTTGTTTCTCTTGTTCAGAGAAGAATTGCCTGGTATTTCGGTGCTGGACTGTGATTGGGCAGGGTCAGACTGATATGCTACAGGATATTTTTTCTCTGTGACGGGGCATAGTGTGCTAAAAGAGTATGCTCCCTGAGTGGCACCCTAAAATGAACAGGCACAGAAGTTTTTCCAGCTTTCGTTCTGTCTCAGCTGAGTGCATCTCTCTCTCTTTTTATATTTATGCAAATTGCTCTTGGGTCTCCCTAAGAGTAAAAGGGGAAACCAGACGTGGACTCCTTGCACACATGCCCTTAGAGAGATGCAACTGCACCTCACTGACGAGGCCACAGAAGGCCGAAACGATCGTCTGGGGTTGTTGTTTCTCTTGTTCAGAGAAGAATTGCCTGGTATTTCGGTGCTGGACTGTTATTGGGCAGGATCAGACTGATATGCTACAGGATATTTTTTCTCTGTGAAGGGGCATAGTGTGCTAAAAGAGTATGCACCCTGAGTGGCACCCTAAAATGAACAGGCACGGAAGTTTTTCTAGCTTTTGTTCAGCCTCAGCTGAGTGCATCTCTCTCTCTTTTATAGACATGTAAAGCATGTAACAAACAGTACACAGGTCGTACAAAAAGACCTATGAAGGATAGATTTCTCCAAAATTTGAGGTCAATTGAGGATATAGATACAATGGCCTCTATTTAACAAGGTCTGGAGGACCTGATCCGACAGTGCGGATCAGGTCCGCCAGACCTCGCTGAATACGGAGAGCAATACGCTCTCTGTATTCAGCATTGCACCAGCAGCTCACAAGAGCTGCTGGTGCAACTCCGCCCCCTGCAGACTCGCCGCCAATGGGCAGCCAGCAGGGGGTGTCAATCAACCTGATCGTACTCGATCGGGTTGATTTCCAGCGATGTCTGTCCGCCTGCTCAGAGGTTTGCAAATGTGAGCACAGATAATATCATCAAACTCTCTTTTGTGATACTAAGGAGGGAAGAACAATTCTTTTTGGGGGACTGTTTAACAAAGAATTTAAAGGATTGGAGAAATCTTCATCTAAATAGTGAATATTTGGGTGTGCATGTATATTATTATATTATTTCACGTTTTATGTTGACAAAAGTTATCTGGGATTTGAGGTCAACTAATTTTGTGGTTATAAATATATAAGATATCACTGCTGTAACATGTGGTGGTGATTGATATTACACATCCTCTGTTAAATATATTGATACATATCTGTAATCTTTCACCTGAACAGTGTGCTCTGATACCAACCTTCTCATTCATATATATATATATATATATATATAATATATATATATATATAAAATTGCAGAGGTGAACGGCACTCACGAGTATGTCAACTACCTGGTGCTCTCACTAGGGAGAAACAAACAGTAAAGCAGTTATGGATCCCACG
Organism: Bombina bombina; assembly: GCF_027579735.1. NCBI lineage: Eukaryota > Metazoa > Chordata > Amphibia > Anura > Bombinatoridae > Bombina > Bombina bombina. The sequence goes on from NC_069499.1 coordinate 1,397,153,452, forward strand.
GACGGACTCCGTGTTGAGCAAGGACCCAAATGAAGCAGGCACACAGGTTTTTTCAAAAACACTCCGGTTTATTGGCAAAGTTGTTTTACCAAACGTTTCGGCTCACACACGAGCCTTGTCAATGGTGTACAAAACCAAATGTGTTTGTACACCATTGACAAAGGCTCGTGTGTGAGCCGAAACGTTTGGTAAACAACTTTGCCAATAAACCGGAGTGTTTTTGAAAAAACCTGTGTGCCTGCTTCATTTGGGTCCTTGCTGCAACATGGAGTCCGTCCGTGGGATCCATAACTGCTTTACTATATATATATATATATTATATATATATATATATATATATATATATATTATATATATATACTAAAGTGTGTAATAGGAATATTCAAATTTAGAGATTAAGTAAAAAATCTGATTTATTGTTCTTCATTTTGTATTTCTTTAATATATATCTTCACACCACTGTTTTGCAATAATATATTATTTAACATGCAAATAATATAATAATATGAGATTGCATTTGTTTTAAATGTTATACTTTTCAACTATGCAGTGGTGGTGGATTGTTAACGGATGATGCTCTCTCTTTATGTAGTAAGTATCACTTTTAAGAGAATTAGGAAATGTTTATTTTTCAAATAGGGTTCCTTAAAGATGCCTAATTAGGATAGGAGCATACAGCTGGTGAGCAAGGGCTAGGTGGAGCCCAAAACGCGTACAGCTATGCACTAGTGTTCACTAATGTTCGCTTAATATTTTTTATTTTTTTTTACCTGGATCTTATGTTTTTAAGTTGTTCCAAATAAACTTCAAGATTTTACTTCATTGGCCGTGAATTGGATTTCTTCACTCTGAGTGCGGAGTTGTATTTTCTTCTGTTGTGTTACTTACCGCTTGGACGGAGGGGGTCTCCTTGCACCGACTACGTGATCACCCTCTCAGGATGTGTGCCAATGCTGAAGAGCGCAGCAGGCTGGGAATGGAGGTCTGAGCGCTGCGGGTCTGCATCCCCTTTATATATATATATATATATATATATACACAGTATATATTTATATATATATTAGTGTGCCACTTGTAATCTAGCACTATGGGCTAGATTACAAGTGGAGCAATATATATCACTTTCATTAAAGCAATGTTAGCACTCCACTTTGTAATACCAGCGCACGATAATGTGCGCTGGTATTACAAGTTAGCTGCAATGTGAACGCGAGCTCGTGTTCGCATTACTAGGAAGTGCAGTTCCATAGGCTCCTATGGGAGTCTCGTTCTGATGCCGTCAAAGAACTTTAGTGCCAGCGAAGGGGGTAAGTAGCTCAGCGATGGCATCAGAACGTTAGCACCAGTAAAGGGGGTAAGTAGCACAGTGATAGCAGCAATCAAATATATATGTATATGCTGATATACATATATATTTATGTGTTAATATGTGTATATACATATACACATATTTACACATATTTACACATAAATATACAGTATATGTATATAAGCATATACATATATATTTACTAGGAACACACAGTTCCCATTGACCGCAATGTAAAGGCATTTTTCAGTGCCACTCCCACCAACTTTAACCCCAAAATACTGCCTATAGTGAAGTAAGTTTATTAAAAAATAAAGATGCCTATCTTTATTTTTTAATAAACTACAATAGACAGTATTTTGGGGGCATTTGGGGCAGATTTATAAAATTAACCATAGATAATTGGTACCGCAATGTTTTGTATAATTTAGAATTTTGGTATTTTTGCACCTATTCATTCATACTTATTGTTACTGTTTGCTTCTAATTGTATGTTTATTTGAAATTCTCAATACAAATCTCTATCATAAAATTGATTACCAATGTTATTGCATATTTAAAGGTATTTGATCGGGAAGGGCACAAAAGTGCATATATATATATATATATATATATATATATATATATATATGTATGTATGTGTAAACATACATATAAAAACACATGTATACACATATACATGCACGCATGTAAATATTTATACTTTGGAGCCCTTCACAGTCAAATACCTTGACATATACTATATCCCTTTTTAACACTTTAAAAAAAAAAATCAATATTAAACTTCTATTTTTTATTTAAAATGTGTATATATATATATATATGTGTGTGTGTGTGTTGTACTTTATTTTAATATGTTTTACATGTTTGTTGTGCTTTTTTTAACCCTTAAACTTTGCTTCAGGTTACGCTTATTCTTCTAGGAAAATGTTTACTTTCGCTTGAGTGCAAGCCATAACTTTTAAGTTGTAATAACGCCAAAGTTTTAACGCGTTTGTGATATACATGAAAGTATGGGGGTGCTAAAGTGATATTGGCCTTGATAAACCTTCTCTGGTATATCTGTTTTACCATGGACATGTATTTAAATTTGCATGCTAATTTTAGCTTAATCCAGCAATATTGATAGGGCTACACTTTTAATCTGGGCCTGAATATTTACCTTAGTTGCATTAGGACAAACATCAATGAAAGGGAAAGCCACTGAGTACCTCTTGCCAATGCTCTAGGTACCCCCAGTCAGATAGTGGACCTACAATTGTTACTCAGTAGTTAGTAATTATATACATGCTGCCCTGTATAATCATTTTGAGGATATGTAGATGGTCATGCAACTTGCACTAATTAAAGGTTCCTTTGCATTAGGATTGTATTTAAAAACATCGCTAAAATTAGACATTTCCTTACACAAGATACAACCAAGATTTTAATCCACTCTCTCATCCTTTCCCACCTCGACTACTGCAACTCCTTCCTCTCTGGTCTACCTAGCTGCCGCATAGCTCCTTTACAATACATTATGAATGCCTCTGCCAGGCTCATCTTCCTTACTTGTCGCTCTTCATCTGCTGCACCTCTCTGCCAATCCCTTCACTGGCTTCCTCTTGCCTCTAGGATTAAACATAAAATCCTCACCCTGACATATAAAGCTCTCAACTGCACTGCTCCCGCCTACATCTCAGAACTTGTCTCTAGATACTCTCCCTCCCATCCCCTTCGATCAGCTCAGGATCTCCTCCTCTCTTGTTACTTCCTCACATTCCCGTTTACAGGACTTCTCCAGACTGGTCCCCATCTTGTGGAATTCCCTGCCTCGATCCATAAGACTCTCCCCTAGTTTCAACAGCTTCAAGCACTCCCTAAAAACTCTACTATTCAGGGATGCATACAACCAACACTAACCTTTCCTAACTCCACTGCTTTCCCTTGAACCCCTTAGAATGTAAGCCTATGGGCCCAGCTGTTTACAGATCGCTTCATAACAGCCGACTACAACAGTGAAACTCTCGGCAGGGCCCTCTACCCACTTGACCCCTACAAAAGCTATCCTGTACACGACTATGTTTACAGCGCTGCAGAATCTGTTGGCGCTCTACAAATACCTGATAATAATATTTATTCTGTACACACCTATGTATAGACCAGATGCTATGCCCCCCACCCCCAGAACTTGGGCCCTGGTGCCACTGCACCTGCTGCACCAATGTTAGATCTGCCCCTGCCCCCAGGGGTACATGCACCACAGGTTAATGGACCATTAAATACAGTATAATTGTATAACCAGCAAGCACATAAAAACAAGACAATTCAATAGCACTTACTCTACATTTCAAATGAGCAGTAGACTTTTTCCTGAAAATTTAAAACAAAATTGTTTAATTCCCTGTCCCCAGTATCATATGACTGCCATCAGCCAATCACAGACTGATGCGAACACTGAACTCTTGCACATGCTCAGTAGGAACTTGTGCCTCAGAAAGTGAGCATAGAAAAAGACCGTTGACCATTTGATAAAATGGAAGTAAATTGGATTTTTTTAATTGCATTCTCTATCTGAATCATAAAAGTTTCATTTTGACATTAGTTTTCCTTTAAAGTTCAGAAAACTACTGTTTTCTCCATTTTTTATTGAGCTGAAAAAGAGTTTTACATTGCTATGAAGCTCTAAATATAGATATTTCAGGAAATGGTGCAGTGTGTCAAGATAACCTTTTTGTATGATACATAGTGGTCTTATTTTTTTCATTGAAAACATGTGTTTGACATTATTAGTTGGATAGAGAGGTTAAACCATGGCAGAGTCTTGTACTTTCTCACTAACCTGTCCCATTCATTATGTCCAAGTATCAAGAGAACAGTGTGCCCTGCACGTACATCGGTGATAAATAAGGGTTTGCAGAAAACCTGTCACAGTTTGTTTGCAAGATATACTGTTTCCCTCACCAGGATTGGAATCTTTTTTAATCAAGTAATTGTTAAAGTTATATACAGTTACTGCTTTAGAATGTATATATATCTATATATAGATATATAATACATACATACAGAACATAGAGAAAGATGGCTGCACCTCGCTGACAAGGCCCAATGAAGTTTAAATTGATCACCTGGGGTTGACTTGTTCCTTGTTCAGAGAGGAATTGCCTGGTATATCGGCGCTGGGCTAACCATAATAGGCAGCAGCAGACTGATATACTACAAGAAAGTTCTTCTCTGTAAAAGGCATTACTGGGCTAAAACGAAGCTGCACCCAGGTGGTGAATCACCAGAGAACAAGCTAACAAATTATTTAGCTGGTTGTTCGTTCCTGAGAGTGCCCTTCTCTGTGTGTGTGTATATATATATATATATATATATATATATATAACGCACAGAGAAAACCCAGCACTCACTTGCAAGCTCTCAGCTAAGATTTAAAAGCAAAACTGGAAAGGTTAGTCACCGCATCTGGCCAAATGGGACAAGCCCAGGTACCACGTCAAGGTCCTTTCCAATACCTGAGACCCTAAAACAGCCAAACAATGCAAGCTTTCAATTCCAAATAAACTGAAAACAAAAAAAGGGTGCACAGGAATATGTAATCACCCTAGACATATACAAAACACGGAAGGGAACTGCACTCTCATACAGGACCGGGTACACATCCTATGACCCTGCAACATGCTCAGCCCTGGGTGCCCAGGGCTGTGCATGTTGCAGGGTCATAGGATGTGTACCCGGTCCGGTATGAGAGTGCAGTTCCCTTCCGTGTTTTGTATATATATATATATATATATATAAATATATATATATATATATATATATATATATATATATAATTTTTGAAATAATTAATAGTACAATATGACAGTTCACATATCTGGACATTGTGTAACACAGCGCCATCTGTTGGTAGAAAGTTCCTGGACATTGTGTAATACAGTGCCATTTATTGGTAGAGAGTTCCTTTTGGAACAGTTGGTGTTGCTTGCTTTGTTATTTTTAGGAATATCAGTGGCAGAGTTTTAGGACCTGCTTTCTGGATACACTTTTCCCTGCAGTAGAGACCTGTTACAGAGTCTGCAGATCTGCAAGCAAAGAGCAGGCCCTGAGAGCTACAAGTGTCTTTTTAAAGACAGTGCAGGCAAAGGAATCATAACTGGCCTGGAAGGAGTGGTGCAGAGGGATCGATACCTGGGGATCTGAGTACCGGAGCTCCTCTACATACAGTACATGCAGTGAAAATTATTTTTATTTTACTGACATCTCTTCTAAATTTGTACTTGTGAATTTCTGTATTATTATGCTGCTGCTAAACTAGTGGGCTTGGTTATTTGTAACAACTGTAGAGAGTCTAATTTTATATGCAAACCTTATCGATTAAAACAGCTAGGCCAATACATTGTTGTAATGTAAACCTGCCCTTCCTCACAGTATCAAGTTAAGTAGAAATGTAAAAAATGTTATACATTATTGCAAACACTAACAGAGTGCTAGAGACACACGCACACTTTTAGGCACACTGTTCAACAAATGATACCAAGAGAACAGCAAATTTGATTAATGTTCCTTTAATGATTACTTTTTTCTTTCTCAATACTGATATGTACTCATTAATATGTTAAGAATAATATGTCACAAATGAACAAGACATATTTTTTTTTCTGTGTTAAGATTAATGATGGCCTATTTCTAAAGAGGTATTTTTATAAATGAAAACCTTGGCTTCCATTTATTATGGTGCATGCAGACAAAGCTCTCAGAAAGGGAACCTGACAGCACTCGTAAGGGGCAATGGGTGCCAAATGAGCTGCTGGAATTTATCATTGCATAAGCAAACATATGTACAGCCCCATCCCCTGGGGTCTTGCGCAACCAATTGCTTTTTAGATTTTGCGTGAGCAAGTCTATATGGAAGCTTCTTATACAGCTCCATAAGTGGTGGCCTAGTCTTTATTTTTCTGTTGCTAAGGTATGCAGTTCAATCAGATATGTAAAGAAATCTGGGCATAAAAAAGAGAAAATGGTAATTTTGTGTTTTCCTTAAAGTAGTTTCTGTTAATATTGTGCCTAAAATGATAAATATCTTATATAACTGCTATAAGAACTAGCAGAGGGACTAGGCCTCTTGTAAAACTATATATGTTCAGTGAGCATATGTACATATGCCCCATTCATCCTCATTCAAGCACCACACTGTCTCAGGGAACTGGTATTTGTCAACCATGATAACAATTGAATAATCACAGACAAAATAGTGGCATGATTTTCTTTTACTGCTCAGTAAAAGCTTGAAACAGTAATATATCTTTAAAAGAAGACATCAATTAAAGCTAAATTGAGGCTGAAAAACACGTGAGCATGTAAATCAGCGCTGAAGAATGACATCTAAATGCACTGTACATTTAGAAAAACTGTCTGACCTGTTGAAGAAAAACCACTGGAACTAAAGGGGTTAAATGTTTCTTCTTAAATGTTCATATTCTATTCCATTATATTTTGTGTGAATATTAGTATAACCATAGTCTGCTGACTTTAAAATGCACAGTGTTTAGCTGCCGTGCCTATGCACGATTGGCTGCCCCAGCACTCAGATGAAAAGGGGTGAGTAAGTCATCTCTTATTTTTATCAATTTGATAAACTGGGAACTTGGCACATGAGAATCCACAGGATTTTATATATTCACACACATTAGGGTTAGGGTCCAAAAGTCTGAGTCCACTACACAATCTACTTTTATTTTAGCATTTCAGCACATGAGCATCCATACCGCTAGATTTAGAGTTCTGCGGCCAAAGGGGTGCATTAGCTACGTGTGCTTTTTTTCTCCTGCACCTTTTAAATACCGCTGGTATTTAGAGTTCACAGAAGGGTTGCGTTAGGCTCCAAAAAGGGAGCGTATAGCATATTTACCGCCACTGCAACTCTCAATACCAGCGGTGCTTACGGACGCGGCCAGCTTCTAAAAGGTGCTCGTGCACGATTCCCCCATAGGAAACAATGGGGCCGTTTGAGCTGAAAAAAAAACTAACACCTGCAAAAAAGCAGCGTTCAGCTCCTAACGCAGCCCCATTGTTTCCTATGGGGAAACACTTCCTATGTCTGCACCTAACACCCTAACATGAACCCCGAGTCTAAACACCCCTAATCTTACACTTATTAACCCCTAATCTGCCGCCCCGCTATCGCTGACCCCTGCATATATTTTTTAACCCCTAATCTGCTGCTCCGTACACCGCCGCCACCTACGTTATCCCTATGTACCCCTAATCTGCTGCCCCTAACACCGCCGACCCCTATATTATATTTATTAACCACTAAACTGCCGCCCCCAACGTCGCCGCCACCTACCTACAATTATTAAAGGGACAGTTCACCCAAAAACTTTCTCCCCTTTAAATTATTCCCAATGATCCTTTTTACCTGCTAGAGTGTATTAAATTGGTTGCAAGTAGCTCCTTTACTCATATTTCAGCATTTGAAATAGCTGATTTAGCTTGTGGTTTCCCAACCTATACTGAAAGTTTTGATACTGGCGTATATGCTATTGACAAGCCTAAGTAAACACAGCCAGCAGAAGAGATTACACCCTCAGTGGGGGGGCATGATAGATAAGTAATAAAATGATAATTTTCCATTGTTCTCTCTATGTATTGAGCTTTGGTGTTCCAGACAAATATAAGATAAGGAAACAAGTCTGTGTACATAAAAGTGATAACATAATGAGATCAGATATTACCTGAAGCTCAACCCAATGTAATAGGCTGTGGTTTCAAAGCACAAAACCAGCTACTTCAGATATACAAATAAACCCGAAAATGCAATTTCTCAAATATTTTATACTCTGCAGTAGGTATAACAAGTTATTTAAAATACATTTATGGGAAAACAATTTTACAGTGTACTGTCCCTTTAACCCCTAATCTGCCGACCGGACCTCACCGCTACTATAATAAAGTTATTAACCCCTAATCCGCCTCACTCCCGCCTCAATAACCCTATAATAAATATAATTAACCCCTAATCTGCCCTCCCTAACATCACCGACACCTAACTTTAAGTATTAACCCCTAATCTGCCGACCGGACCTCGTCGCTACTCTAATAAATTTATTAACCCCTAAAGCTAAGTCTAACCCTAACACTAACACCCCCCTAAGTTAAATATAATTTTTATCTAACAAAATAAATTAACTCTTATTAAATAAATTATTCCTATTTAAAGCTAAATACTTACCTGTAAAATAAACCCTAATATAGCTACAATATAAATAATAATTATATTGTAGCTATTTTAGGATTAATATTTATTTTACAGGTAACTTTGTATTTATTTTAACCAGGTACAATAGCTATTAAATAGTTAATAACTATTTAATAGCTACCTAGTTAAAATAATTACAAAATTACCTGTAAAATAAATCCTAACCTAAGTTGCAATTAAACCTAACACTACACTATCAATAAATTAATTAAATAAAATACCTACAATTATCTACAATTAAATCTAACACTACACTATCAATAAATTAATTACATAAAATACCTACAAATAAATACAATTAAATAAACTAACTAAAGTACAAAAAATAAAAAAGAACTAAGTTACAAAAAATAAAAAAATAATTTACAAACATTAGAAAAATATTACAACAATTTTAAGCTAATTACACCTACTCTAAGCCCCCTAATAAAATAACAAAGCCCCCCAAAATAAAAAATGCCCCACCCTATTCTAAAATAAAAATAGAAAAGCTCTTTTACCTTTCCAGCCCTTAAAATGGCCTTTTGCGGGGCATGCCCCAAAGAATTCTGCTCTTTTGCCTGTAAAAAAAAACATACAATACCCCCCCAACATTACAACCCACCACCCACATACCCCTAATCTAACCCAAACCCCCTTAAATAAACCTAACACTATGCCCCTGAAGATCTCCCTACCTTGAGTCGTGTTCACCCAGCCGGGCACCGATGGACCAAAAGAAGACATCCGGAGTGGCAGAAGTCTTCATCCTATCCAGGCAGAAGAGGACATCCGGACCGGTAGACATCTTCATCCAAGCGGCATCTTCTATCTTCATCCATCCGGAGCGGAGCCATCTTCTTCCCAGCCGACGCGGATCCATCCTCTTCAACCAACGCCTACTCGCCGAATGACTGTTCCTTTAAATGACGTCATCCAAGATGGCATCCCTCAAATTCCGATTGGCTGATTCTATCAGCCAATCGGAATTAAGGTAGGAAAATTCTGATTGGCTGATGGAATCAGCCAATCAGATTCAAATTCAATCCGATTGGCTGATCCAATCAGCCAATCAGATTGAGCTTGCATTCTATTGGCTGATCGGAACAGCCAATTGAATGCGAGTTCAATCTGATTGGCTGATTCTGATTGGTCCATCGGTGCCTGGCTGGGTGAACATGACTCAAGGTAGGGAGATCTTCAGGGGCTTAGGGTTTATTTAAGGGGGGTTTGGGTTAGATTAGGGGTATGTGGGTGGTGGGTTGTAATGTTGGGGGGGGGTATTGTATGTTTTTCTTTTACAGGCAAAAGAGCAGAATTCTTTGGGGCATGCCCCGCAAAAGGCCCTTTTAAGGGCTGGTAAGGTAAAAGAGCTTTTCTATTTTTATTTTAGAATAGGGTAGGGCATTTTTTATTTTTGTTATTTTATTAGGGGGCTTAGAGTAGGTTTAATTAGCTTAAAATTGTTGTAATATTTTTCTAATGTTTGTAAATTATTTTTTTATTGTTTGTAACTTAGTTCTTTTTTATTTTTTGTACTTTAGTTAGTTTATTTAATTGTATTTATTTGTAGGTATTTTATGTAATTAATTTATTGATAGTGTAGTGTTAGATTTAATTGTAGATAATTGTAGGTATTTTATTTAATTAATTTATTGATAGTGTAGTGATAGGTTTAATTGTAACTTAGGTTAGGATTTATTTTACAGGTAATTTTGTAATTATTTTAACTAGGTAGCTATTAAATAGTTATTAACTATTTAATAGCTATTGTACCTGGTTAAAATAAATACAAAGTTACCTGTAAAATAAATATTAATCCTAAAATAGCTACAGTATAATTATTATTTATATTGTAGCTATATTAGGGTTTATTTTACAGGTAAGTATTTAGCTTTAAATAGGAATAATTTTTAAGAGTTCATTTATTTTGTTAGATAAAAATTATATTTAACTTAGGGGGGTGTTAGTGTTAGGGTTAGACTTAGCTTTAGGGGTTAATACATTTATTAGAGTAGCGGTGAGGTCCGGTCGGCAGATTAGGGGTTAATACTTGAACTTAGGTGTCGGTGATGTTAGGGAGGGCAGATTAGGGGTTAATACTATTTATTATAGGGTTATTGAGGCGGGAGTGAGGCGGATTAGGGGTTAATAACTTTATTATAGTAGCGGTGAGGTCCGGTCGGCAGATTAGGGGTTAATAATTGTAGGTAGGTGGCGGCGACGTTGGGGGCGGCAGATTAGGGGTTAATAAATATAATATAGGGGTCGGTGGTGTTAGGGGCAGCAGATTAGGGGTACATAGGGATAACGTAGGTTGCGGCGGTGTGCGGTCGGCAGATTAGTGGTTAAAAAATTTTAATAGAGTGGCGGCGATGTGGGGGGGGCCTCGGTTTAGGGGTACATAGGTAGTTTATGGGTGTTAGTGTACTTTAGAGCACAGTAGTTAAGAGCTTTATGAACCGACGTTAGCCCAGAAAGCTCTGAACTCCTGGCTTTTTGCTGCGGCTGGAGTCTTGTCGTTAGATTTCTAACGCTCACTTCAGCCAAGACTCTAAATACCAGCGTTAGAAAGATCCCATTGAAAAGATAGGATACGCAATTGGCGTAGGGGGATCTGCGGTATGGAAAAGTCGCGGCTGCAAAGTAAGTGTTAGACCCTTACCTGACTGACTCTAAATACCAGCGGGTGGCCAAAACCAGCGTTAGGAGCCCCTAACGCTGGTTTTGACGGCTAACGCCAAACTCTAAATCTAGGCGATAGTTTGCTCTCATTAATGGGTATGAACACCATTTGCTTTAAAGGGACCATAAAGTCAAAAGTCAAGTATGTGTTTAATATGTTTGAAGAAATTGGTTCACAATGTATTTAAATTTTTTTTTTTATGATTATTGCTGTGCTTCGCCCGATTTTCCCTCTCCATGCACTTCCAACCACTCTTTGCTTGGTCTTATATGACATATAACAATGTATGATTTTCTGGTTATGTTCCCCCACGCCATTAGCTCTTTATTGTTTGCTTTTACATTGGTCTCTAAAAAGCCTGTACAACTGCATATATATTTTTATGCATTAAAACAATTCAGGTGTTCTAAAATTACTACTGACATTTGCAAAGTGGATTAACATTATTTTAAAATAAAAAGTCCTGCATTTGCAATCCTACAGAAATGGCAAAAATATACAAAGAACTTGCATATAGTAGATGTTTATAAGGGTGCTTATGCACTCACATACACACATATATATACACACACTCACACACACATATGCACCCACAGACACCACACACACATATATATGTTCCCTGAAATGTCATTTTCTGAATAAAACTGCTACACTGGAAAAAATACAGTGTGTGCGGATCTTTTGGACTGGGTACACATCCCATGACCCTGCAAAATGCACAGCCCTGGGTGCTTAATAGCACTTACAGCCAGCTGCACGGCCTCCAGTGACCCAGACAATTAACCCCAGTCAATTCTGGGTGCACAGCACATAGGATAAATTACAAAACAAATTAATCAACACCAAACACAGAGAAAGTCAGTCACTCTCTTGCAAGTATAAAGATAAGATTAAAGTCAAAACTGAAAGAGTTAGTTACCGCATCAGGCCAAAAGGGTCAAGCCCAGGAACCCTGCCAAGGTGCCTCTTCCCTCCTGGGTCGCTATCCACAGCCAAACAACGCCTGCTTTCAATCACACAAACTGGAAACCATGCAAGGGTGCACAGGCCTTATGTAATCTCCTGAGACACATACAAAACACAAAAAATGGACTGCACTCTCAAACTGGACCGGGTACACATCCTATGACCCTGCAAAATGCACAGCCCTGGATGCTCAACAACACTCACAGCCAGCTGCACAGCCTCCAGAGACCAAGGCTGTAAACTCCAGAAAATTCTGCGTGCAAAGCCCATAGGGAAAATTACAATATATATATATATATATATATATATATACGCATACAGTCATGGCCAAAAAAAATGTCACCCCTGAATTTCTGTCAGATAATGCACCATTATGCCCAGAAAATTGTTGCAATTACAAAGGCATTCTCATGTTTATTTCTTTTGTTTGTATTGGTATGACACAAAAAGTAGAGAGAAAAAAAGCCTACTCTGACACGTTCCACGAAAAACTCCAAAAATGGCCAAGACAAAATTATTGGCATTTTCTCAAAATTGTAAGAAATAATTACATTCCAAGTGTGTGATGCTCCTGTAATTTGTAATAATCAATCAATCAATCAATCAATTAACAGGTGCTGACAATATAGAAATCACACCGGCATCCAGTTGAAATGGTGAAAAATACTCAACCTTTCTGTTGTGTGTCTCTGTGTGCCACACTAAGTATGGAGAAGAGAAAGAGCAGCAAAGAATTGTCTGAGGATTTGCGAAAAAAAATTTTTGTGGCAAAGCATGGACAATCTCAAGGTTACAAGTCTACCTCCAGAGATCATAATGTTCCTGTGTCCACTGTGCGCAACATTGTCAAGAAGTTTACAGCCCATGGCACTGTAGCTAATATCCCTGGATGTGGACGAAAGAGAAAAATTGATCAAAAGATGGCAACAAAGGATTGTTCAAATGGTGGATAAAGAACCTCAAACAACTTCCAGACAAAATCAAGCTGACCTTCAGGCACAGGGTACAAATGTGTCAGACCCAAGAGGACCCCACTGCTGACAAAGAAACATAAAAAAGCCAGATTGGAGTTTGCCAAAACTTACCTGAGGAAGCCAAAATCCTTTTGGGACAGACGAAACGAAATTAATACCTTTTTTTAAAGCCCATCATTCTACTGTTTTCACAAAACAAAATGAGGTTTTTAAAGAAAAGAATATTATTATTATTATTATCCGTTATTTGTAGAGCGCCAACAGATTCGGCAGCACTATAAACAAATGCGGAGTACAACAAAACAATTATCGGGAACAAATGGGTAGAGGGCCCTGCCAAGAGTTGCACTGTTGTAGTCAGCTCTTAAGAAGGTGATCTACAAACAGCTGGACTCTTAGGCTTACATGCTAAGGGGGTTCAGGGGATAGCAATGGAGGAGAGGAACTGTATTAGACATGTGCAAGGCTAAAAAATTCGGTTCGTTTTCGGTTCGGATCGATTCGGAATTTTCGAATTTCGGTTCGGATCGAATCAAATTCGGCAAAATTTGAATGAATTCATTTCGGATTTATTCGGATTCGAATAAATTCGTTTCGGATTTATTCGGATTCGAATAAATTCTGCTGAATTCGGTTCTATTCGGTCCGGAAATTCGGTATGTTTTAGTACACTAACACCGATTTAGTACACTAAGTCACTAACACCCATAAACTACCTATGAACCACTAAACCGAGGCCCCCCCACATCGCAAACCCTATAATAACATTATTTAACCCCTAATCTGCCGACCGTATATCGCCGCAACCTACATTAGCCCTATGAACCCCTAATCTGCTGTCCCTAACATCGCCGACCCCTACATTATAGTTATTAACCCCTAATCTGCCCCCCCCCAACGTCGCCGCAATCTAACTACAAGTATTAACCCCTAATCTGCCGAACGGATATCGCTGCCGCCTACATTATAGCTATTAACCCCTAATCTGCTGTCCCTAACACCGCCGACCCCTACATTATAGTTATTAACCCCTAATCTGCCCCCCCCAATGTCGCCGCAATCTAACTACAAGTATTAACCCCTAATCTGCCGACCGTTAATCGCCGCCACCTACATTATAGCTATTAACCCCTAATCTGCTGTCCCTAACATCGCCGACCCCTACATTATAGTTATTAACCCCTAATCTGCACCCCCAACGTTGCCGCAGTCTTACTACAAGTATTAACCCCTAATCTGCCGACCGGATATCGCCGCCGCCTACATTATAGCTATTAACCCCTAATCTGCTGTCCCTAACACCGCCGACCCCTACATTATAGTTATTAACCCCTAATCTGCCCCCCCCAACGTCGCCGCAATCTAACTACAAGTATTAACCCCTAATCTGCCGACCATTAATCGCCGCCACCTACATTATAGCTATTAACCCCTAATCTGCTGTCCCTAACATCGCAGACCCCTACATTATAGTTATTAACCCCTAATCTGCACCCCCCAACGTCGCCGCAATCTAACTACAAGTATTAACCCCTAATCTGCCGACCGTTAATTGCCGCCACTATAATAAATGTATTAACCCCTAAACCGCCGCACTCCCGCCTCGCAAACACTATAATACATTTTATTAACCCCTAATCTGCCCTCCCTAACATCGCCGCCACCTACCTACAATTATTAACCCCTAATCTCCCGCCCCCAATGTCGCCGCTACTATAATAAGGTTATTAACCCCTAAACCTAAGTCTAACCCTACAATTAAATAAACTAAAGTACAAAAAAAAAAAAAAACACTAAATTACAACAAAAAAAACACTAAATTACAAAAAAATAAAAAAATATTACAAGAATTTTAAACTAATTACACCTAATCTAAGCCCCCTAGTAAAATAACAAAGCCCCCCAAAATAAAAAAATGCCCTACCATATACTAAATTACAAAAGTTAACAGCTCTATTACCTTACCAGCCCTTAAAAGGGCCTTTTGCGGGGCATGCCCCAAAGAAAACAGCTCTTTTGCCTGTAAAAAAAAAACACAATACCCCCCCCCCCACATTACAACCCACCACCCACATACCCCTACTCTAACCCAAACCCCCCTTAAATAAACCTAACACTACCCCCCTGAAGATCTCCCTACCTTGAGTCATGTTCACCCAGCCGGGCCGAAGTCTTCATCCGATGGGGCAGAAGAAGACATCCAGACCGGCAATTTTAAACTAATTACAGCTAATCTAAGCCCCCTAATAAAATAACAAAGCCCCCCAAAATAAAAAAATGCCCTACCCTATACTAAATTACAAAAGTTAACAGCTCTATTACCTTACCAGCCGTTAAAAGGGCCTTTTGCGGGGCATGCCCCAAAGAAAACAGCTCTTTTGCCTGTAAAAAAACACACTACCCCCCCAACATTACAACCCACCACCCACATACATACTCTAACCCAAACCCCCCTTAAATAAACCTAACACTACCCCCCTGAAGATCTCCCTACCTTGAGTCGTGTTCACCCTAATAGTTACATTGTAGCTATTTTAGGATTTATATTTATTTTACAGGCAACTTTGTATTTATTTTAACTAGGTACAATAGCTATTAAATAGTTATTGACTATTTAATAGCTACCTAGTTAAAATAATTACAAAATTACCTGTAAAATAAATCCTAACCTAAGTTACAATTAAACCTAACACTACACTATCATTAAATAAATAAACTACAAGTACCTACAATTAAATACAATTAAATAAACTAAACTAAAGTACAAAAAAAACCCCCACTAAATTACAAAAAATAAAAAAATATTACAAGAATTTTAAACTAATTACACCTAATCTAAGCCCCCTAATAAAATAACAAAGCCCCCCAAAATAAAAAAATGCCCTACCCTATACTAAATTACAAAAGTTAACAGCTCTATTACCTTACCAGCCCTTAAAAGGGCCTTTTGCGGGGCATGCCCCAAAGAAAACAGCTCTTTTGCCTGTAAAAAAAAAAACACAATACCCCCCCCCCACATTACAACCCACCACCCACATACCCCTACTCTAACCCAAACCCCCCTTAAATAAACCTAACACTACCCCCCTGAAGATCTCCCTACCTTGAGTTGTGTTCACCCAGCCGGGCCGAAGTCTTCATCCGATGGGGCAGAAGAGGACATCCAGACCGGCAGAAGTCTTCATCCAAGCGGGGCAAGAAGAGGTCTTCCATCCATCAGAAAAGTACCAAAAAACAAACAAACACTAAATTACCAAAAATAATAAAATATTACAATAATTTTAAACTAATTACACCTAATCTAAGCCCCCTACTAGCTATTAATATAGTTACAACATAACTAATAGTTACATTGTAGCTATTTTAGGATTTATAATTATTTTACAGGCAACTTTGTATTTATTTTAACTAGGTACAATAGTTATTAAATAGTTAATAACTATTTAATAACTACCTAGCTAAAATAAATACAAATTTACCTGTAAAATAAATCCTAACCTAAGTTACAATTACACCTAACACTACACTATCATTAAATTAGTTCAATAAATTAATCCTATTTAAAACTAAATACTTACCTGTAAAATAAACCCTAATATAGCTACAATATAACTAATAGTTACATTGTAGCTATTTTAGGATTTATATTTATTTTACAGGCAACTTTGTATTTATTTTAACTAGGTAAAATAGCTATTAAATAGATATTTACTGTTTAATAGCTACCTAGTTAAAATAATTACAAAATTACCTGTAAAATAAATCCTAACCTAAGTTACAATTAAACCTAACACTACACTATCATGAAATAAATTAAATAAATTAACTACAAGTACCTACAATTAAATACAATGAAATAAACTAAACTAAAGTACAAAAAAACAAACACTAAATTGCAAAAAATAAAAAAATATTACAAGAATTTTAAACTAATTACACCTAATCTAAGCCCCCTAATAAAATAACAAAGCCCCCCAAAATAAAAAAAATGCCCTACCCTATACTAAATTACAAAAGTTAACAGCTCTATTACCTTACCAGCCCTTAAAAGGGCCTTTTGCGGGGGCATGCCCCAAAGAAAACAGCTCTTTTGCCTGTAAAAAAAAAACCACAATACCCCCCCACATTACAGCCCACCACCCACATACCCCTACTCTAACCCAAACCCCCTTTAAATAAACCTAACACTACCCCCCTGAAGATCTCCCTACCTTGAGTCGTGTTCACCCAGCTGGGCCGAAGTCTTCATCCGAGGGGGCAGAAGAGGACATCCAGACCGGCAGAAGTCTTCATCCAAGTGGGGCAAGAAGAGGTCTTCCATCCATCAGAAGTCTTGATCCAGGCGGCATCTTCTCTGTTCATCCATCCAGAGCAGAGCGGCAGCATCCTGAAGACATCCGACGCGGAGCATCATCTTCTTTCTTGATCCGACGACTAAATGACTGTACCTTTAAGCGACGTCATCCAAGATGGGGTCCCTTGAATTCCGATTGGCTGATAGGATTCTATCAGCCAATCGGAATTAAGGTAGGAAAAATCTGATTGGCTGATTCAATCAGCCAATCAGATTCAAGTTCAATCCGATTGGCTGATCCAATCAGCCAATCAGATTGACCTTGCATTCTATTGGCTGTTCCGATCAGCCAATAGAATGCGAGCTCAATCTGATTGGCTGATTGGATCAGCCAATCGGATTGAACTTAAATCTGATTGGCTGATTGAATCAGCCAATCAGATTTTTCCTACCTTAATTCTGATTGGCTAATAGAATCCTATCAGCTAATCGGAATTCAAGGGACGCCATCTTGGATGACGTCACTTAAAGGTACAGTCATTTAGTCGTCGGATCAAGAAAGAAGAGGATGCTCCGCGTCGGATGTATTCAGGATGCTGCCGCTCCGCTCCAGATGGATGAACATAGAAGATGACGCCTGGATCAAGACTTCTGATGGATGGAAGACCTCTTCTTGCCCCGCTTGGATGAAGACTTCTGCCGGTCTGGATGTCCTCTTCTGCCCCATCGGATGAAGACTTCGGCGCGGCTGGGTGAACACGACTCAAGGTAGGGAGATCTTCAGGGGGGTAGTGTTAGGTTTATTTAAGGGGGGTTTGGGTTAGAGTAGGGGTATGTGGGTGGTGGGTTGTAATGTGGGGGGGGTATTGTGTTTTTTTTTAACAGGCAAAAGAGCTGTTTTCTTTGGGGCATGCCCCCGCAAAAGGCCCTTTTAAGAGCTGGTAAGGTAATAGAGCTGTTAACTTTTGTAATTTAGTATAGGGTAGGGCATTTTTTTTATTTTGGGGGGCTTTGTTATTTTATTAGGGGGCTTAGATTAGGTGTAATTAGTTTAAAATTCTTGTAATATTTTTTTATTTTTTGTAATTTAGTGTTTGTTTTTTTGTACTTTAGTTTAGTTTATTTAATTGTATTTAATTATAGGTACTTGTAGTTAATTTATCTAATGATAGTGTAGTGTTAGGTTTAATTGTAACTTAGGTTAGGATTTATTTTACAGGTAATTTTGTAATTATTTTAACTAGGTAGCTATTAAATAGTCAATAACTATTTAATAGCTATTGTACCTAGTTAAAATAAATACAAAGTTGCCTGTAAAATAAATATAAATCCTAAAATAGCTACAATGTAACTATTAGTTATATTGTAGCTATATTAATAGCTAGTAGGGGGCTTAGATTAGGTGTAATTAGTTTAAAATTATTGTAATATTTTATTATTTTTGGTAATTTAGTGTTTGTTTGTTTTTTGGTACTTTTCTGATGGATGGAAGACCTCTTCTTGCCCCGCTTGGATGAAGACTTCTGCCGGTCTGGATGTACTCTTCTGCCCCATCGGATGAAGACTTCGGCCCGGCTGGGTGAACACGACTCAAGGTAGGGAGATCTTCAGGGGGGTAGTGTTAGGTTTATTTAAGGGGGGTTTGGGTTAGAGTAGGGGTATGTGGGTGGTGGGTTGTAATGTGGGGGGGGGTATTGTGTTTTTTTTTTACAGGCAAAAGAGCTGTTTTCTTTGGGGCATGCCCCCGCAAAAGGCCCTTTTAAGGGCTGGTAAGGTAATAGAGCTGTTAACTTTTGTAATTTAGTATAGGGTAGGGCATTTTTTATTTTGGGGGGCTTTGTTATTTTATTAGGGGGCTTAGATTAGGTGTAATTAGTTTAAAATTCTTGTAATATTTTTTAATGTTTTGTAATTTAGTGGGGGTTTTTTTGTACTTTAGTTTAGTTTATTTAACTGTATTTAATTATAGGTACTTGTAGTTAATTTATCTAATGATAGTGTAGTGTTAGGTTTAATTGTAACTTAGGTTAGGATTTATTTTACAGGTAATTTTGTAATTATTTTAACTAGGTAGCTATTAAATAGTCAATAACTATTTAATAGCTATTGTACCTAGTTAAAATAAATACAAAGTTGCCTGTAAAATAAATATAAATCCTAAAATAGCTACAATGTAACTATTATTTATATTGCAGCTATATTAGGGTTTATTTTACAGGTAAGTATTTAGTTTTATATAGGATTCATTTATTTAATTAATGTAATGATAGTGTAGTGTTAGGTGTAATTGTAACTTAGGTTAGGATTTATTTTACAGGTAAATTTGTATTTATTTTAGCTAGGTAGTTATTAAATAGTTATTAACTATTTAATAACTATTGTACCTAGTTAAAATAAATACAGAGTTGCCTGTAAAATAAATATAAATCCTAAAATAGCTACAATGTAACTATTAGTTATATTGTAGCTATATTAATAGCTAGTAGGGGGCTTAGATTAGGTGTAATTAGTTTAAATTCTTGTAATATTTTATTATTTTTGGTAATTTAGTGTTTGTTTGTATTTTGGTACTTTTCTGATGGATGGAAGACCTCTTCTTGCCCCGCTTGGATGAAGACTTCTGCCGGTCTGGATGTCCTCTTCTGCCCCATCGGATGAAGACCGGCCCGGCTGGGTGAACACGATTCAAGGTAGGGAGATCTTCAGGGGGGTAGTGTTAGGTTTATTTAAGGGGGGTTTGAGTTAGAGTAGGGGTATGTGGGTGGTGGGTTGTAATGTTGGGGGGGGTGGGGGTTTACAGGCAAAAGAGCTGTTTTCTTTGGGGCATGCCCCGCAAAAGGCCCTTTTAAGGGCTGGTAAGGTAATAGAGCTGTTAACTTTTGTAATTTAGTATAGGGTAGGGCATTTTTTTATTTTGGGGGGCTTTGTTATTTTATTAGGGGGCTTAGATTAGCTGTAATTAGTTTAAAATTGCCGGTCTGGATGTCCTCTTCTGCCCCATCGGATGAAGACTTCGGCTCGGCTGGGTGAACATGACTCAAGGTAGGGAGATCTTCAGGGGGGTAGTGTTAGGTTTATTTAAGGGGGGTTTGGGTTAGAGTAGGGGTATGTGGGTGGTGGGTTGTAATGTGGGGGGGTATTGTGTTTTTTTTTTACAGGCAAAAGAGCTGTTTTCTTTGGGGCATGCCCTGCAAAAGGCCCTTTTAAGGGCTGGCAAGCTAATAGAGCTGTTAACTTTTGTAATTTAGTATAGGGTAGGGCATTTTTTTTATTTTGGGGGGCTTTGTTATTTTATTAGGAGGCTTAGATTAGGTGTAATTAGTTTAAAATTCTTGTAATATTTTTTATTTTTTTTTAATTTAGTGTTTTGTTTTTTTTGTAATTTAGTGTTTGTTTGTTTTTGTACTTTAGTTTAGTTTATTTAATTGTAGATAATTGTAGGTACTTGTAGTTAATTTATTTAATGATAGTGTAGTGTTAGGTTTAATTGTAACTTAGGTTAGGATTTATTTTACAGGTAATTTTGTAATTATTTTAACTAGGTAGCTATTAAATAGTTATTTACTGTTTAATAGCTACCTAGTTAAAATAAATACAAAGTTGCCTGTAAAATAAATATAAATGCTAAAATAGCTACAATGTAACTATTAGTTATATTGCAGCTATATTAGGGTTTATTTTACAGGTAAGTTTTTTGTTTTAAATAGGATTCATTTATTTAATTAATTTATTGATAATGTAGTGTTAGGTGTAATTGTAATTTAGGTTAGGATTTATTTTACAGGTAAATTTGTATTTATTTTAGCTAGGTAGCTATTAAATAGTAATTAACTATTTAATAACTATTGTACCTAGTTAAAATAAATACAAACTTGCCTGTAAAATAAAAATAAACTCTAAGATAGCTACAATGTAACTATTAGTTATATTGTAGCTAGCTTAGGGTTTATTTTACAGGTAAGTATTTAGTTTTAAATAGGATTCATTTATTTAACTATAGTAAATTTATTTCGTTTTATTTAAATTATATTTAAGTTAGGGGCTGTTAGGGTTAGGGTTAGACTTAGGTTTAGGGGTTATTAACCTTATTATAGTAGCGGCGACGTTGGGGGCGGGAGATTAGGGGTTAATAATTGTAGGTAGGTGGCGGCAATGTTAGGGAGGGCAGATTAGGGGTTAATAAAATGTATTATAGTGTTTGCGAGGCGGGAGTGTGGCGGTTTAGGGGTTAATACATTTATTATAGTGGCGGCGATTAACGGTCGGCAGATTAGGGGTTAATACTTGTAGTTAGATTGCGGCGACGTTGGGGGGGGCAGATTAGGGGTTAATAACTATAATGTAGGGGTCGGCGATTTTAGGGACAGCAGATTAGGGGTTAATAGCTATAATTTTAGGTTGCGGCGATTAACGGTCGGCAGATTAGGGGTTAATACTTGTAGTTAGATTGCGGCGACGTTGGGGGGGGCAGATTAGGGGTTAATAACTATAATGTAGGGGTCGGCGATGTTAGGGACAGCAGATTAGGGGTTAATAGCTATAATGTAGGTGGCGGCGATTAACGGTCGGCAGATTAGGGGTTAATACTTGTAGTTAGATTGCGGCGACGTTGGGGGGGGCAGATTAGGGGTTAATAACTATAATGTAGGGGTCGGCGATGTTAGGGATAGCAGATTTGGGGTTCATAGCTATAATGTAGGTGGCGGCGATATCCGGTCGGCAGATTAGGGGTTAATAAGATAATGCAGGTGTCAGCGATAGCGGGGGCGGCAGATTAGGGGTTAATAAGTGTTAGATTAGGGGTGTTTAGAGACTCGCGGTACATGTTAGGGTGTTAGGTGCAGACTTAGTGTTTCCCCATAGGAAACAATGGGGCTGCGGTGTTAGGTTTTTTTGCAGCCGAAACTCCCATTGTTTCCTATGGGGAAATGTCGAATTTTACCGAGCTAATTCGGATTTATTCGGAGATAAGGCAGCTATTTCGGATTCATTCGGTAGATTCGGAAGTATTTAATTCGGAAATTCGAATCTATCCGAATCTACGAATTTACCGAATTTTCAGAATTTCCGAATAAATCCGAAATGAACCGCACATGTCTAACTGGTATAAAGAAAGGTTAGCGTAGGTTGTATGCATCCCTGAACAGTAGAGTCTTTAGGGAGCACTTGAAGCTTTTAAAACTAGAAGAGAGTCTTGTGGAGTGAGGCAGAGAGTTCCACAAGATGGGAGCCAGTCTGGAGAAGTCCTGTAAACGAGAGTGTGATGAGGTGACAAGAGAGGAGGAAAGTAGGAGGTCATGAGCAGAGCGAAGGGGGCGGGAGGGAGAGTATCTGGAGACAAGGTCTGGGATATAGGGGGAGCAGTGCAGTTGAGGGCTTTGTATGTCAGAATGAGAATTTTGTGTTTGTTCCTAGTGGCAAGAGGAAGCCAGTGAAGGGATTGGCCGAGAGGTGCAGCAGATGAAGAGCGACGTGTAAGGAAGATGAGTCTGGCAGAGGCATTCATTATGGATTGTAAACGAGCTAGGCGGCAGGTGGGGAAACCAGAGAGGAGAGAGTTGCAGTAATTGAGGCGGGAAAGAATGAGAGAGTGGATTCAAATCTTAGTTGTGTCTTGTGTAAGGAAGTGTCTAATTTTAGAGATGTTTTTAAGGTAGAAGCGGCAGGCTTTAGCCAATGACTGAATGTGAGGAGTGAAATAAAGATCTGAGTCAAATGTGACCCCGAGACATCGGGCATGCGGGGTAGGGGTAATGATGGAGTTGTTGACAGTTATAGAGAGATTGGGGGTGAAGAGATTTGAAGAAGGGGGGAAAATAAGTAGCTCAGTTTTGGAGAGATTTAGCTTGAGGTAGTGAGAGGACATCCAGTTAGAGATGTGAGAAAGACAGTTAGTGACACGGGTTAACAAGGAAGGAGATAGGTCTGGTGCAAAGAAGTAGATTTGGGTGTCGTCGGCATACAAATGATATTGTAAACCGTGGGACTTTATTAGGGAACCTAGTGATGATGTGTAGATTGAGAAGAGAAGGGGACCGAGGAGAAAAAACACTAAAACTCTCCTAAATACCAGATCATATCACAATAACGTGAAATAAGAGGCAATTAAAGGGCCTAGTGGTCGGCTTGAAGGTAAATATAATATATATCTCGAGATCAGATGTATTATAGGGTTTTAGGATAATGACAGTTTATAAACTGGAAGTCTATGAGATACAATGCAAGAATGTAGAATGTGGCAGAATACAACTTATCTCGAGTGAGTGAAATAAAGGCTGTCTGTTCAAAAAACTCTCATGCAATCATTGCCATGTTGTGAGTTGGAGCAGTTAGTGAACTTATTAGTCTATGCAAGTAAGGTTGGTAGCAAATCGCTACTTAATTTCAGTAAATACAAGTTCTCTGCTCACCATTTATCACGCAATCATTGCCATGCTATGTATCTAAGCAATTTTGTAAATTGGTTAATCTATTATATAAAATGCAAATGAATTGTAGCAAATCGCTGCTTTACTTAAATGAATAAAATGCAAGTTCTGTGCTTACAATCTCTCACGCTATCAAAGTCATGCTGAATGTTAATGCTCCTCTCTACCTAAGCCCCTTCTATAGCGGGGGCTCAATTTACATTTATCTAGCTAGTAGATTGTTATAGCCATTACCACCTATAGTACCCTATTACCTTGCATACATATAAGTCATTAGTTAGGAGAGTTAAAGCAATTTAAAAAAATCTGAATTATCTTATTCCCCCGGCCTCCTTCTATAAGTATATTCTACACCTAGATTTTGCTATGTATTCTTATAAGGTAAAACAGTTTAGGCATGTGCAATTCATTTCGGCCGAATTTAGTTTTCGGACGAATTTTGGCCGATTTGGAAATTCGAATGAAACCCAATTTCCGAATTGGCACATAACTATAATCCCGAAAAATTCTGAAAATAAATAATTGAATAGTTTTTGAATACATTCTTTATTCATATTCGGAATTTTTCCTTTTTTCCAGCTAAACCGCAGTTCCCCGACATCAACTGAATCAATCTATTAACCCCTAAACCGCCATTCCCCGACATCGCCGACACTAACTAAACCTAATAACCCCTAAACCGCAGTTCTGACATCAACAACACTAACTAAACCTATTGACCCCTAAACCGCAGTTCCCCGACATCGCCGACACTAACTAAACCTATTAACTCCTAAACTGTCGTTCCCAAACATCGTAAACACTAACTAAACCTATTAACCCCTAAACCGCAGTTCCCCGGCATCGCCAACACTAATTGAAACACTACATAAACCTATTAACACCTAAACCGCAGTTCCTAAACATCGCCAACACTAACTAAACCTATTAACCCCTAAACTGCCATTCACAAACATCGCCAACACTAACTAAACCTATTAATCCCTAAACCGCAGTTCCCCGACATCGCCAACACTAATTGAAACACTAAATAAACCTATTAACCCCTAAACCGTAGTTCACAAATATCGCCTACACTAACTAAACCTATTAACCCCTAAACCGCCATACACCCACATCGCCAACACTAGCTAAACCTATTAACCCCTAAACCACTGCCCCTACATCGCAACAACCTAAATTAAACTATATTAACCCCTAAACCTAACACCCCCTAACGTTAACATAATTAAAATAGACCTAAATTAAAGTTAAAATATTTAACTAACTACCTATTTAAAAATAAATACAAACTTACCTGTGAAATAAAAATAAAACCTAAGCTAGCTACAATATAACTATTTACTAACTAAAAAACCTAACATTACTAAAAATAAAAAAACTTAACATTACTAAAAAATTAAAACTATTACAAAAAATAATAAACACTAAAATTACAAAAAATAAAAAAACTTCCATTACAAAAAATAATAATCGAAATTATCCAAAATAATAAAAATGATTCCTACTCTAATACCCCGTTTAAAAAAAAAAAACACCCCAAAATAAAAAAACAAAAAAACAAATAAAAACAAACACCCCCTAACATTACAAACCCCCACCCCCTCAACCCACAAAATAAAAAAAACCTAACTAAAAAAAAACTAATCTACCCATTAGCCCTGATAAAAGGGCATTTATATGGGCATTGTCCTTAAAGGGCATTCAGCTCTTTTTCGGCCCATTAAAATAAAAAAAGCCCTAATTTAAAAAAAAAAACACCCCCAAAAAAAAAAAATACCCAACAATAACATCAAAATCGGTACTCACAGTTGCTGAAGTCTGGCAAAAGATCCTCATCCCAGCGGCGAAGCATCTTCATCCAGGTGGCTCCATCTGTATCCATCAAGGGATATCCCAGCGAAGGTGGAGCAGTCGGTGGATGCGCAGAGGCAGAGGTCCATCAGTCTGATGTGGAGGTCCTCTTCATGCGATCGTTCGTCGCACACTGAGGATTCAATGCAAGTTACCCCTTTTATATTGGGATACCGTTGCATTCCTACTGGCTGAAAATTTTAAATCAGCCAATAGGAATGAGAGCTGCTTAAATCCTATTGGCTGATTTAAACAGTGAATAGGATTTAAGCAGCTCTCATTCCTATTGGCTGATTTGATAGGAAGATGAAGCCACCTGGATGAAGATGCTTCCCCGCTGGGTTAACCGATTTTGGGGTTAGTGTTAGGTTTTTTTTTTGTTTTTTTGGGGTGTTTTTTTTTTAGATTAGGGCTTTTTTATTTTAATGGGCAGTAAAAGAGCTGAATGCCATTTTAAGGACAATGGGTAGATTATTTTTTTTTTAGTTAAGTTTTTTTTTTATTTTGTGGGTTTGGGAGGTGGGGGGTTGTAATGTTAGGGGGTGTTTGTACTTTTTTAGCAAAAGAGCTGTTAACTTTAGGGCAATGCCCTACAAAAAGGCCCTTTTAAGGGCTATTGGTAGTTTATTATAGATACTTTTTTTTATTTTGTGGTGGGGGTTTTTTAAACGGGGTATTAGAATAGGAATAATTTTTATTATTTTGGATAATTTCGTTGTTATTTTTTGTAATGGGATTTTTTTTATTTTTGGGGTGTTTTTTTGTTTTGTTTTTAGATTAGGCATTTTTTATTTTTAATGGGCCAAAAAAGAGCTGAATTCCCTATTAAGGGCAATGTCCATACAAATGTCCTTTTCAGGGCAATGGGTAGATTAAGTTTATTTTTATTTTGTGGGTTTGGGGGGTTGTAATGTTTGGGGGTGTTTGTTTTTATTTTTTTGCAAGAGAGCTGTTAACTTTAGGACAATGCCCTACAAAAGGCCCTTGGTAGTTTATTATAGATTAGGGTTTTTTACTTTTGGGTGTTTTTTTTTTTTTTAAACGGGGTATTAGAATATAATAATAATTTTTATTTTTTTGGATAATTTAATTTGTTATTTTTTGTAATGGTAGTTTTTTTTTTTAATTTTTGTGTTTATAATTTTTTGTAATTGTAGTTTTAATTTTTTAGTAATAGAACGGCTAGATTTAGAGTTTTGCGGCCAAAGGGGTGCGTTAGCTACGCGTGTATTTTTCCCCCCGCACCTTTTAAATACCGCTGGTATTTAGAGTTCACAGAAGGGCTGAGTTAGGCTCCAAAAAGGGAGCGTAGAGCATAATTTACCGCCACTGCATCTCTCAATACCAGCGGTGCTTACAGACGCGGCCAGCTTCAAAAACGTGCTTGTGCACGATTCCCCCATAGGAAACAATGGGGCCGTTTGAGCTGAAAAAAACCTAACACCTGCAAAAAATCAGTGTTCTGCTCCTAACGCAGCCCCATTGTTTCCTATGGGGAAACACTTCCTAAGTCTGCACCTAACACCCTAATATGTACCCAGAGTCTAAACACCCCTAACCTTACACTTATTAACCCCTAATCTGCCGCCCCCGCTATTTATTTTAGAATAGGGTAGGACATTTTTTTATTTTGGGGGGCTTTGTTATTTTATTAGGGGGCTTAGAGTAGGTGTAATTAGCTTAAAATTGTTGTATTATTTTTATAATGTTTGTAAATTATTTTTTTATTTTTTGTAACTTAGTTCTTTTTTTATTTTTTGTACTTTAGTTAGTGTATTTATTTGTATTTATTTGTAGGTATTTGTTTTTAATTTATTTAATGATAGTGTAGTGTTAGGTTTAATTGTAACTTAGGTTAGGATTTATTTTACAGGTAATTTTGTAATTATTTTAACTAGGTAGCTATTAAATAGTTATTAACTATTTAATAGCTATTGTACCTGGTTACAATAAATACAAAGTTGCCTGTAAAATAAATATTAATCCTAAAATAGCTACAATATAATTATTATTTATATTGTAGCTATATTAGGGTTTATTTTACAGGTAAGTATTTAGCTTTAAATAGGAATAATTTATTTAATAAGATTTATTTGATTTCGTTAGATAAAAATTATATTTAACTTAGGGGGGTGTTAGGGATAGGGTTAAACTTAGCTTTAGGGGTTAATACATTTATTAGAGTAGCGGTGAGGTCCGGTCGGCAGATTAAGGGTTAATAATTGTAGGTAAGGTAGCGGCGACGTTGGGGGGGGGCAGATTAGGGGTTAATAAATATTATGTAGGTGTTGGCGGTGTTAGGGGCCGCAGATTAGGGGTACATAGGGATAATGTAGGTTGCGGCGGTGTGCGGTCGGCAGATTAGGGGTTAAAAAATTTTAATAGAGTGGCGGCCTCGGTTTAGGGGTGCATAGGTAGTTTATGGGTGTTAGTGTACTTTAGAGCACAGTAGTTAAGAGCTTTATGAACCGGCGTTAGCCCAGAAAGCTCTTAACACCTGGCTTTTCTCTGCGGCTGGAGTCTTGTCGTTAGATTTCTAACGCTCACTTCAGCCAAGACTCTAAATACCGGCGTTAGAAAGATCCCATTGAAAAGATAGGATACGCAATTGGCGTAGGGGGATCTGCGGTACGGAAAAGTCACGGCTGGAAAGTGAGCGTTAGACCCTTTCCTGACTGACTCTAAATACCAGCGGGTGGCCAAAACCAGCGTTAGGACCCCCTAATGCTGGGTTTGACGGCTAACGCAGAACTCTAACACCTAACTAACACCTAAATCTAGGCGTTAGTTTTTTTATTTTTAGTAATGTTAGGTTTTATTAGTGTAAACCTAGGTTGTACTTTTATTTATAACCCAATAACTAATTGAAGGAAGGAGTACAATAGCATTTACCGGTATTTGCAGAAGTTTCTCATAAAGTTTTTGGAACATCATTGTGAAAAACTTGTTTAAGTTTAGACTATGGAAAGTTTTCCCTTACTCTGAAAACAGTGTCTGCATTTCATATATATCATAAAGGCATTGCTCTATTATCAAATGAGCTTATATGTAAACCATATAAATAAGCTTATGTGTTAACTATCGGAATTTTGTTCTGTTACGGTTCATCTATAGTGCCTATGTGTTAACCAACCGAATTTTGTTTTATTATGTTTTACTTATAGTGCTATATTTCACTTTATTCATAAGTGTTATATTTTCACTTATATAGTAGTCTTTTAGACAATCAAATTAAGTTTTTATGCTGAAAGTTTTTATGTTGAAAGTTTTATTTTGTGATCTATTAATAGAGTTTTTTTGTTTGTTTTTTAAATACAGAAATTAAAATTATATTTGGACTGGACAGTCATCTATATTTAAACTATCTTTAAGATATAGAGTATATATGTTTTTTAGATATAGATTATATATGTATACTAGATTTAGATGATGTATGTTTTATATGTATAACTATTAATTTTACATACTTTTAGTATAACAAATTAATTATACGTAATATTATCTTTCTATCAGTTTATTAGTTTAGTTAAAATTTGTATTATCCACTTTTAGACTTTCTTGCTGGCCTTTCTTGGTAAACATTTATAGGCGCAACCACGCTTACTCCATTCCCCATATCTCTATAACATTATTATCAATTTTTTAGGTTTTATTGGCTGCTTAGTGGATATACTTTAATATACTACTTTTCAGTTTCTTATATTGTTAATTCTGTTTATTTTTATTTCACAGGTAAGTTTGTATTTATTTTAACTAGGTAGTTAGTAAATAGTTATATTGTAGCTAGCTTAGGTTTTATATTTATTTCACAGGTAAGTTTGTATTTATTTTTAAATAGGAAGTTAGTTAATAATTGTAACTTTAATTTAGGTCTATTTTAATTATGTTAAAGTTAGGGGGTGTTAGGTTTAGGGGTTAATATAGTTTAATTTAGATGTGGGGGCGGCGGTTTAGGGGTTAATAGGTTTAGTTAGTGTTGGCGATATCTGGGAACGTTGGTTTAGGGTTTAATAGGTTTAGTTAGTGTTGGCGATGTTTGGGAACGGCGATTTAGGGATTATTAGGTTTATTTAGTGTTTCAGTTAGTATCGGCAATGCCGGGGAACTGCGGTTTAGGTGTTAATAGATTTAGTTAGTGTTGGCAATATGTTTGGGACCGGCGGTTTAGGGCTAAATAGGTTTAGTTCGTGTCAGCGGTTTTTGGGAACTGCGGTTTAGGGGTTAAAAGGTTTATTTAGTGTTGGCGATATGCGTGGGTGGCGGTTTTAGGGGTTAATAGCTTTATTTAGTGTCGGCGAAGGCTTTAGATAATTTAGTTTCGGCAATCGCCGGCATATTAGTTATGTTAAGTTAAAGGAACACTGAACCCAAAATTTTTCTTTTGAGATTCAAATAGAGCATGCAATTTTAAGCAACTTTCTAATTTAATCCTATTATCAATTTTTCTTCGTTCTCTTGCTATCTTTATTTGAAAAAGAAGGCATCTAAGGTTTTTTTTGGTTCAGTACTCTGGACAGCACTTTTTTTTATTGGTGGATGAATGTATCCACCAATCAGCAAGAACAACCCAGGTTGTTCACTAAAAATGTGCCGGCATCTAAACTTACATTCTT
Organism: Bombina bombina; assembly: GCF_027579735.1. NCBI lineage: Eukaryota > Metazoa > Chordata > Amphibia > Anura > Bombinatoridae > Bombina > Bombina bombina. Next base: position 1,397,183,801 of record NC_069499.1, read on the forward strand.
GCATTTCAAATAAAGATACTAAGAGAATGAAGACAATTTGATAATAGGAGTAAATTAGAAAGTTGCTTAAAATTTCATGCTCTATCTGAATCATAAAAGAAAAAAATGTGGGTTCAGTGTCCCTTTAACCCCTTAATGACCACAGCACTTTTCCATTTTCTGTCCGTTTGGGACAAAGGCTATTTTTCCATTTTTGAGATGTTTGTGTTTAGCTGTAATTTTCCTCTTACTCTTTTACTGTACCCACACATATTATATACCGTTTTTCTCGCCATTAAATGGACTTTCTAAAGATACCATTATTTTCATCATATCTTATAATTTACTATAAAAAAAATTATAAAATATGAGGAAAAAATGGAAAAAAAACACACTTTTTCTAACTTTGACCCCCAAAATCTGTTACACATCTACAACCACCAAAAAACACCCATGGTAAATAGTTTCTAAATTTTGCCCTGATTTTAGAAATACCCAATGTTTACATGTTTTTTGCTTTTTTTGTAAACTATAGGGCCATAAATACAAGTAGCACTTTGCTATTTCCAAACCATTTCTTTTCAAAATTAGCGCTAGTTACATTAGAACACTGATATCTTTCAGCAATCTCTGAATATCCATTGACATGTATATATATATTTTTTTTAGTAGACAACCCAAAGTATTGATCTAGGCCCATTGTGGTATATTTCATGCCACCATTTCACCGCCAAATGCAATCAAATACAAAAAATCGTTCACTTTTCACAAATTTTTTCACAAACGTTTGGTTTCTCACTGAAATTATTTACAAACAGCTTGTGCAATTATGGCATAAATGGTTGTAAATTCTTCTCTGGGATCCCCTTTGTTCAGAAATAGCAGACATATATGACTTTGGCGTTGCTTTTTGTTAATTAGAAGGCAGCTAAATGCCACTGCGCACCACACGTGTATTATGCCCAGCAGTGAAGGGGTTAATTAGGGAGCATGTAGGGAGCTTTTTGGGGTAGTTTTAGCTTTAGTGTAGTGTAGTAGACAACCCCAAGTATTGATCTAGGCCAATTTTGGTATATTTCATGCCACCATTTCACCGCCAAATGCGATCAAATTAAAAAAAAACGTTAAATTTTTCACAATTTTAGGTTTCTCACTGAAATTATTTACAAACAGCTTGTGCAATTATGGAACAAATGGTTGTAAATGCTTCTCTGGTATCCCCTTTGTTCAGAAATAGCAGACATATATGGCTTTGGCATTGCTTTTTGGTAATTAGAAGGCCTCTAAATGCTGCTGCGCATCACACGTGTATTATGGCTAGCAGTGAAGGGGTTAATTATGTAGCTTGTAGGGAGCTTGCAGGGTTAATTTTATCTTTAGTGTAGAGCTCAGCCTCCCACCTGAAACATCAGACCCCCTGATCCCTCCCAAACAGCTCTCTTCCCTCCCCCACTCCACAATTGTCCCCGCCATCTTAAGTACTGGCAGAAACTCTGCCAGTACTAAAATAAAAGGTATTTGGCCCTTTTAAAAAAAAAAAAAAAAAAAAGAAGCATATTTACATATGCTGATGTGTAGGATCCCCCCTTAGACCCCAACCTCACTGATCCCCCACCAAACAGCTCTCTAACCCTTCCCCTCTGCCTTAATGGGCGCCATCTTGGGTACTGGCATCTGTCTGCCAGTACCCAGTTTTGTAAAAAATGTGGCTTTTCTTTAAAAAAAATCCCTTTTCTGTAGTGTAGCTCCCCCCCCCCCCCCACCAAGACCAACCCCCAACCCCTTCCAGATCCCTTAGATTAGATTTATAATACTGAAAATTTATTTTTATTTTTTTACTTTGAACTTTTTTTTTTCTGTAGTGTAGCGGTTCCCACCCGCTCCCGCCCGTGCACGCACCCGCCCAACACCCCCCCGTGCACTCGCGCGCTCACGTGCTCACGCGCCCCCGATCCCGCCCCCTCCACTCCACACACAGCATTGATGGCCGCCCACCCGCCTCCCACGTAAGCTCCCACCCGCCAACGATACCGGCCACCGATGTCCGGTGCAGAGAGGGCCACAGAGTGGCTCTCTCTACATCGGATGGCCAAGGGGGGTTATTGCAGGATGCCTCCATATCGAGGCATCACTGCAATAACCGGAAAGCAGCTGGAAGCGAGCAGGATCGCTTCCAGCTGCTTTCCAGACCAAGGACGTACGCCACACGTCCTCGGTCATTAACTGTATTTTTTTTGAGGACGTGTGGCGTACGTCCTTGGACGTTAAGGGGTTAAATTGTTTTTTCGGATCCTTTCTTTAATCATATGAATTATTCTATTCTAAAATTCAGAATAGAATAATGCATATGAATAAAGAACAGATCCGAAAAAAACTATTTATCTTAATATAAATAATTTGCCGAAACAATATTACTTATTTAACTAATGAAAATGAAACTAAACAAATTTTTTAGCGTTGCACATATCTAATACATTTATACATTCAGAGTAATAATTATGAATATTCAGGAAGACATAACCTTAAGACAAAAAATAAGGCCACAAGAGTTGGATCAACTATTCAATCCAACTAAAGTTACTGGTTCACAAATTAATGAGGGAGGATTAAATAATTTGCTATGCAAACTGCATCAAACTTTGTTCAAGCATACAAACACGGGGTGGAGCTGGCACTGTTTTTAGAAATATGTTGAAAAAGTCATTATACCAAGGGGCTTAAGAATAAAAATGTTTCCAGCGTTCACACAACATAATGATGAACTGGTAAAACAATGGGAAAAAGTGAATGCTCCTTAAAAATTATTCAAGTTTTGACACATTAGAACTTAACAAACTAGCACCTAGATTACGAGTTTTGCGATAGAGGCTATGCGGTGCTTACGAGCAGTTTATGCTCACCGCTCACTTACAGACAGCGCTGGTATTACAGGTTTTTACAAACACGTTGTTAAAAGACAAGAAGTGAACGTTGAGCAAAATTTTGCTCAAAATCTCATTCCAATACCAGCGCTGCTTACGTTAGCGGTGAGCTGGTGTAACGTGCTCGTGCACGATTTCCCCATAAGAATCAGCGGGGAGAGCCGGATGAAAAAAAGTATAACACCTGCAAAAAAGCAGCGTTTAGCTCCTAATGCAGCCCCATTGATTCCTATGGGGAAATAAAATTTATGTCACCCTAACATGAACCCCGAGTCTAAACACCCCTAATCTTACACTTATTAAGCCCTAATCTGCCGCCGCCGACACCTGCATTATATTATTAACCCCTAATCTGCCGCTCCGGACACCGCCGCCACCTACATTATACTTATTAACCCATAATCTGCTGCCCCCAACATCGCCGACACCTACATTATATTTCTTAAACCCTAATCTGCCACCCCCAACATCACCCCCACCTACCTACACTTATTAACCCCTAATCTGCCGCCCCCAACGTCAAAACCTTAGTCTAACCCTAACCCCCCTAACTTAAATATAATTTAAATAAATCTAAATAAAATTACTATCATTAACTAAATTATTCCTATTTAAAACTAAATACTTACCTGTAAAATAAACCCTAAGCTAGCTACAATATAACTTATAGTTACATTGTAGCTAGCTTATGGTTTAGTTTTATTTTACAGGCAAGTTTGTATTTATTTTAACTAGGTAGAATAGTTATTAAATAGTTATTAACTATTTAATAACTACCTAGCTAAAATAAATACAAAAGTAAAATAAATAAATAAAATTATCTAAAGTACAAAAAACCCCCCACTAAATTACAGAAAATAATAAACAAATTACAAGATTTTTAAACTAATTACACCTAATCTAATCCCCCTAACAAAATAAAAAAGCCTCCCCAAAATAAAAAAGCCCTACCCTAAACTAAATTACAAATTGCCCTTAAAAGGGCCTTTTGCGGGGCATTGCCCCAAAGTAATCAGCTCTTTTACCTTTAAAAAAAAATTACAAACCCCCCAACATTAAAACCCACCACCCACACAATCAACCCTTCTCTAAAACCCACCCAATCCCCCCTTAAAAAAACCTAACACTAACCCCTTGAAGATCACCTTACCGGGAGAAGTCTTCATCCAACCGGGCAGAAGTGGTTCTCCAGACGGGCAGAAGTCTTCATCCAGACGGCATCTTCTATCTTCATCCATCCGACGTGGAGCATCCTCTTCTTCCGACGGCTACGACTGAATGAAGGTTCCTTTAAATGGCATCCAAGATGGCGTCCCTTCAATTCCGATTGGCTGATGCAATCAGCCAATAGGATTTATTCTACCTTAATTCCGATTGGCTGATAGAATTCTATCAACCAATCAGAACTGAAGGGACGCCATCTTGGATGACGTCACTTAAAGGTACTTTCATTCAGTCGTAGCTGTCGGAAGAAGAGGATGCTCTGCGTCGGATGTCTTGAAGATGGACCCGCTCCGCGCCGGATGGATGAAGATAGAAGATGCCGTCTGGATGAAGACTTCTGCCCGGTTGGATGAAGACTTCTCCCGGTAAGGTGATCTTCAAGGGGTTAGTGTTAGGTTTTTTAAGGGGGTATTGGGTGGGTTTTAGAGTAGGGTTGGTTGTGTGGGTGATGGGTTTTAATGTTGGGGGGGTGGATTTGTAATTTTTTTTACAGGTAAAAGAGCTGATTACTTTGTGGCAATGACCTGCAAAAGGCCCTTTTAAGGGCTATTTGTAATTTAGTGTAGGGTAGAGGCTTTTTTTTATTTTGGGGGGGCTTTTTTATTTTGTTAGGGGGATTAGATTAGGTGTTATTAGTTTAAAAACCTTGTAATTTGTTTATTATTTTCTGTAATTTAGTGTTTGTTTTTTTTGTACTTTAGCTAATTTTATTTAATTGTATTTCATTTAGGGAATTAATTTAATTATAGTGTAGTGTTAGGTGTTAGTGTAACTTAGGTAAGGTTTTATTTTACAGGTACTTTTGTATTTATTTTAGCTAGCTAGTTATTAAATAGTTAATAACTATTTAATAACTATTCTACCTAGTTAAAATAAATACAAACGTGCCTGTAAAATAAAAATAAACCCTAAGCTAGCTAGTAGCTACAATGTAACTATTAGTTATATTGTAGCTAGCTTAGGGTTTATTTTATTGGTAAGTATTTAGTTTTAAATAGGAATAATTTAGTTAATGACAGTAATTTTATTTAGATTTATTTAAATTATATTTAAATTAGGGGGGTTAGGGTTAGTTTTAGGTTTAGGGGTTAATAACTTTAATATAGTGGTGGCGACGTTGGGGCGGCAGATTAGGGGTTAATAAATGTAGGTAGGTGGCGTCGATGTTAGGGCCGGCAGATTAGAGGTTAATAATAGTTAACTAATGTTTGCGAGGCGGGAGTGCGGCGGTTTAGGGGTTAATATATTTATTATAGTGGCGGCGATGTCCTGTTCGGCAGATTAGGGGTTAAAAAATTTATTTTAGTGTTTGCGATGTGGGGGGGCCTCGGTTTAGGGGTTAATAGGTAGTTTATGGGTGTTAGTGTACTTTTTAGCACTTTAGTTAAGAGTTTTATGCTACGGTGTTGTAGTGTAAAACTCTTAACTACTGACTTTAAAAAGCGGTACCAGTCTTGACAGGAGAGGGTCTGCCGCTCACTTTTTGGCAGACTCGTAATACCGGCGCTATGCAAGTGCCATTGAAAAAATAGGATACGCAGTTTACGTAAGTGGATTTGCAGTATTTCCAAGTCTGGCCAAAAAAGTGAGCGGTACACCTGTACCTTCAAGACTCGTAATACCAGCAGTCGTTAAAAAGCAGCGTTGGGACCAACCAACGCTGCTTTTTAAGCCTAACGCAAGACTAGTAATCTAGCCGTAGATGTGGAAATAAAAAAATATACTGAACAACTGAAACAATTTGAGGACAAATTTGATTTTAATACAAAATATCAACAAGAACTAGACAAATTGAAACAAGAGTGAAAGGGACACTGAACCCAAATTTTTTCTTTCCTGATTCAGATAGAGCATGCAATTTTAAAGATAGCAAGAGGAAGAAAAATTGATAATAGGAGTACATTAGAAATGTGCTAAAATTGCATGCTCTATCTGAATCATGAAAGAAAAAATTTGGGTTCAGTGTCCCTTTAAGTAGCGATTTGCTACCAACCTTACTTGCATAGACTAATAAGTTCACTAACTGCTCCAACACACAACATGGCAATGATTGCATGAGAGTTTTTTGAACAGACAGCCTTTATTTCACTCACTCGAGATAAGTTATATTCTGCCACATTCTACTTGCATTGTATCTCATAGACTTCCAGTTTATAAACTGTAATTATCCCAATAATTGAAGGTTACTCTCTAAACCCTATAATACATCTGATCTCGAGATATATATATGATATTTACCTTCAATCCGACCACTAGGCCCTTTAATTGCCTCTTATTTCACGTTATTGTGATATGATCTGGTATTTAGGAGAGTTTTAGTGTTTTAAAACTAGTATGATTGTATAGTGATCCAATAAAGATAAAGAATAAAATGTGTACAGGGCCGGACTGGGAAATCAGACCGGCCCTGGAAATTTGTATAGACCGGCCCAGCCCCACCCCCTCCAGCCCAGACCCGCCCCCTCTAGCCCAGCCAACTTTGTTACAGCAAAGTACCAAAAGTGTGTTGACTGGTATGTTTAACCCCTTGGCTGCTGTAGCAATGTATTACATCTCTTCCTGGCAGCCAATGTGTTAATCGTTGAAATCAAATTCCAGTCTGCTATGGGACACTGCTAGAGAATATAGTATAAATTGCCATACATTGCTAAAGTCGTTGGCGGGTATTGCCTTACTCTCCTGGCTCAGTACCAGCTGAAGCATTGTGGAGACTGGTGTGAGTCTGACTTGTTTATGCACTACACAACTTATATTTAATCAATACAATGCGCCAATAAAAAGGTATAACTGCATTTAACCCTTCATGAACACACAAAATGTATTAGCACCTGAAATACCAAAGGGCTGCAACGCATTATTAGCTATGGTACTTGCGTTTGGTTGTGATTTAGCTGCATGTTACATGCGATGTGGATCATGTCGGCTGACCTGGGGCAAAATCTGTGCCTGTGCTTTAGGCAGAGGATGCCTCTCTCGACAGTCAGCGCCACTTAATACCCTCTGTGCTGCTGGAGCATTTTACAGGTAGTGCTGAGTCACAGTCGGCGTCTCGCACAGTGTAGCTCGAGGGGCAAGTCAACTTTATTCCTGCGTCTCAGCACTAGTTTGCTGCTTGTACAGGAGTGCCTGGACGATTGAGCCCATGCTACAAATGGTAGATGAACTTTCATTTTTTGAAGCTTCCAGTGGTGACTGTGCATTGTCGTTGAAAGAGGCACTAAGTTCTGCAGCTCAAAAAGCAGGTTGTTGGCCACTGCGCTCCCTCACACTGTGCTGCGGCGCTGCCTGTGCTGTGCTGTTTGCTCTCCACACACTATGTGCTACTGCCCGCCCACCAGCTTCCGGCCCACCTGGATTTTTCCTGGTATTCCGGCGGCCCAATCCGGCCCTGAATGTGTATTCTAGTACTATATGTGTACAATTAATTTGTGCACTGATTTTTTCTATTCATACATAATTGTAGGGTAAAAGCACTTCTTTCTGTTGTTGCACACTTTTGTAACTCATCTTACCATGGATCTTCTGCTGGTGCCTATGGGAGGTGGGGGGAGTGAATTTGGGAGGTGGATGGGTGGCTCAGCAGCGGAGGGGGGAGAGAGTGGGAGAGCCCTACACTGCAGAAAAATAAAATAAAAGGGAGAGGGAGGGATGTAGCTACACTACAGAAAAAGGGGATTGGGGGGCTCCCTATTTGGTGATCATGGGAGGGGGAGGTGTTGGACCACTACACTACAGAACAATAAAATAAAAAAAAATAAAAAAAGTTTTATAGCTACTAGCAGACAGCTGTCAGTACCTAAGATGGCGGCACTAGTTAGAGGGAGGAGGGTTAGAGAGTTGTTTGAGAGGAATCAGGGAGGTTGGAGGGTCAGGGGTATCCACTGCAGAAAATATTAAAATATATACAAAAATATTTAATTTAAAAAAAAACAGTTAACCAGAGCTCTGAAATTGTGCTACCCCGAAACGCGTTAAATTCAATTGCCCTCAAGCGAACTTGTTAATTTTCAACTTGTAATACGTTCACTACTTTTGACGCACACAAAAAGCAGCAATAAACCCCTTATCGCTCACGCCCAGCAGTTAGCACACCACTTGTAATCTAGCCCTAAATGGGAAAATTAGAGTCTATTTAGCAGTTTCCCAGGGTGCATTGCTTGTGGCACTACATGACAGGAAATAGTGCTGGAGTCTAGTGCTCTTGCTAATGTAACATTGTTTCAAAACTGCTGCTATATAGTGCTGCAGACACGTGCACGATCCTGAACTTACCTTCCTGCTTTTCAACAAAGGATAACAGTAAATTGAAGAAAATTAGATAATAGAAGTAAATTGGAAAGTTGTTTAAAACTGTATGTTATATCTGAACAATGGGGTTTTATGTACCTTTAAATTGAGTGGACAGAGCATGCGATTTAAAACAACATTTTAATTTCCTTCTATTATCAATTTTGCTTAGTTCTTTGCGAATCCTTTCATAGGGAGTAATCCTAATTGAACTCAAGAGCATGCGCACGCATGCGTCTAGCCATCTAGCAGCAGTGTTTGCAACATTGTTTTAGCAATATTATTACTAGTATTTGATACAAAACACTCCTGCCTTAGAATGCTATAGAAATGTGCACAATCATAAGCTCCTAACAGCCTACCTAGATTTAGGGGCCGATTTATCAAATGTCTGTCAGACATGATCCGCTCAGCAGATCATGTCCGTCAGACATCGCTGAATGCCGACAGCATACGCTGTCGGCATTTAACATTGCACAAGCAGTTCTGGTGAACTGCTTCTGCAATGCCGCCCCCTGCAGATTGCCGCTAGCAGGGGGTGTCACAATTGGGTGGATTGATGTCCCAGCCTCAGAGGTGGCGGACCAGTTAAGGAGCAGCGGCCCTTGATAAATCGGCCCCTATGTCTTCAACAAAGAATATAAAAAGAACAAAGCAAATTTGATAATAGAAGTAAATTGAAAAGTTATTTAAAATCATATGCTCCATCTGAATCCTGAACGTTTAATGTTGACTTTACTGTCCCTTTAACCATTTCATGCTGGAAACACAGTGCTCCAAGAAACAGCTAATATATCTGAACTCCCTATTCCTGTCACTATATAGAGGGTCTAATCTGCTGTCATACAGTTTTGATACTGTATATTGAGAGGTGTGGTTTTGAGTAAATTATTGAGAAGTCTTTCAGTAGATAAAACTCACAGCTGCCATGATCTGCATTATATCCAGTCCCTATGTAATTCTGTGCTGCTTACCACACTACACCTTAATTCTTTACTGCCTAAAATATCATAGGAATTGGTGAGAAGGAAAAAAGCATCATTTTATTAATATAGATTCATGCTCTTCCTACGTAGAAATCATTTATTTCTATGCACAAACACAAAGATCTTTTTGTCCTCTGTATCTCCCCTGTTAGCCCAAACCCTAGAGGTAAAAGACAGGCAATCACTTATAATAACAAGACATTTATAAAGAATATTCCAATGTCAATCTGCAGCAAATTTTGTTTCTACTTAATTATAACAAATGAATATCTAATTCTCTACTCTATCGTCCTGTGTCATTAAGTAACACTGCTAAAGCACAAGGTTTGCTCAATGTGAATGGATCAGAGCTGCCAGTTAGTGGAATATCAATAGTGCTGCACAATGATAAAGAAAGTATATTTAAGAATTGAATCACCTTGCCACAGACACATTGTTAAAAGTTAATTAAATGCTCATTAAAAGCACTTTATTGTAAGTGTTAGGAAAAATTGCCTTTCCCAGGAGCCACTTTTAGCTGCCCTGTTCAGTAGTTATATGTCTACTCGTGAATAAACCGTATTGTGCAGGAGAATCTGCAGCCATCTCAATACTACATCTGCTGCTAGGAAACATAATCTGAGTATTTGTGCCCTTTCTTATGTGGAAAAGAGTTGAAAGACCCATTTTCCAAAAAAAACAAAAACGTACATACCTCGGCTCTGCTGCTCTTTTGTACACTAAAATTGTAAAGAAGCAGGAAACATGGTGGCCTAAGATCGCAAACGCTTGTGAGGCCTTGTTGCAATGACACTATCATTTTCATCATTTTTGCGCCTATGTTTTCAGCATTTCACTAGTGGACGTTCCTAGTTTAACATCTATAGGTGCATTATGTGCCCAATATGCGATATCTCGAACCGTTAGAAAAATAATTACTACAACTGCAACACTTAGGAAATACATTGCAAAATGGTTTGTTATTGTAGATGCTGTAAATGTTTATAATTGTAAAATATTCCCATATCTGTTTAGTTGCGCTAAACTAGTGTTGTTTAAATATTTATGAATTCTGCAATTTTCAAGTTACAATGTGATGAGTTTTGTTTTCTACGAGATATTAGTTTAAAAAAAAAAATTAGGAACCTAAATGAAACGGTGACACTGGCCAGATGTAAATATATACAAGTGATGTGTTTTCCCAAGTACTGAACCTAACCGTTTTTTTGAGGGGGGGGGGGGCTAAAACATAACACTTATTAAGGGTGCGTGTAATACAAGCAAAAAGTAAAACTTTGCGCACAAGCACTAACCAGATACACGCAAAAAGCCAAATTTTGAATTTCGCGAACAAATTAATGTATTCCCCATACAGTAGACTTTAATGACTAGTGAAAAGTGGGAAAAAAATAACATCCTTACTCACGTGCAAACCCAATCACATTTAACCAAGTGCGCTAACCTGACATGAAATATTATTTTTTTTAACCCTTTTCAAGACCAAACATTTTTTTTCCAACTACAATTAAAACAAACAATGCATATATTTATACTAATTACAATCTTATCTAAGCAAATATACACTGGGGGGGGGGCGGAGCCAACTGCCAAAGCAGCAGGACGCGTTCTTGAAGAGCTCCTGAGGACAGTTCACTAAAATGTACATTTAAGGCATCTTAAAAACTTAAACAATTGATGTTGTGCGTTTGACATAATATTGGGATAAGGCTTTTACCCTTGGAGTTTCACTAAACATTCTGCCGACACAGAATCTGACCAGTGACTATGTAAACAGAGTCTTCGGCACTGCAACTATAACGGGCTAGCCTAATCTCTAGCTTCCTGTCTAGCCGAGCGATTGTTTATCTGCAGTACTCTCATCATGGAGGTAGATTCACCATCCCTCATCTTACTTCTAGAAGCTCTGGGTAATAAGGCTGATACTCACTTCAATGGCTTGAGGGCCTGCATCTTGGAACTACGCAGTCAAGATGGCGCCGCTTCCCTGCCCTTGTGTGACACCTCTGAGCGGAGCAGGATAGAGATAACCCTGTTCACCCCACGCTCTCTCCAGAACACTCAGGAAGACAGGCCAGCCCGAGCTGTGGCAAGCATCCCACAGGAATCAGAGAGTTGTTACTCAGTGAGGCCACTGCCTATTACCCAGTCTTGTGGTGCGGTTGGAGTATTGGATCCTACAAGACATAGCCTGATGACCACCGGACGCCATCCCCCGGCCCTCTTGCCTTCTTACCTGCGCTCCCCACCTGCTCCAGTTAAACACATGGAGGGAGCTGGTGAAGCCGTTCCAGAAGCGATGACGGAGGTATTGCTCCCTAGCGGTCAGCCAGCTGACCTGAGGCGGCAATCGAGGAAATCCCCCTCAGTAATGCATTTGCTGAGATTTGCTCTCACAGGCTCGCGCACCGTCCATACCATTAGCCGGTCTAACATACCTGCACAATGGCGAGTCTCTTCTTCTCATCTCTCCGGATCACTGCAGGCGCACAGAAGTGGAATCGGCTAAAGCATTTCCCCAAATTAATCATCAGCTTAGCTATCTTATCGGCAGGGTTGATTTCTTCCATGTATAAAGATGTCTTAACCGGAATTCTGCTAATACGGCACTTGTAATTATCTCCTATGAGCAGATAAATGACTAACATGTGAAATGAGACATTATCTTGAACCTAGAATACCTGACTCAAATTATATGCCAATCCTCTCGCTATGCATATGCTAGGAAGGTATAAAACATTACTAAATATCCTGAAAGTGGCAAGGTCCGGTATTGCTTAAATTGCTCTCATGCCTAATGTTTTGACTTGTTAACTATATATGGTATAAGGGCACTGTTTCCTACTATATAGGTTGTTATACATATGTTGATCTTTAGTGGGTAACTATTTTGCACTTATACTTTTGCAAATTCACACCATAAGATAAGGTATTTAACCTAGAGCCAAGAGTTCACTTATACGATGACTGCATGTCTGATTCTGTATATAGCACACTTAATGGTTACACCTGAATTTAATTAGCTTTCTCTCTCAACTTACATGAGGCTCTAACTGTCTTCAGAGTATTCAGTTGTTGGCTGTGCCACAGTTCATTTGTGTCCAGTCAAACCAGGATAGCAATACCCTAGCTTAATTCATGTTTCATGTTTTGTAACATACTCTAATAACAAACACTTCTACTCCTTATTATTCTCCTTTGCTTGATGCATGTTGTTTATACCTAAGTGTGCATGTTATATTATGCAAATACCTTTCCTTGTTGAGCTTGAACTGGAATGAGATAAACACTGCAATACCTTCGTAGAGGACCGTGTGGTCTGAAGTCAGTTGCTAGCATGTGTTCTTTTTGTTTTATGTATGCATAAACATGTGGAATTGACAAATTGGTATAGGTATTCTGACAGAACGCCAATGAGACATGCCTGTTTTTAGAGTTAAAAATTGTTTAGTTGAGAGAGTCATTTATATTAAGTCCATCATAGGTAGAGAAGGGGTAACAATAATTCTAGTAAATGGGGGGTTTGCTTTTAGTGCCCCTGGCACTCCCTTCTAATAATACTACAGTTGCAGTTCTGTTTCAGTATAATTATAGCCTTGTTGGTGTATAACGACAACACTACTGATACTGGAGTGTGTTTTTGTTCTCAGATACCATTGCATCACACTCTTATAATATAGACCCGGAAGATAACCTATTTAGTTCTATTATATATTAATGCTAAAGGGTTTCTATAAATTGCCTTACCTCCTTGCAGGTCATGATGTATACTACTTATGTAATGTGTTTATTATATGATCAAATGTATCTCATTGTTCCTAAACAGTTTACTATCTTCTCAAATGCTGTATGGAAATGTATATTTTCTACCATTCTCCACTTTAACGAGTGGGCAAGTTTGCTACGCAATGTTTAGATAAGCTCACTTTTTGCCTGTTTCATTACTCTTTAGATCAGTCCTGAGCACCTAAGTAAATTGCTACTATCGTAACATGTATACATTCTTTTGTAGTTTATGTCTGTAATGTCTGGGTCTCCCTGAATGAATCAGCAGAGTGGCATTTAGCCCCTACCTAGTTACTCTATTTTGTGTTGGAATGTTACTTTACTCCACTATATACTCCCAAGTGAACTAACTTTTCAAGGCATATCTCATTTAGCTTTTTGGTAACCCAGCTACCAGGCCTATAGTCTTTACGATTGGGCACTTATGAGTCCACACCAAGTACCATATGCTATTTACATTTATATATGGCTCCTCCCCCCCATCTCCTTTCCCTATGCGTATAGCGGTGCTTACCCGCTGAATATCCCCCTCCCCCCTATATATCTCGGCCCAAGAGTGGCTGATATTTATGCTAACTCTCCACAGGTTGTTATTTTGGTCTTAGATTAAATATTATTAGAATGTGGAGTTCATACGCTGACATTATAATATAAAATTAAGTTCTGTTTCATCTCGCCTAAGATATTGTCTATCTTCATAATCAGATTTGAAATGTATTTTCTATTGCTTTATGCGCATATTGCTTTCTCAAAAATGCCTTTCTATAGACAATGTATTACTCTCTCTGTTGTAACTTTGGCCTTAGGGCGAGTCCTTGTTGTGATGATATATGCTTTAACTTCAATAAAAAAAAATAAAAAAATAAAAATATATATACACTGGGTTTTTTCACAATGTCAAGAAGTGTCACCATTTTACTAATTGCTTTCTCACAAATAAAGTATAACCATGCCAGTTTGTTTTTACTAAATAATATATATATATACTTACATACATATACATATATAGGGCTCCATGTACGAAGCTGCCCCAGAGCCCTTGCAGGAAAGGTTTGCATATGCGAGCCTGCTTCCCGCAATGTAAGAAGCACCGGTCATTAGATCGCTGCTTCTTATACCCTACGCCACCTCTGAGGTGGCAAGGGAAAATCAGAGAACTCGCTCTCGGTGATTGACAGTCCCTTCAGTCGCCCAATTGAAGGGGCGGGCATTACACACTTCGATGAGTGTGCCATGATAGATACGGGCCAGCGGATCAATAGATCCACTGCCCTGTGTAGCGAAGGCTGGCGGACAGCTTTTGTGAGTTGAGAAGCTGTCCACCTGCCGGTTAGTACATGGAGCTTTTAGACATGTTTATGTATGTGTCTATAACTCCATACTGACCAGAGGTGGGGGTCCCAGGTATGTTGACTCCCTGTGAGAAGACAACCTGCAAGAGCTACAGGCACCCTAGGGGCCTTCCGGCTAGCAGGACTGCGGGGAGGAACACCCCCAGGTCACGACCTGGGGACATCGCCCCTCTCATTAGCTCAGCCATCAGCCCTATGCGGATCCTGAACCCAAAAATTAAGGGGCCCACACCTCCTGCCGCCAAAATCATTGCTGAAATGTCAAAATCATTACTGTAAGGACTTACTGCCAAACTACAGTAGATCAACTAATCACATCCCTGCCTTAACTAATACCGGCAACCCAAAGGTGCCATTTGAACTTTGAAGCCGCCGCTCAACTGCACCTGAAATGCAAACAACAATTAGAACTGGGATGGGAGGGAGGGGAAAAAACTTCGTCAGCCAGCAGATGAAAAAGAGGCCTGGGAAATGGCTGTCTGGCTTTAAGTAAGGTTAGTAAAACCCACCCACCATACTGCAACAATGTATCACCTACAAACAGCACAAGAACACTTTCC
Organism: Bombina bombina; assembly: GCF_027579735.1. Classification (NCBI taxonomy): domain Eukaryota; kingdom Metazoa; phylum Chordata; class Amphibia; order Anura; family Bombinatoridae; genus Bombina; species Bombina bombina. Next base: position 1,397,198,893 of record NC_069499.1, read on the forward strand.
TTAGAATGCCTGCAGGGGTCAGGCCCTTAATTATGCTTCATGCTTACAAGCAGCATTACACTGCCATAAGGGCTAAAACCCCTAGATAGCATCCCCAGAAGTTACCACCCACTCAACACCCCAATAACAAGACAAACACAGAGCTGGAAAAAAGACCAACATGGTCGTGTTTATTAATACAATATATTATTAAATATAGCTCTATAACTGGAGACTTCACAAAGTCCAACTCAAAACAGTGGCGGCTGAACGAGAACCTATAACTCCATACTGACCAGAGGTGGGGGTCCCATGTATGCACTGTTGACTCCCTGCGAGAAGACAACCTGCAAGAGCTACAGGCGCCCTAGGGGCCTTCTGGCTAGCAGGCCCGTGGGGAGGAGCACCCCCAGGTCATGACCTGGGGACATCGCCCCTCCCATTAGCTCAGCCATCAGCCCCATGTGGACCCTGCACCCAAAAATTAAGGGGCCCACACCTCCCGCCACAAGAGTGAACTTGCATATGGCAAGTAGGGACTCTTACCACAACCCTCACAATACAGTAGACCTGACAAAGCCGATTTAAAATTGGCCAGGAAGAAACCTATCCCTTCGTCTGACAAGTGCACCCCGTCTGGGCGGTACAAATGTCATTTGTCAGCAGACAAATTGTCATGGTGGACAACGAACCCGCCCGCGACCAATACAGCTTTTCCCAGCTCCCTGTTGGTTTTCTTTCGGACCCTGTACACAGACCGGGCCGAGGGTATATTACGCCAGTGTAGACGGGCAATAATGTGGGACCATCCCACCTTAACCCCAAGAAAGAATGTAGCTAACCATCTCACGTCAGCTTTTGTTACATTAATGAGGTCCAAAGCTGGCAAGGACCCCAGATCATTGCCCCCTAAGTTCAACAAGATGACATGGGGCTTGCCCCATCTCCGATGCGCCTCCAGCAATAACTCCAGCAGCTCGCACCATTGAAGCCATCTCTGACCTAACCAACGTAAGGACATCTGGGATCTCTGGAAACCTTGCTGCTGACCGTCTGCTAGTGAATATGCTCGGACCGCTGCCCAGTGGACAAATGAGTGGCCCAAAATCCACACCCGAGTAAGCATTCTGGGATAACCTATTAACAGAGAACTGACCATCATTGCCTGAAGAAAACAGAATAACCCCCAGCTTAGACACGACTGCTAATCCAAGCCCGTACCTGTGGCCCCCCCATTTAGTTTGAGTTAAGGGGCCAGACGTAGCACTTATAATGCTACGAGCGCCATCTCCCCCACCCAGGCCCTTTGTGGGCCCACCTGTAGAACCTCCCTCTCGCTTACGCTTGCAATCGAGCCCTGGATGGGGCCCCCCACAGTAGAGGCAAACGTGGCGAAAGGAGCAGTTGGTGCCCTTATCGCACTGGCGGTCATTACATTTCCAGCACTCTCTACCGCAACGCTTGGCTCCCTGTGGGGTTTTCCCGCCCCCAGTCTGAAAAGTAGTGGAGGGCTGCGCTTGGGCATCAATTCCCAGTTTAGACCAAAGGTCCAAGTCCTTTGCTCCAAATGACAATTCCGAGTAAACCCCCATCTTACGATGGAAATTCACTGTCGTACGTGTGCCACATTCCTTCCGGATAGTTTCTATAAATGAAATCTATGGCGATTACCTTGATCTGCCCTATGCTCAATGAGGCAACAACAAAAAACCCTGATGCAGCGCTGCCACTCTTCATATGTCTCTGGCCGCTTTGGATTCTTTGGCCCGTGCCATCCTTGCTCCTCTCCCCCTCTCTATACGCCTCGACTGACAGCTCAAATATGTTCATATACCTGCGCTCCCTAATCTTATTCGCAATCTTCACCTTCAAGTGGGTATGGAGGGAGTTCACAAAGCACTGGTACATATCTCCTTGTACTGCAGCTTTACGCGGCTGTACAGGTGTCACCCTACCCACTGGTGGCAAAAGCTGGGAATCCTCACTACCCTGGGTAGGTACTGCTACAATGGTCCCGGTTTTGCTGAGCAAGCTAACGGAACCTCCTTCCCCTTGCTTGTGGCCGCCTATCCCCACTGCTGTCTTTACCTTCTTCAGCATGCGGTATATGCTGAGTTGGCCCTTAGTATTCAAGCCTAGCTCTCTCTCGCCTTCTGTGTCAGACCCACTACTAGTGTCCCTCAGCTGACGCCGATGTGGTGTACAAATCGCCTTACCCATTCCAGGCGCTGCTGACGAGGACTGTCCCGCCGCTGACGTCGCTGCACTCTGCTGTGGTGTAGGATCCGCCGCTCCTCCAACTACTGAAAGCTGCTGAGGTGGGGGAAACGGTGATACAATCCCAGCTAATAGCTGTATGGGAGAAGAAAACAGAATGGGAGTACCAAGAGCACTCTCTGACATGGCAGTCATCATAGCCCCATGCATGCCAGCAATCCCCCCACTCGCAGTCACATTCACAACCCCAGTCCTTTTATCAGCTGCAATGCCCTCATATTGGGACCACAACCCCTGATTGCCCTGCAGATTCATCATTGGCTCAGTCTGCAAACTCTCATTGCCCCCATTGCGCGCTCTTGCCCTGCCCCCTGCGCTCCTGGACACATCTAACCCCTGTATCTCATGCTGCCGCATGGTTGCTGCCGCCCCTTTTATAGTCTGCCTTGCCCTCGCCCTGACTCAAGGTCCGGGTACCCCCATCCTACCTGGTCCACATTCATCCCTTTGCTGCGCCCTTCCCGCGCGACTCACGTGCCTGCTACTCCTTGCCGTCCCCAAACCGGAAGTGACGCCGGGACGGGAACCAGAAATGATGCCGGACGCTGTGCATTGTGGTACACCGCGACCACCGGAGGCTGCCAACAGGGCCCTGACCAAGGAAACCCAGCAGTAAGGGCCTCTGCTGGCAGACCTGCTGGAAATGCTGCTGCAAGGGCCTTATTTAGGCCCAAACTAGGCACGACCGCATCCGACACTGGAGGGGACTGCACAACCTCACGAGCAACCTGTGAAGCCATCGGTTGCAGTGGGGTGGGGGTGGGTGCCAGCGCTGGGGAAACTGAGGGGGTGAGTGAAGGTGTGGCATTTAATTGGGTCAGCGACGGGGCTCCCTACCCGCCCACATCCCCAGTCCCCTGCACAAGCAAATTAGGGTAGAGAGGCATCTTAGGAGGGGAAGAAGAAGGGGGGATGGGGGAAGAAAATAAAGGCTGAGAGAAAATAGGAGTAGGAGGAACGGTCTCCCCCTTCGCCTGGATACTCATCACTTCTTTTCTTCTAGTGGTCCTGCGAGGAGGAGATGAAGACAAGATCCTCGATCTCTTTGGAGCCACAGAAGAACGCCTCGATCTCTGCATCCTGGAGAAAAAACTTTGTCAGCCAGCAGATGAAAAAGAGGCCTGGGAAATGACTGCCTGGCTTTAAAGGGACACTGAACCCAAATTTTTTCTTTCATGATTCAGATAGAGCATGCAATTTTAAGCCACTTTCTAATTTATTCCTATTATCAATTTTTCTTCGTTCTCTTGCTATCTTTATTTTAAAAAGAAGAGATCTAAGCTTTTTTTTTATTCAGAACTATGGACAGCACTTTTTTATTGGTGGATGAGTTTATCCACCAATCAGCAAGAACAACCCAGGTTGATCACCAAAAATGGGCCGGCATCTAAACTTACTTTCTTGCATTTCAAATAAAGATACCAAGAGAATGAAGAAAATTTGATAATAGGAGTAAATTAGAAAGTTGCTTAAAATGTCATGCTCTATCTGAATCATGAAATAAAAAATTTGGGTACAGTGTCCCTTTAAGTAAGGTTAGTAAAACCCACCCACCATACTGCAACAATGTATCACCTGCACACAGCACCAGAACACTTTCCTTAGAATGCCTGCAGGGGTCAGGCCCTTAATTATGCCTCATGCTTACAAGCAGCATTACACTGCCATTTTTTATGCAATTTGTTTTAATATTTTTTATTAGACAGTGCTATTATGAGTGTAACTATACTTTTAATGTATTTTTGATGTGTTTTGTGCAACTTTTTTGACTCGCGTAACAGCTCTCTGAAGTCACACTACTCCAACGTGTGTTAAATTCAATTGCGCTCAAGCACACGTGTTTACTTTCAACTTGCAATACACGCAATACTTCCAGCACACGAAAAGAGCTGCAATAAACCCCTTAATGCTCGCATGCAACAGTTAGAGCACCACTCGTAATCTAGCCCTAAATTGGTATATACTACAATGATTTCCTGGGGTTTAAGACATCATGCACAAATTACCAAAGAGAAAATATATGAATACCACATAAATATGAAGATTACAAAAATTAAGAAAAAATGCAATTATGAAACATTATTGAACCCCCCCAAAAAAAAAGCTCATTTTGCATTTACATTTACCACAAACTATTAAAACAAACCCATTTTAGCTTAAAAATGGTGATATAGTAATTTAGTAAGAACTCAATTCAATTTATATTAAATTGTATTAAACACATTTAGTTGATTTCAGATTAATATTCCCTAGTTATAAACATTATGGAAACATGTCTCCATATATTATTATTATTTATTTGTATAGCGCCTCAAAATTCCATTGTGCTGGGTACAGAGATAAGGGTTTGAGTTTGAGCTAAGATAAGATACAAAAACATAACAGTCTATTCAGATCTAGTACATGAGGAAGAAGACCTTGCTCCGAAGAGCTTACAGTCTACAGGTTGAGGATGCAGAGACATAAGGTTTGGGGTATCTTGTCTTGAGGATTTTAGTTGCAGCAGTGAGTCAAGGCAGTTCAAGAATTATTTTGGGTATGATGAAAAACAGAGGAGAGATGGTAAGCCTCTCTGAATAGGTCTGTTTTAAGGGAGCGTCCGAAGCTATACAAGGTTGGAGACAGTCTGATGGAGCGGGGTAGAGAGTTTCAGAGGACAGGAGCAGCACGTGAGAAGTCTTGGAGGTGGGAGAGGGACGTAGAGATAATAGGTGTAGAGAGCCAATAGTCAGAAGTTGATCTAAGAGGACAGGTCGGGAAGCATTTGGAGATGAGAGACAAAATATAGTTTGGGTGAGACTGTTGAGTGCTGTATACATTAGGTTTAATACTTTGAATTGTATTCTTGAGTGTATGGGGAGCCTGTGTTGAGACTGGCAGAGTGGAACAGCTGATGAAGATAGGCGACTTAGGTGGATGAAGCTAGCTGAAGCATTAATTATAGATTAGAGGGGGGGAGAGGCGGTGTTTGGGAAGGCCATTTAAAAGTAGATGTTGGTAATCTGGTTGAGTAAAGAGGAAGAGAGATCAGGAGAGGAATTATAGATTTGGGTGCCATCAGTGTATAAATGGTACTGGAACCCAAAGGAGGATATAAGTTTTCCTAGGGAGGATGCATAGATAAAGAAAAGCAAGGGACAAAAGACAGAGCCTTGCAGTACTCCAACTGAGGGAGGCAAAGGATCAGAGGATATGCTGTTAAGGTGAGCTGAAAACTAGCAGTTTGAGATATATGAGGCAAACCAGGAGAGTACTGTGTCTCTGATGCCAAATTAATGTAGGATTTGTAAGAGAAGAGGATGGTCAACTATGTCAAAAGCAGCAGATAGATCGAGAAGAATTAGTAAAGAATGAATGAAAGAAAGAGTGTTCCTTTGCTTTAGCTGATAGCAGATCTTTTGCTACTTTAGTGAGAGTAGTTCTGTGAGACACACCCTAATGCTCAGGGACATTCTATGTGGTGGCACATTTTTACCTTTAATTTTTTTAAGCAGTCTTAATATTATTTAGTTATGTTTTGTTTTCCCTAGTTTGTTTGATGGATATAAACAAATGCCCTTTATTAGTGCATATTCAATGTTTTTTACCTTTAAAAAATATACTCTGGGTGCACACCCTAATGGAATGTACTGCACACGCCAATGAACCAGATTGTAGTAGATCAAGTAAGGAGTTAGTTGAGAGTAATTAAGTTAGGCGATTATAAACCATTCCTTCCAATAATTTGGAGGCAAAGGGAAGTAGGGAGATCAGCCAATAGTTATTATGGGTGGAGTGGTGAAGCAATTGCTTTTTTAGGATTGGTGTGATTGACGCATGCTTGAATGTACCAGGAAATGCGCCAGTGGGGAGAGATTGGTTAAAGAGGTAAGTTAGGGCAGGGGTTAGAGAAGTCTAGAGAGAGAGAGAGAGAAGCAGAGGCACATACAGCGCACTCACTAATATTCAAGTGTGAGAAGGGGGCTAAAATCTAAAATCTAACTTTTATTAGTGTAAAGAGATAGAGTTATTACAATAAAACTTATATTAAAAATCCCAACTGGAAGATGAATCCCAGCAGGATATATCACTGAATAATAGATACTGTCAATAATGGAGGGTAAGAAAGCTGCAATCAAGGAGCAATAAGCAACGGTTGTCCCATTGTGTAAACCTTTGATAAAGCTGTGTGTCGAAATGCGCATCAGTTGTATGACCTGAGGATGAATTTATAATACAGAAAATCAGCATGGGTGTGTGATTTTTTTCCACTGACGTTCAGAAGTCCGTGAACATCTCTGAAGATAGCAGGTCTGTTTGGTATGCCATGGTTGTGTCACGCTCGGATGAGCAGGTTCTGGGGTATGGAGCTTATGCAAGGTGGTGGCAGGCTTAGGACTGTCTTGAATATTGAAAGGGGCCAGCAGTATGTGCTTCTTTCTGGAATTACCCCTATTAGGCATGTTTAAGAAACAGACAAGCAAGTAAGTTTATTGCATAGGAACTGGAGACTTTGAGGCTGGAAGCAGGGTAAGTGAGCAGGCGTGCCCACACCAGAACTGGAGTCTGAGCTAATGCCCATGATAGGGCCAGGAACAGGAGTGCAAACTTAGGCTGAACACAGGAGGTATATCAAAAAAGAGAAAAGATGGACAAAAAAGGGGAGCACTCAAAGAAAAGCGAACAATATAAATATGCCAATGAAGGCAGGGAGAGGGAAACCCTAGCAGGAAAATAAATAAAATGTAACTTTTTTTGAGAAATAATATTATAATGTTAAGTGTGTGCATTAATACTTAGATTAAAAACTGAATCTGATGAGCCAGCAACCATGTAGCAAATATTACAATAACTAAGTCAGATAAGGTAGCTAGAAGACTACAGAGTAACTAACCACCAAGCACCGGAAACAATTTAACTGAAAAAAAGAGGTTTAACCTCATAACAAAGTAATGCTAATAGCGGTGCAAGTTCAAAGGCAGTAAGAAATAATATAACCGCTATTGAGGGCTCATATCGAGCAGAACTAATAAACGGGTTGCAGACTCAGGAAAAACGCTGGATGCGCATTTCGCAGACAAACGGCTTTATCAAAGGCTAACCTGAGTTGGGTATGTCCTTCTCCTTAAATCTTAATTCAAATCCAATCAGGGGAGACTATCGTTACACACCCATGTGACAGCCTATCACCAAATCGACTTTTGTATTGGGTATCGCATGTGTCATGTGATTACACACAGACTAGACATCCAATCACATAAATGGGAGTGTTAGAGTATCCACAACACTATTGATACTACGAAAACTATAATTCTTTGACAATTTGGGAAAGTACCTGCATCATAAGACATAATGCCAATTAGGAATGACAATTACGAGTGCTCTAAACCTCTTTTTTCCAATCCAACCTCTCAATATTTAGAGAAATATAACACCATGATTAATAAAGCCAAACAAGATGGTCTTATAAGTCCCAAAGAATGGCAATTCTTACAAGTCAAAAATCCGAAAGTGTCCACACTATATCTATTGTCTAAGGTGCACAAAGACAGAAACAAACCCCCTGGGAGACCAATTGTCTCAAGCATTGGGAGCTTGAGTGAACAAGCTAGCAGATTTCTTGACCTTTATTTACGTGACATAGTATGGTCATTGCCATCTTTTATCAGAGATACTATGGACATCTTGAGTAAAATGATTGACATATCTGTTGAAAAGGACACCATGTTAATAACTTGTAATGTGTATACATCCATCAAACATGATAAAGAATGTGCACCTGTTCAGTACTTTTTGAACATGGGAGCTATGGATAAATGCAAATGTAATGAGTTTATTATATCGTTACTCAACTTTGTCTTGAAACATAACTTCTTTGTATTCAATGATCGCTTTTATTTACAAACCCAGGGCACTGTGATGGGCTCATCATGTGCCCCCACCTACGCCAACATCTATCTAGGCTAGTGGGAAAGAGATTTTTTTTATGATGACTTGTACCAATACACTCAATATATCCACCTTTGGTGTCGATATATAGATGACCTATTCATTATTTGGACAGGAAGTGAAATTCTATTTAGAGATTTTATGACTAAACTCAACAATAATGATCTAAACCTCAAGTTGACGAATGAGTATTGAAATGGTAGAATTCTTAGATGTGAGAATCTATAAAAATACTGATAATCAGTTGAGATCTGATCTATACCATAAGGAGACTGCCACTAACTTGATACTGAAATTTGACAGCTGCCACACCTGGCAAACTAAAAGGGCAATCCCGACAGGGGAATTTTTGCACATTAGACGAAATTGCTCGGACGACACTATATTTTATAAAAGAGCAAGAGAACTCAAAATACACCTAAAAGATAGGGGATATACACGCCAAATAATTCGGAAAGCCTTCCAGAGAGCAAAGCGTACTCCTAGAGACCAACTGTTGGTGCCCAAGATGAAATATACCAATGTAGATGAGAAAATTAGATTTGTGAGTACTTTCAACTCAGAACATAAATCTATAAGTGATATACTTAATCGACATACCAGTATCCTTAAATCGAAGGAAGACCTATCTCAATTCGTGGGCGATATGATTCTGACTAGCTGGAGGAGAGCTCCCACAATTGGGAGCAAATTGGTAAGGAGTCACTTTGTAAGAAAGAGGACAAATACTAACATTTGTGGTACATATCTTTGCGGATCATGTCGTTTCTGTAAATATATCATCAATGAGAGAGAATTCAAGACGTTCTCAGGTGCTATCAAAAGAATGTACGGATTTGCAAACTGCAGAACCAGGAATGTTATATACTGTTTATCCTGTGTGTATGTCAAAAGATATATAGGAATCACAACACGTGAATTACGCACCTGGGAGAACATCTTAATAGTATTAAAAACTGTCAAGAAGACCAAAAGAAGAACAAAAACCTGACTCCTGTAGCCAGACACTATCTCAAATTTCATGGAACCAAACCGACACTGAGTGTATCTGTCTTACAGGTCATTTAAAACCTAGTATAAGAGGTGGTAATGTTGAATCCATGCTTTTACAGGCTGAATGCAGATGGATTTTTTGGTTAAACACACTGGCACCATTTGGTATAAATGAACAGGATGGATATGGATCCTTTTTATAAGAACTGAGGATGAAAATTTTGATTATGTGCATCATACCATCAATTTTGGCACTGTTGCCTATTAACCATATTATTCGTAAGGCTGCTGGTATAACCATATAGGGCTGTTATAGTTCATTTCACCATTTTATTAATGATATGGCAATATTATAGATGTCTGAACATCAATACTATTATAAGGTTTATAATAAGTGCCCATTTGTCAGTATGATTGTAGCTGCATTGAATATGGGATTTTTTATATGCTACATTATGTAATACGAGATATGTCATCTGGATATGACCTCCATATATAATACCAACATTTACATTTCTATGATCATAATTACAAGTGTCCAGTTATTGATGTGTACAGTAGCATCATATTAATGTATTATTTATCATAGCCATATTATGTAATCAAGAAATGTCAAAAGGATTAGATCTGCTATTTACAGGATATTTGCACTTACATCTGCATGTTTATGATACATACTATTCCAATAAATTCAGTACTAATGTTCATAATTAAGCCTTAATATTATTATTATCCCTCATTACCACTGGTACAGCTGTACAGTGTTATTATAACTTAAATATTTATAAATAATAAGGGAACATTATTGATCTCTGATTACCATCATACAGACCAATGACAAGTGTTTATCTGCTGATACGTATTGTATTGACTAGTAATCTAAGATATACCATATGTCTCATTGGGGTATTATCTTAATGTATTCAGAGAAGGGTTACTTCTTTTACACATGATGTTAGTGGTATATTTGATGGGCAAATATTGTAATGGTTATTATGTCATTGCATATTTAGTGTCATTGCTGACACAAGGATATTTGTGAAATATACGAGCTATAAAATGACTAAATATATATTTTTAGAATTATTGAGTAGTAATAATCTCTTACAAATGATCTACTTCTTTGATACCCTAGTGGTTGCTATATCATTAAGAAATATACAGTTTACCTTGATATGTGTTATGCCATTCACAAAGATAGACAATAACTTTCAATACACGTTATGCGAGTATGTATTATAAGACAAATTTGTTGGACATTAAATGAAGTTTTCATATTTATTCTCCGTATTAAAAGGATGTGATAGCGGGAGGATACTTAGGATCGCAATTCCTATGTGATCCTTACTATGAAACATGACTATTAACATATTGTAATTGTCATTCCTAATTGGCATTATGTCTTATGATGCAGATACTTTTCCCAAATTGTCAAATAATTATAGTTTTCGTAGTATCAATAGTGTTGTGGATACTCTAACACTCCCATTTATGTGATTGGACGTCTAGTCTGTGTGTAATCACATGACACACGTGATACCCAATACAAAATCCGATTTGGTGATAGGCTGTCACAGGGGTATGTAACAATACTCTCCCCTGATTGGATTTGAATTAAGATTTAAGGAGGAGGACAGACCCAACTCAGGTTAGCCTTTGACTAAGCCGTTTGTCTGCGAAATGCGCATCAGCCGTTTTTCCTGAGTCTGCAACTCGTTTATTAGTTCTGCTTGATATGAGCCCTCAATAGCGGTTAGATTATTTCTTACTGCCTTTGAATTTGCACAGCTATTAGCATTATTTTTTATGTGAGGTTATTTTTCTTTTTTTAGTTAAATTGTATCCGGTGCTTGGTGGTTAGTTACTCTGTAGTCTTCTACCTACCTTATATGACCTCGTTATTGTGATATTTGCTACGTGGTTGCTGGCTCATCAGATTCATTTTTTAATCTAAGTATTAATGCACACACTTAACATTATAATATTATTTAATGCTCAATAAAAGTTACGTTTTATTTATTTTCCTGTTAGGGTTTCCCTCTCCCTGCCTTCATTGGCATATTGATATTGTTCACTTTTCTTTGAGTGCTCCCCTTTTTGTCCATCTTTTCTCCTTGTTGATATACTTATATATATTACGGACAGTGAGCACCCCCCACATAATTGATATATAATTATTTCACGTTTTTGACTATAAGTGAGGTATTAATGGATACTTTCCCATAACTTATATTTTCCTGAACACAGGAGGTGCCCACTTGAGGCCAAGAATGGATACACTAGTACTGCTGAGGCAGACTGAAGACACAGGAGGGGGGATTGTGGGGATGTAGGTTTTGCCCATCCTGTTGGACTATAGGTGGCACTAGTGGCTCATGGCTCCACTATTGGTGTATTGGACTGCCTGTTAACCTAGCTGCAATGGGAACACTTTCTGGACTAATCAGTTCCTCTGTGTAAACCTATGTGGTGCATATTTATATATTCACTGTATGTTGTATTATTCAGTTTCCTTTCTCTTTTTCAGTTAACCTGTAGTGCAAGTGCTTTCACATAAATCAAGGGGTATATAGTGTGAAATAAACTTTTCACTGCCAGTAGTTTATTAGATCATAAGTGGAGTTTATGCCAGATGGTATTCTGGTCTTCAGTTTGAAGATCCAGAACACCTCCTTTTTACCAAGAGCCTTTTCTCTATCGCCTCCCCTCGAAGGTATAGATAGCTTCTCAATAGCTGTCCATTTAAAGCTGTGTTCTTGTCATGTACCTGTACAAAATGTTGTACCAGGGGTGTACTTGATCTACCAATTCTGATGGTAGAAAGGTGTTCCCTAATTCGGGAAAGTACTTCCCGGGTAGTTAAGCCTATCTATTGTAACTCACATAGGTCACAGGTGATCAAGTAGATTACGAATTTAGATCTACAGTTGATACATGAGTTTATCTTGATGTGCTGCCCTGTTGCGGTGGATCTGAACGAATCCCCACATACCACTTTCTCACAGGCCACACAATCTCTGAAATTACACCTATGCATGACTTTAATTATGAGCCAAGCTGATCCTCCTGGTTGGGATACCTTGAGCTTCGTTGGTGACACAATATTGCCAATTGTTTTACTTTTCTTGTATGCAAATTGTCACCCTTTCCTGGACAGATCAGCTAGGTCATCATCGGCCGATAACAATGTAAAATGCTTCCTGAGGATACTGCAGATTTGAGAGTACTCTTCTGAATAATCCGTTATAAAGAGTGGACTCTTATTGGAAACTTCTTATCTTTTGTTTCCTTCTTAGGTAGCAACAAATCCTCTCTGTTTAGAATGTTTACAGATTCCCTGGTCTTGCTGATGACCTTAGGTCTATAGCCTCTATTCCTGAGTCTGACCTCCAGTTCTTTACTTTCTTTCATGTACTGTTTATTATCGGTACAGTTTCTTTTAACCCACATGAATTGTCCTTTCGCTACAGCCTTGAATACACTGGAGGGATGGCAGCTTTTAGCATGCAATAGTGTGTTGCCTGTTATGGGCTTATGATAAATAGTGGAGAATACTTTATTACTTGGTATCCCTGTGAGAGTGATATCAAGATAATTTATGCTGTTTTTATTGAATTCAAAGGTAAATTCAATGCCCCTGTCATTATCATTCAGGTAATTGATGAAATTAGGGATTTCCAATGTGTCCCCTTTCCACACAAATAGAAGATCATCAATAAATCTCTTGTAAAAAACAATACTGTCTGTGTGGATTCCTTTCTCCAAATATGTGATCCTCCTCCCACCAACCCATGAACAGGTTGGCGTAGGAGGGGGCAAACTTGGCCCCCATTGCCGTACCACACATTTGGAGAAAGAATTGTCCATTGAATTCAAAGAAATTATGGGTCAACAAAATATTAGTGACCCAAAATCGCTTAAGGTATATTCAGTGGTGTAATATTTATGCATGAAGTATTCCACTGCTTTGAGGCCTTGTTCATGTGGAATGGACGATTACAGTGACTTAACCTCCACTATCACCCATACATAACTGTCACACCATTCAATATTGGAAGTCAGATTGAGAACATGTTTTGTGTCCAAAACAAAGCTCGCTAGTAGTTTAATCATGGGCTGTAATAAGGCATCCAGCCACTCAGACAAATGCTCCAGGAGTGACCCAATGCCACTGACAATGGGTCTTCCCTTGACCTCAGTAAGGGATTTGTGCACCTTGGGGAGGTGATTGAATAAGGGCATTTTGGGATGGCTGACAAATAGAAACTCACTGGTCTCCTTGTCAAAAAATCCTAACTCTAGACCATCATCTGTTAGGTCCTTAAGTTGTTTTTGAAAAGATCTGGTAGGGTCACAGCCCAAAATTTTGTAATCTCGTGGGTTCATGAGTTGTCTCATGGCCTCTGCGGTGAAGTCAACCTTGTCCATAATAACAATGGAGCCCCCCTTATCAGCAGATCTAATCACTATATCGTGATTATTGCTTAGGTTTGTGAGTGCCTGTCTCTCCACTGAAGTGATGTTATGTTTATACTGTTTCTCATGATAATACAGATTTGTTAAATCTTTTTCCACCCTTGATTGAAACATTTCTAGTATAGGACCTCTGTCCTGGATCCTATAGAACATAAACGATTTTTTAAATTTTGGCAGTGCAGTGTTATCCAAACCTGTGCCATAATCTCCTTCATTAAGGAGTAACTCCATTGTTCTTAGATCACACTGTTCTCCAAAACTCAATGAATCCTGGTTGGTTAAATGTTCCTGTTCTATATTAGTCGGACTGCCTATGGGATTGAACACCTCCTCCTTCGCTGATCTACGGAAATGTTTGTATAACATTATTTATTTATTTTCACAACTATTACGCTAGGGTAAGGTACTTTTTGTGTAACAAATCTTCATGACAAATTATGTGCACTCAGGTTAAAATGGATAGACACAATACTAACATTCATTTACAAGTACATTTTCGTATAATTGTGCTGTTTACTTTTTGATGTTAAAGTGTATTGCATTGTAAAGAGTCATTTGATTGGCCCACACAGTTGACCAATGGGAGGCAGGATGGCCCTTGAAAAAGGGCGCTTGTTTTAAACATTTTATTCAGCTAGGACTACAGCTAGGAATCCAAAACGCGTCAGCTGCTGTACTTCCTCCCATTGCAAGCCATCCATTTGCTTTCATATCATACAATTGAGGAATTTGATAAAAGTTACAAATACTAATACATTTGTACTTCCGAAAGATTTTATTGTAGCATTTTCGTTGGCAATAAATGCTACATAGATATTCACCGGTGCTCCTGCTCATTCTTTGTACCTAGACTGAAAAAGGATCCCAGGGAAGCAGGATGATGCCACAGAAAGCAGGGACAGGCTGGTACAGAGAGGATAGCCATGAGACAAGCCAAGGGTCAGATACCTGAGAGCAGTCAGAACAGTCACCAAATCCAGGGAGAATCTGATAGAATAAACAGGGTACAAGGTCAGGTTAGGTAAACAGAAAAGCAGTCCAATCTTTCATCAAAACCATGGGAGTTCCAAAAGAGTAGTCAGAGATCAAGCCGGATTTAGAAACGAAGCAGGAAACACAGCAAGGTCAGAGACACTGGAACAGGATGAATCCTTATGTCAGATCAGGAAGTGGATTGTAAAGCAGCCTTTTACAGGGGAGCTGATTGCAAAATTACCTGCAGCTGACAAGCAGGTGGAGCCAGAGAACAATCTACTGCAGGTAACAGGTCTCCAAAAACTCCAACCAAATGCAAACCACTCTGGTGGAGCAGGAACAGAGAAACAGGCTAGGAACCAGGAGAGCCAGGTTCAAATCCGGGCATGTCTGTGACAGGTTGTCATTGAGTGCATAATGAAGTGGAGGGTGCTTCTTTGTCAACAGTTGATTTGAGGGCAGAATTATAGTTTAAGGATGCAAGAACAGGATGAAATGTTGGAGAGCAGAGGTTTTAGTTAAGATGAAATGTCTGTGGGATCTAAGTAATTTAATATCTTGTATGGTAGCAGTTTTTTGGGGGCATGTGAGGATGCAGCAGGAAGAGTAAGAGAAAGTTAGTAGAAGGTGGTCAGAGAGAGGAAATGGGAAGTTAGAGAATTTGAAAATGGCACAGAGATTGGTGAAGACCAGGTAAATTGAGTTGCCTTCACAGTGGGTGGGGATGTTGTCCACTGGGATAGGCCAAAATAGGTGGTAATAGATAAAAGTTTAGAGGCAGCAGGTATGTTAGAATTGTCAATGGGTATGTTGAAATCCCATAAAATGAGAGAAGGGACGCTACAAGAGAGGAAGTATGGGAGCCAGACTTCAAAGTGGTCAAGAAATTGTGATGCTGGGCCAGGGGGCTGATAGATAACAGCAACATGGAGAGCTACAGGGGAGAAGAGGTGAATAGCGTGAACTATAAAAGATGCAAAAGAAAGGGAGGGGGGCGAGGGAATGGAGTGAAAGGTACAGTATGGAGACAGAGGAATGCCTACTCCCCCTAATTGTCTGTCTGCTGACCTTGGAGTGTGACTGAAGTGTAGGCCCCCATAGAACATAGAGGCTACAGCAGCTGTGTTAGAGGAGGAGAGACAAGTTTCTGTGAGAGCAAGATAAGTGATCGTGAAATGAATAGGTCATGAAGTGAGCTTATTGCATACAGAACATGCATTCCAAAGGACAAAAGAGAATTGTGGGGTATTAACAGAAGTGCAGTTAATGACGTTGAGAGGGTTACGTGGGCAAGGTTTTGGTGGTGTCAGTCGGGATAGTAAGCAGAGAGAGGCAGAGGGTGGACCTGGGTTTGGCGAGACATCCCCACCTGCAAGGAGAAGAAAAATGGTAAGAGAAAGAAGATGGGAGTTTGTCTTGTGTGAGCGCCTAAGCTTAGTATCAGTGGAGCATGGTTCGCTGAGTGATGTGAAAAAGGAACAGTGTGCATGTGTGTTGTAGAGGGGGGAAGATAGAAGAGAAGGAGCGATATGAATAGTTTGAGTGCTGTTTGTTAAAAGTTGAGCTGTGACTTTAATGAGAATGGAGAATAAGGTAAATGAATAAGGTAAATGCAGATAGGAGAAACTGTAGCATGCATACAGGGGAAATCTAGGGAGAGTAGAAAGTACCTGTTTCTAAGTTGTCTATTTCTGTGTCTGTGTCTAACTCCTTGTATAACTCCCTACATTTATGAACTAACACACTTATGGCCACTATTTACTCTATATTCATGAAAAAAACAACATTACATTAATTATTAAACTCACACAAGTTCAAAGTGTCATTTTAGACTTAAGTAGCAGCTGTAAACATTTCACCCCTGTTCTTCAATGCATTTTGGGCATTATCAGTACATAGGGCCAAGATGCTGCCTCTTCACCCCTTTTTATAGACAGTTGTTATGAATATTAACCTTCATTAGACTCTTTTCCAATCAATTGAAATCCCCTTGGGAAGAACATTGCATGGTTTTTGTGCACTTTTCATATTCAAATACATTCAAAAATATTCAAAACCTAGTAATAGCAATAGCAATAATCTTACACTTTTCAAATGGATTCATAGTACAAAAACCTCACTCTTTACCTTGCATGAGAACAAATTAATCTTATGGTATCCTTTGGTAAAAAGCATACTGAGGTAGGCTCAAGAGCAGTAATGCGCTACTAGGAACTAGCTGGGGACTGGTGGCTACACACATATGCCTCCTGCCTTTGAGGCCCATTTATCAGTTATGACCGCTACTCCATAACCCTGTTCGCCTGCTCTGATGAGGCAGACAGAGATCGCCACAATTCAACCCGACTGAGTACGATCGGGTTGATTGACACCCCCCTGCTGGCGGCCGATTGGCCGCGAGTCTGCAGGGGGCGGCATTGCACCAGCAGCTCACAAGAGCTGCTGGTGCAATGCTGAATACGGAGAGCGTATTGCTCTCCGCATTCAGCGATGTCTGTCGGAGTCGGACCTGGTCCGACAGACATTTGATAAATAGGTCTCATTGCCTGAGCAGATGTGTTCAGTTAGATACAAGTAGAGCATTGCTGCTCTGGGGATGACTTTAAGTATGTTTTTAACTCCTATGCATTGGTTAAAAACATAGGGGTTGATCACAATCCTTGAAAAAAGCTTGAAAAAAAGATTTCCCTTTAGACTTTAATAGTGAATTTTGAAGAAAAATAATTCAATACACTTTTCTAAAGGATATTAATCTACCTTAATGTTATTAGTATTTGGATGTTTAATATTGTTATTTGTAAAATTAATGAATGAATAGGTGGAAAAGCCTGAGCTTACATTAAAACATATAAGGCTGTCGTCATTAATATTACATTATCTGCATTATTTTGTTTTGCCTTGCAGAAACCTGTTTTAAAAGGCTTGAAAAAGATGTTAATATTATCTCTCATTTAATTAGATTTTGTTGTTTTATACTTTATAAGGGGACCAATATTTGTAATTGCAAAATCCACTAATATCACTAGCACCTTTTCTAAGCTAGCTGCTCTGTCTGAGCATGTCAATCAGTGTCAAGCTCTCTGTATGTCAATCAGTGTCAAGCTCTCTGTATGTCAATCGGTGTCAAGCTCTCTGTATGTCAATCAGATGTGCAGACATTCACTTTTCTATAGTGGGCATTAGGGATGCTACAAATGAAAATTTCATAATCAATATTCTAGGACATATATATACACTATTCGTTAAACGCTTACATTCGTTTTCATTAAAACAAATGTAAATGTTTTGAAGCTACAGGTGAAACACCTGTGGCTACACACTTACTTTTAAAGTGTGAAATTCTTACCTTAAAGGGATAGTAAACCCATTTTTTTTCCTTTCATGATTCAGATAGAGCATGCAATTGTAAGCAACTTTCTAATTTACTCCTATTATCAATTTTTCTTCCGACACCTTCATTATATTATTAACCCCTATCTGCCGCTCCGGACACCGCCGCAACCTACATTATACTTATGAACCCCTAATCTGCTGCCCCCAACATTATATTTATTAACCCCTACTCTGACGCCCCCCTACCTACATTGATTAACCCCTAGTCTGCCGCCCCCAACGTTGCCACCACTATAATAAACATATTAACCCCTAAATCGCCGCTCTCCCATCTCTCAAACATTAGTTAAATATTATTAACCCCTAATCTGCCGGCCCTAACATCGCCGACACCTACCTACATTTATTAACCCCTAATTTCCTGCCCCCAATGTCGCCGCCACTATAAAAGTTATTAACCCCTAAACCTAAGTCTAACCCTAAACCTAACACCCCCTAACTTAAATATAATTAAAAGAAATCAAAATAAAAATTCCTATCATTAACTAAATTATTCCTATTTAAAACTAAATACTTACCTATAAAATAAACCCTAAGCTAGCTACAATATAACTAATAGTTACATTGTAGCTAGCATAGGGTTTATTTTTATTTTACAGGCAAGTGTGTATTAATTTTAACTAGGTACAATAGTTATTAAATAGTTATTAACTATTTAATAACTACCTAGATAAAATAAATACAAAAGTACCTTAAAATAAAACCTAACCTAAGTTACAATTACACCTAACACTTCATTATAATTAAATTATTTCCATAAATGAAATACAATTAAATTAAATTATCTAAAGTACAAAAACCCCCCTACTAAATTACAGAAAATAATAAACAAATTACCAGATTTTTAAACTAATTACACCTAATCTAATCCCCCTAACAAAAAAAAAAAGCCCTACCCTACACTAAATTACAAATAGCCCTTAAAAGGGCCTTTTGTGGGGCATTGCCCCAAAGTAATCAGCTCTTTTACCTGTAAAAATAATTACAAATCCCCCCCAACATTAAAACCCACCACCCACACAACCAACCCTACTCTAAAACCCACCCAATACCCCCTTAAAAAAACCTAACACTAACCCCTTGAAGATCACCGTACTGGGAGAAGTCTTCATCCAACCGGGCTGAAGTCCTCAACGAAGCCGGGAGAAGTCTTCATCCAAGCCGGCAGAAGTGGTCCTCCAGACGGGCAGAAGTCTTCATTCAGACGGCATCTTCTATCTTCATCCATCCGGCGGGTACATCTTCAAGACATCCGACGCGGAGCATTTTCTTCATCCGACGGCTCTTATTTTTTATTTTGTGTAACTTAGTGTTTTTTATTTTGTGTAACTTAGTTGTTATTGTTTTGTAACTTAGTAATTTTTAATAGTAGATTTAAATAACTTGAGTAGGATTAGGTTTTTAAATATGTAATATAGTTATTTTAATTATTAGTTTAATTTAATTTTAGTATAATAGTTAGGGTAGGTTAATTAATAGTTTAATATAGTTTAATGTAATTTTAGTATAATAGGGTAGGTTAATTAATAGTTTAATATAGTTTAATATAATTTTAGTATAATAGTTAGGGTAGGTTAATTAATAGTTTAATAAAGTTTAATGTAATTTTAGTATAATAGGTTAGATTAATTAATAGTTTAATATAGTTTATTTTAATTATATAGGTAAGTTTTAATTTATTATAAGATAGGGATGAGTTAATATTTAATGTTTAGTTAGCGGGTTGTTAGGTTTAGGGGTTAATAGCTTAATTTAGTTTATGGCGATGTGGGGGGCTGGCGGTTTAGGGGTTAATAGGTTTAGTAAGTGGTAGGGATGTGGGAGGCCAGGGGTTTAGGGGTTAATACATTTATTTAGTTGCAGAGGGGTCTGGGAGCAGCGGGATAGGGGTTAATAGCTTTATTAGAGTTGCGGTGGACTGCGGGAGCGCAGGGATAGGGGTTAATACATTTATTTAGTTGCCGTGGGCTCTGGGAGCGGCGGGATAGGGCTTAATACATTTATTTCGTTGCGGTGGGCTCCAGGAGCGGCGGGATAGGGGTTAATACTTTTATTTAGTTGCGGTGGGCTCCGGGAGCGGCGGGAGAGGGGTTAATAACTTTATTAGAGTTGCGGTGGGCTCCAGGAGCAGCGGGATGGGGGTTAATAACTTTATTTAGTTGCAGCGGGGTCCGGAAGTGGTGGGATAGGGGTTAAACATTTTAGTATAGTGGCGATGTTTAGTGACAGGGTATAAATAAAGTTGTGAAAAAGCTGAATAGCAGCGAGATCAATGACATAGTTAACAACAGTCCGGTGCTCATCGCCCCGTACTTGGTGCGCGGCTTTTTGACAGCTTTTTTTATAAATAAGGAGAGCGTATTCAGGTCCGTGGCCGCGATGTTAGGCGATGTTAGGCGAGCGTATTGGTGCCATCGAATGCAGCATAGTTGACGGCTTGATAATTCGGCCTCAAAGGGTAGGGGCCCTACCAAGAGTTGCACTGTTGCAATTCAGCTCTCATTAAGGTGATCTATAAAGCAGCTGGGCTCATATGCTTACATGCTTGTTCAGGAGCAATAATGCACTACTGAGATAGCAGCTGATTGGTGGCTGCATATATATGCTTCTTGTTATTGTCTCACCTGGGGTGAGATTACATATACTGCGCAGGCTTCAGTGCAAGTGCTGCAACCCCCGCCACCCGTAATTTCACTTCGCACATTGGGGTATTACATATAGGGTGCCGGCAGTTCGTAAAGTGCCGTAAGTCGGATAAACTAGCGATGTCCAGAAATGAGCGTAAATACACATTTCTGGAGCCGCTAGTGACTTATGGCACATTAGAAACTGCCGGCGCCTAAGAATAATAAAAAAAATATATAAAATCTCCCGTAAACTAACCGGCCTCCCAAAAATAAACCGACACGTATAAAACCCTATATCCACCAACAAACCCACATCTGAACTAATAAAAGTATTAACCCCTAAACCGACAACCCCCCACAATGCAATATGCTTAATTAAAGGGCCATAATACCCAAATGTTTAAACACTTGAAAGTGATGCAGCATAGCTGTAAAAAGCTGACTAGACAATATCAACTGAACTTCTCTATGTAAAAAAGAAAGATATTTTACCTCAAAAGTTCCTCAGTAGCCACATCCCATTGTAATGGACTTCTAAGCAGCAAATCAGTATGTCTGTCCCGGGACAGCGGAAGGAGCGAGCTTACGTGCATTCTCAACTTATTTCCCTATTCAGTGTAAGGAAGTTTACAATGAAATCTCATGAGAGTTAAGTCAAATCTCATGAGATCACAGTAAAAGAGTTCATGACCTCAGCACTGTTGATGCTGATTGACTGCTGTTCATTTCTTCATTTTTATTTTTTGTACCAACAGCTGGGCAGCAGCTGAGTATAACGTTTTACACAGAACTTATTCTGCTGAGCTGAGGAGAATGTTCAGGTGATATTTTCCTGTCCGCTTTTTACAGTTATACTGCATCAGTTTCAAGTGATTTAGCATATGAGTATTATGTCCCTTTAAACTATTAACCCCTATATACACCATCAAACCCACACCGCAAGTAATAAATAAATTATTAACCCCTATATCCACCATCAAACCCACACCGCAAGTAATAACTAAATCCGCCAACCCCAACATCGCAAACTACCTAATAAAACTTTTAACCTTAAAGGGACAGTATACACTCATTTTCATATAACTGCATGTAATAGACACCACTATAAAGAATAAGATGCACAGATACTGATATAAAAATCCAATATAAAACTGTTTAAAAACTTACTTAGAAGCTGTCAGTTTGGCTCTGTTGAAAAGGCAGCTGGAAAGCCCACTGCAAGTGGCAAATAAGACACTCCCCCCCTCCCCCTTCTTTTGCATATGAAAAGACCCTTTACACAAACAGGAGCAAGCTGGAGAAGGTAGCTGACAGTATTCACATAAAACTTTGGGGCTTGGTTAGGAGTCTGAAAATCAGAGCAATGTTATTTAAAAATAAGCAAAACTATACATTTATTTAAAAAAAAACCTTTATGGGCTATATAAATAGATCATCTACAAAACATTTATGCAAAGAAAAAATGAGTGTATAATGTCCCTTTAATCCGCCATAAACCCACAACGCAATAAACCTATTAAGGTATTAACCCCTAACCCGCCATACCCACACAACGCAATGCTAATAAATCTATTAACCCCTAAACCGCCAAAGCCCACAACGCAAATAAATAATTAAATTACTAAGCCCCCTAACCTAACACCCCCTAACCTAACACCCCATAAATTAACTACATTAAAAAAGGTTTCTAATTATTAAAATAAAAAACCTAACATTACTTTAAAAATAAAAAACTAACGGCAAGATTACGAGTTGTGCATTAGGGTTAAAAAGCAGCGTTGAGAGGTCCCAATGCTGCTTTTAAACGCCCGCTGGAATTACGAGTCTTGAAATGACAGGCTCACCGCTCACTTTTTTGGCCAGACTCGGAAATACCGCAAATCCACTTACGTCAATTGCGTATCCTATATTTTCAATGGGACTTGCATAGTGCCGGTATTACGAGTCTGACCAAAAGTGAGCGGTAGACCCTCTCCTGTCAAGCCTGGTACTGCATTTTAAAGTCAGTAGTTAAGAGTTTTACACTACAACGCTGTAGCATAAAACTCTTAACTAAAGTGCTAAAAAGTACACTAACGCCCATAAAATACCTATTAACCTCTAAACCGAGGCCCCCCCACATCGCAAACACTAAAATACAATTTTTAACCCCTAATCTGCCGAACCGGACATCGCCGCAACTATAATAAATATATTAACCCCTAAACCGCTGTACTCCCGCATCGCGAACACTAGTTAAATATTATTAACCCCTAATCTGCCGGCCCTAACATCGCTGACACCTACCTACATTTATTAACCCCTAATCTGCCAACCCCAACGTCGCCACCACTATATTAAATGTATTAACTCCTAAATCTAAGTCTAACCCTAACCCCCCTAACTTAAATATAATTACAATAAATCTAAATGAAATTACTATAATTAGCTAATTTATTCCTATTTAAAACTAAATACTTACCGATAAAATAAACCCTAAGCTAGCTACAATATAACTAATAGTTAGAATGTAGCTAGCTTAGGGTTTATTTTTATTTTACAGGCAACTTTGTATTTATCTTAACTAGGTACAATAGTTACTAAATAGTTATTAACTATTTACTAACTACCTAGTTAAAATAAATACAAATTTACCTGTAAAATAAAACCTAACCTGTCTTACACTAACACCTAACCTTACACTACAATTAAATAAATTACCTAAATTAAATACAATTACCTAAATAAAATAAAACCTAACCTAAGTTACAATTACACCTAACACTACACTATAATTAAATTAATTACCTAAACTAAATACAATTAATTACAATTTAAAAAAAATATCTAAAGTACGAAAAAAACAAATACTAAATTACAGAAAATAATAAAATAATTACAAGAATTTTAAAATAATTACACCTACTCTAATCCCCCAAAATAAAAAAAGCCCTACCATTGCCTCAAAGTAATCAGCTCTTTTACCTGTAAAAAAAAAGTACAATCCCCCCCGCAACATTAAAACCCACCACCCACACAACCAACCCTACTCTAAAACCCACCTAATACCCCCTTAAAAAAACCTAACACTAACCCCCTGAAGATCACCTTACCGTGAGACATCTTCACCCAACCGGGCAGAAGTGATCCTCCCGATGGGCAGAAGTCTTCATCCAAGCCGGGCAGAAGAGGTCCTCCAGACGGGCAGAAGTCTTCATTCAGATGGCATCTTCTATCTTCATCCATCCGGCACGGAGCGAGTCCATATTCAAGACATCAGACTCGGAGCATCCTCTTCTTTCTTCATCCGACGACTGAATGAAGGTTCCTTTAAATGACGTCATCCAAGATGGCATCCCTTCAATTCCGATTGTCTGATAGGACCACTTCTGCCCAGTTGGATGAAGACGTCTCACGGTAGGGTGATCTTCAGGGGGTTAGTGTTAGGTTTTTTAAAGGGGGGATTGGGTGGGTTTTAGAGTAGGGTTGGTTGTGTGGGTGGTGGGTTTTAATGTTAGGGGGTATTGGGGGGGGGATTTGTAATTTTTTTTTACAGGTAAAAGAGCAGATTACTTTGGGGCAATGCCCCGCAAAAGGCCCTTTTAAGGGCTATTTGTAATTTAGTGTAGGGTAGGGCTTTTTTTATTTTGGGGGGCTTTTTTATTTTGTTAGGGGTATTAGAGTAGGTGTAATTAGTTTAAAAATCTTGTAATTATTTTATTATTTTCTGTAATTTAGTGGGGGGGGGTTTCGTACTTTAGATAATTTTTTTAAATTGTAATTAATTGTATTTAGTTTAGGTAATTTATTTAATTATAGTGTAGGGTTAGGTGTAATTGTAACTTAGTTCAGGTTTTATTTTACAGGTAAATTTGTCTTTATTTTAACTAGGAAGTTATTAAATAGTTAATAACTATTTAATAACTATTGTACCTAGTTAAAATAAATACAAAGTTGCCTGTAAAATAAAAATAAACCCTAAGATAGCTACAATGTAGCTATTAGTTATATTGTAGCTATCTTAGGGTTTATTTTATAGGTAAGTATTTAGGGTTTAATAAGGGTAAGATTAGGGGTGTTTAGACTCGGGGTTCATGATAGGGTGTTAGGTGTAGACATAACTTTTATTTCCCCATAGGAATCAACAGGGCTGCGTTAGAAGCTGAATGCTGCTTTTTTGCAGGTGTTAGGTTTTTTTTTTAGCCGGCTCTCCCCCATTGATTCCTATGGGGAAATCGTGCATGAGCACGTTTTACCTGTTCACCGCTACCGTAAGCAGCGCTGGTATTGAGGTGAGATGTGGAGCTAAATTTTGCTCTTCGCTCACTTTTTTTCGGTTAACGCCGGGTTTCTAAAAACCCGTAATCCCAGCGCTGTCTGCAAGTGAGCGGTGAGCATAAACTGGTCATTAGCACCGCACAGCCTCTAACGCAAAACTCGTAATCTAGGTGTAAGTTTAAATTAATCTAAAATTACGGAAAATAAAAAAATCTAATATTACAGAAAATAATAAACAAATTATCAAAAATTAAAAAATTAAACCTAATCCCTATGAAAATTTAAAAAAAAAACCAAAAATAAAAACACCACCTAATCTAATGCTAAAGTACCAATAGCCCTTAAAAGTGCTTTTTGCAGCGCATTTCCCAAAGTTAAACAGCTATTTTACATTAAAAATGAACAAAGTCCCCCCTAACAGTAAAAACCCCATACCCACCAAACCCCCATCCCAAAAAAAAACCTGAAAAGTGCATTTGTATGGGCATTGCCTTTAAAAGGGCATTTAGCTGTTTTGCTGCCCATCCCTAATCTAAACGAAAAAAAAAAAAAAAAAACTAAGTGTAACCTCCAAGTTGGTACTCACCGTTCCCGAAGTCCGGCGGAGAAGGTCCTGTTCCACGCGGTGAAGTCTTCTTCCAAGCGGCAACCTCTTCTTTCTTCTTCCTGGAACAATCCAGCGTGGAGCGGGGGGTGGAGCTGAAGACCGATGACCGCGGAGCTGAAGACCGTGGTGGAGCCATAGAGCATGGAGGATCCTCTTTGTACCATCTCCGACGTACACTGAATAGTGAATTCAAGGAACGTGATTAAAGATGGTGTCCCTTGAATTCCTATTGGCTGATTTGATTCTTCAAAGTCAAATCAACCAATAGGATGAGAGCTACTGAAATCCTATTGGCTGATCAAATCAGCCAATAGGATGAGAGTTACTGAAGTAATGTTAGGTTTCTTATTTTAATAGTTAGTATCTTTAGTATTTTTTAATTTAGGTAATTTGGATTAATTTAGGGGGTGTTAGGATAGGGGCTGTTAGGTTAGAGGGCATAGTAATTTAATTATTTATTTGCGTTGTGGGTTAATGGCGGTTTAGGGATTAATAGTTTTAATAGGGACTTTGCGATGTGGGTTAATGGTGGTTTAGGGGTTAATAGTTTTAATAGGGACTTTGCTATGTGGGTTAATGGCGGGTTAGAGGTTAATACATTAGGTAGTTTGCGATGTTGGGGTTGGCGGATATAGGGGTTCATAATGTAATTATTACTTGCGGTGTGGGTTTGATGGCAAACATAGGGGTTAAAATACTTTCGGCTAGATTATGAGTTTTGTGTTATGAGTAAAAAAGCAGTGTTAAGCCTCATAACGCTGCTTTTTTACTACCGCTGCTATTACGAGTCTTGTAGGTACAGATGTCTCACACACTTTTTTGGCCGTACCGCAAATTAACTGACGCAATTTGCGTATAGTCTTTTTTCAATGGGACTTCCATAGCGCCAGTATTACAAGCATTTTTTTTTAGGCCAAAACGTGAGCGGTACAGCCTATCCCGCAAGATTCGTAATGCATTCTAAAGTCAGTAGTTGTGAGTTTTACACTACACAGCTGTAGCATAAAACTCATAACTAAGTTCTAAAAAGTACACTAACACCCATAAACTACCTATTAACCCCTAAACCGAGGCCCTCCAGCATCGCAAACACTAAAATAAAATTATTAACCCCTAATCTGCCGCTCCTGACATCGCTGCCACTAGAATAAACATATTAACCCCTAAACTGCCGTTCTTCCGCCTCGCAAACACTAGTTGAATATTATTAACCCCTAATTTGCCGCCCCTAACATTGCCGCCACCTACCTACATTTATTAACCCCTAATCTGCCGCCCCCAACGTCGCGGCACTATACTAAAGTTATTAACCCCTAAACCTAAGTCTAACCCTAACACCCCCTAACTTAAATATAATTAAAATAAACCTAAATAAAATTTACAATTAATAACTTAATTCCTATTTAAAGGGCCAGTAAACCTAGGAAATAATGTTATATAATTCTGCACATAGTGCACAATTATATCACATTAGCTTAGCTCCAGATTTCAAAAGTAAAGGGTTAAAAAGATATCAGGCAAAGAAAACAGAACGCCGCTCCTAGCTCTACTGAGCGAGTCTGTTTTCTTCTGCTAAGCGCATCTGGGCACACTTTCTAATCACAGCCGGCCCGATCGCGCTATTAAAATCAATGTAGCTCGCTCCCGCTACCAGACCAGAGCGGGAGCGAGTTACATTGATTTTAATAGCGTGATTGGACGCGCTGTGAATAGACAGCGTGCCCGTGATGCGCTTAGCAGAAGAAAACTGACCTGCTCAGTAGAGCCAGGAGTGGCGTTCTTTTTTCTTTGCGTGATATCTTTATAACTATTCATTTTTAAAATCTGGAGCTAAGCTAATGTTATATAATTCTGCACTATGTGCAGAATTATATAACATTATTTCCTAGGTTTATTGGCCCTTTAAAACTAAATACTTACCTGTAAAATAAACCCTAAGCTAGCTACAATATAACTAATAGTTATATTGTATCTAGCTTAGGTTTCATTTTTATATTACAGGAAAGTTTGTATTTATTTTAACTAGGTAGAATAGTTACTAAATAGTTATTAACTATTTACTAACTACCTAGTTAAAATAAATACAAATTTACCTGTAAAATAAAACCTAACCTGTCTTACACTAACACCTAACCTTACACTACAATTAAATAAATTACCTAAATTAAATACAACTACCTAAATTACAAAAAAAACACTAAATTAAACAAAATAAAAAACAAATTACAAGATATTTAAACTAATTAGACCTAATCTTATAGCCCTATCAAAATAAAAAAGCCCCCCCAAAAGAAAATAAAAAACCCTAGCCTAAACTAAACTACCAATAGCCCTTAAAAGGGCCTTTTGTGGGGCATTGCCCCAAAGAAATAAACTCTTTTACCTGTAAAAAAAAATGCAAACAACCCCAACAGTAAAACCCACCACCCACACAACCAACCCCCCAAATAAAATGCTAACTAAAAAAACCTAAGCTCCCCATTGCCCTGAAAAGAGCATTTGGATGGGCATTGCCCTTAAAAGGGCATTTAGCTCTATTGCAGCCCAAAGCCCTAAGCTAAAAATAAAACCCACCCAATAAACCCTTAAAAAAACCTAACACTAACCCCTGAAGATCCACACAGTTTTGAAAAGTCAACATCCATCCTCAACGAAGCCGGGAGAAGTCCTCAGCGAAGTGGCAAGAAGTCCTCAACGAAGCCGGGAGGAGTCTTCATCCAAGCTGGCAGAAGTGGTCCTCCAGATGGGCAGAAGTCTTCATCCAGATGGCATCTTCTATCTTCATCCATCCGGCGCGCAGCAGGTCCATCTTCAAGACATCCAACGCGGAGCATCCTCTTCTTCCGACGACTACCCGACGAATGAAGGTTCCTTTAAGTGACATCATCCAAGATGGTGTCCCTTAGATTCCGATTGGCTGATAGAATTCTATCAGCCAATCGGAAGGTAGGTTGAAAAAATACTATTGGCTGATGCACTAGTGCTGAGCAGCACTAGAGAAAATCTCAGAGTTCAGCTGATTTTCTTCATTACAAATTCATCTTCAACTCCTACTATTCTGCCCTTAATCTCTATAAGAAACATTACTTCTCTACTCTTATCACTATTCTTTCTTCAAACCCAAAATGTCTGTTCTCCACTTTCAATACTCTTCTCCGCCCACCCCCACCTCCTAATACAACTTCTCTGTCAGCTCAAGACTTTGCCAGCCACTTCAATAACAAAATTGACTCCATCAGAAATTAAATCAGCTCTCAACACACTTCCTATCTCTCACCCCCTCAAACGCTCACAATCATCCACAACCCACATAGCCATAAACTTAGCTCTTTCTCCCCTGTTACTGAGGAAAAAGTTTCTGCACTGATACTGCGCTCTCACCTCACGACCTGTCCCCTTGACCCTATTCCCTCACAGCTACTCCCTCTCTTCTACCCTTATGCCTATACTCACACACATTTTCAACCTCTCCCTCAGCACCGGTATATTTCCCTCATCTCTGAAACATGCACTGGTCACACCTATCCCCAAAAAACCTTCCCTTGATCCAAACTCCCCATCCAACTACCGCCTATTTCCCTCCTCCCTCTTGCCTGAAAGCTTCTCGAAAAGCTAGTATATGCACACCTATCCCATTTCCTTACATTAAACTCCCTCCTTGACCCACTGCAATCTGGATTTCATTCCCATCACTCCACAGAGACAGCAATCGTTAAGGTTACCAACGACCTACTTACAGCAAAATCAAAAGGCCACTTATCTCTGCTTATCCTCCTTTATCTGTCCACAGCCTTTGATACTGTTGACCACCCTCTTTTGCTTCAAACCCTCCAATCCTTCGGCATTTGTGACACAGCCCTCTCGTGTTTCTCTTCCTACCTCTCAAACCGTACCTTTACTGTAGCCTTCTCTAGGGTTCCTCTTCCTTTCTGTCGGGGTAGCGCAAAGCTCTGTCCTCGGTCCCATTCTCTTCTCAATCTACACCTCATCATTAGGTTCTCATGGGTTCCAATATAATTTGTATGCCAACGAAACCCAAATCTACTTCTCTGCACCAGACCTATCTCCTTCCTTGCTGACCCATGTCACTAACTGTCTTTCTCACATCTCTTCCTGGATGTCCTCTCACTACCTGAAGCTACATCTCTCCAAAACTGAGCTCCTTATTTTCCCCCCTTTTTCCAAAATCTCCACCCCCAGTCTATAAATTTCAAGAACTCCATCATTACCCCTACCCCGCATGCCCAATGTCTTGGGGACACATTTGACTCAGATCTTTCTTTCACTCCTCACATTCAGTCCCTGGCTAAAGCCTGCTGCTTCCACCTTAAAACATCTCTAAAATTAGATATTTCCTTACACAAGACACAGCCAAGATTTTAATCCACTCTCTCATCCTTTCCTGACTCGATTACTGCAACTCTGTCCTCTCTGGTATCCCCAGCTGCCGCTGTTCATAATGAATGCCTCTGCCAGGCTCATCTTCCTTACACGTCACTTTTCATCTGCTGCACCTCTCTCTCTGCCAATCCCTTCACTGGCTTCCTCTTGCCTCTAGGATTAAACACAAAATTCTCACTCTGACATACAAAGCCCTCAACTGCACTGCTCCCCCCTATATCTCAGACCTTGTCTCTGCTCACGACCTCCTACTCTCCTCCTCTCTTGTTGCCTCTTCACACTCCCATTTACAGGACTTCTCCAGACTGGCTCCCGTCTTGTGGGGCTCTCTGCCTCGCTCTACAAGACTCTCCCCAATTTTTTAAAGCTTCAAACACTCCCTAAAGACTCTACTGTTCATGGATGCATACAACCTACACTAACCTTTCTTTATACCAGTTCTTCTCCTCCATTGCTATCCACTGAACCCCCTTAGCATGTAAGCCTAAGAGTCCAGCTGTTTGTAGATCACCTTCTTAAGAGCTGACTACAACAGTGCAACTCTTGGCAGGGTCCTCTACCCGTTTGATCCCTATAATTTTTTTATTGTACTCCGCATTTGTTTATAGCGCTGCGGAATCTGTTGGCGCTCTACAAATAACCGATAATAATAATAAAATAATTCTACTGAGCACAGTACATACATAAATGCATTTGTGATTGGCTGATGCCTTTCATATGATTCACAGGAATGGGAAAATAGAAGTAACGGAAATTTGTCATTTGAAATTCAAAGTAAGTGTTATTATGTCTTTTTATTATGTATTTGTTGGTTATACAATTCTACTGTATTTAATAGCCCTTTAAGGGTCAATTGCTTGGGGGGTATTTCTAAACCTGTGAAGCTAAAAGTGTAGTGCACGTGGAAATGATATATAACCACATGAGTCCTCTTTAACACTTAGAAAGTGATTAGATATAGTGGAGAACATAATAAAGCTCTCCTGCAAAGATAATTTAAGCTGGATATACAATTGAATATTTACTGATCTGGGAGTTGTTCCCTGCTGTAACAACCTTTTATTATTGAATGTTCTGGAACTATAAGTAAGTGAGGATAAAAGCTGTTGCTTTTATAAATTTGTTTTCTAATCCAGAACAAATTCTGTTCATTGCATGAAATAGAAAAAAGTGGATGAATAATGATATAAGAAGCACTAATACTATAAATCACATTAAATAATCAGTGCATCAATCAGAGACAATGGAGTGATGTTGCAGATATATAGGCATCTATTTATCAAGCCGTCAACTTACTTGCATTCGACGGCACCAATACGCTCGTCTAAGATCGCCTAACATCACTGCTGCGGACCTGAATACATTCTCCAAAATTATCAAAAAAGCTGTCAAAAAGCTGCGCACTAAGTACGGTGTGATGAGCAGCGGACTGTTGTTAACTAACAGTCATCAATCTCGCTGCTCTACGGCTTTTTTACAGCTTTATTGGTACCCTATCACTAAACACCGCCACTATACTAAACTGTTTACCCCTATACCGCCGCTCCTGGTTACCTAACCTAAATTACAATTACACCTAACACTACACTATAATTAAATAAATTCCCTAAACTAAATACAATTAAATACAATTAAATAAAATTATCTAAAGTACAAAAAAAAACACTACATTACAGAAAATAATAAACAAAGTACAAGATTTTTAAACTAATTACACCTAATCTAATCCCCGTAACAAAAAAAAAAAAAAAAAAAAAAAGCCCTACCCTACACTAAATTACAAATAGCCCTTAAAAGGGCCTTTTGCGGGGCATTGCCCCAAAGTAATCAGCTCTTTTACCTGTAAAAAAAATTTACAAACCCCCCCAACATTAAAACCCACCACCCACACAACCAACCCTATTCTAAAACCCACCCAATCCCCCCTTAAAAAAACCTAACACTAACCCCTTGAAGATCATCCTACGTTGAGAAGTCTTCACCCAACCGGGCCGAAGTCCTCAACGAAACCGGCAGAAGTGGTCCTCCAGACGGGCAGAAGTGGTCTTCCAGAGGGGGATTGGGTGGGGATTGGGTGGGTTTTAGAGTAGGGTTGGTTGTGTGGGTGGTGGGTTTTAATGTTGGGGGGGTTTGTAATTTTCTTTTACAGGTAAAAGAGCTGATTACTTTGGGGCAATGCCCCGCAAAAGGCCCTTTTAAGGGCTATTTGTAATTTAGTGTAGGGTAGGGCTTTTTTATTTTGTTAGGGAGATTAGATTAGGTGTAATTAGTTTAAAAATCTTGTACTTTGTTTATTATTTTCTGTAATTTATTGGGGGGTTTTGTACTTTAGATAATTTTATTTAATTGTATTTAATTGTATTTAGTTTAGGGAATGTATTTAATTATAGTGTAGTGTTAGGTGTAATTGTAACTTAGGTTAGGTTTTATTTTACAGGTATATTTGTATTTATTTTAACTAGGAAGTTATTAAATAGTTAATAACTATTTAATAACTATTCTACCTAGTTAAAATAAATACAAAGTTGCCTGTAAAATAAAATAA
The DNA here is from genome assembly GCF_027579735.1 of Bombina bombina. Lineage (NCBI taxonomy): Eukaryota > Metazoa > Chordata > Amphibia > Anura > Bombinatoridae > Bombina > Bombina bombina. Next base: position 1,397,231,351 of record NC_069499.1, read on the forward strand.
ATCCTAAGCTAGCTACAATGTAACTATTAGTTATATTGTAGCTATCTTAGGGTTTATTTTACAGGTAAGTATTTAGTTTTAAATAGGAATAATTTATTTAATGATAATATTTATTTAGATTTATTTAAATTATATTTAAATTAGGGGGTGTTAGGGTTAGACTTAGGTTTAGGGGTTAATAAATTTAATATAGTGGCGGCGACGTTGGGGGCGGCAGATTAGGGGTTAATAAATGTAGGTAGGTGGCGGCGGTGTAGGGGTCCGCAGATTAGGGTTTAATAAGTATAATGTAGGTGGCGGCGGTGTAGGGGGGCAGATTAGGGGTTAATAAGTATAATGTAGGTGGCAGCTGTGTAGGGGGGCAGATTAGGGGTTAATAAATATAATGTAGGTGGCGGCGGTGTAGGGGGGGCAGATTAGGGGTTAATAAATATAATGTAGGTGGCAGCGGTGTAGGGGACGGAAGATTAGTGGTTAATAAGTATAATGTAGGTGGCGGTGAGCTCTGGGAGCGGTGGTTTAGAGGTTTAACACTTTAACACTTTCGGGGTCCGAAAGCGGCGGTGTAGGGGGGCAGATTAGGGGATAATAAGTATAATGTAGGTGGCAGTGGTGTAGGGGGGGCAGATTAGGAGTGTTTAGACTCGGGGTACATGTTAGGGTGTTAGGTGTAAACGTTCCCATAGGAATCAATGGGATATTGGGCAGCTGCGAACATGAGCTTTCACTGCTTTCAGACTCCCATTGATTCCTATGGTATCCGCCGCCTCCAGGGCGGCAGATTGAAAACAAGGTACTCTGGACCAGAATAGTGGCAAGCGTACCTGGTAGAAATTTGATAACTAGCAAAAGTAGTCAGATTGTGCTGAATTTGCATTCGGAACATCTGTAGTGATGTAAGCATTGATCTGTGTCGGACTGAGTCTGGCGGATCATATGTTACGTCACAAAATTCTACTTTTGCCTGTTTGTAGGGTTTGATAACTAAGTGGAATCAGGCTCGCGACAAATACGCTGCAGAATTCCAGCGTATTTGCAGTTGACGGCTTGATAAATAAATGCCATAGACTGATTTACATGATTGTGTTTTAATATTTTTTTCTGTGGTATCTCTTAGGATTTTTTTCTCCTGTGAAAAACACAGATTTTTACAGAATATTTCAAATTTCAAATTTAAGGCCATTCCAATCTATCAGAAAATGATTTGCAATAGGTCTTGCAAGACTTTTGGTTGTATTTGTTACAAGAGCCCTGACCACACCAAAAATAATGAGAAAGGTCAGTTTATTACAGCTATTTGTGTGTGTACCCATTCTAAGCGTTAGAAAATCTGATGTTTTGGTATATACATCAGAGCTGTAGGAAGTTACTTTACAGCTGAGAGCTGGAGTTCCTAAGCTCCAGGCATCTGCCTGCATATGGAACCGGAGCACGATCGGTGCGCCGGTTCTATATGAAGGCATATGCCAGATTGTTACAGATGGTGACACTGTGGGGGGTAGTTATCAAGCCGTCAACCTCAAATACGCTGGAATTCCGCAGCGTATTTGTGGCGAGGCTGATTCGCCTTAGTTATCAAAGGCTAGAGACCGGCAAAAGTAGAATTTTGTGACGTAAACTTCGATCCGCCGGACTCAGTCCGACACAGATCGATTCTTACATCACTCCAGATGTTCCGCACACAAGTGCGGCACAATCTGACTACTTTTGCTAGTTATCAAAAAACTAGCAGGTACGCTTGGCACTTTTCCGGCCCAGCGTACCTGGTTTTCAAACCGCCACCCTGGAGGCGGCGGATCCCATAGGAATCAATGGGAGTCTGACCATAGCGAAAGTACAAGTTCGCTCCTGCCAGACATCCCATTCATTCCTATGGGAGCTGTCTACACCTCACACCCTAACATGTACCCCGAGTCTAAACACCCCTAATCTGTCCCCCCTACACCGCCGCAACTAAATAAAATGATTAACCCCTAAACCGCCGCTCACGGAGCCCACCGCAAGCTACTCTATACATATTAACCCCTAAACCGCCACTCCCGGAGCCCACCGCCACCTACATTATACCTAGTAACCCCTTATCCTGCCCCCCCTATACCGCCGCCCTCTATAATAAAGTTATTAACCCCTATCCTGCCGATCCCGCACCTCGCCGCAAATAAATAGTTTAACCCCTAAACCGTCGCTCCCTGACCCTGCCGCAACCTATATTAAATTTATTAACCCCTAATCTGCCCCCCCTACACCATCGCCACCTATAATACATTTATTAACCCCTATCCTGCCCCCCACTACACCGCCGCCACTGTAATAAAATTATTAACCCCTAAACCTAAGTCTAACACTAACCCTAACACCCCCCTAACTTAAATATTAATTAAATAAATCTAAATCATATTTCTATTATGAACTAAATTAATCCTATTTAAAACTAAATACTTACCTTTAAAATAAACCCTAATATAGCTACAATATAAATAATAATTATATTGTAGCTATTTTAGGATTTATTTTTATTTTACAGGTACCTTTCAATTTATTTTAACTAGGTACAATAGCTATTAAATAGTTATTAACTATTTAATAGCTTACCTAGCTAAAATAAAGAGAAATTTACCTGTAAACTAAAAACTAACCTAAGTTACAATTACACCTAACACTACACTATACTTTAATAAATTATTCCTATTTAAAACTAAATACTTACCTGTAAAATAAACCCTAAGATAGCTACAATATAATTAATAATTACATTGTAGCTATCTTAGGATTTATATTTATTTTACAGGTAACTTTATATTTATTTTAGCTAGTTAGAATAGTTATTAAATAGTTATTAACTATTTAATAACTACCTAGCTAAAAGAAATACAAAATTACCTGTAAAATAAATCCTAACCTAAGTTACAATTAAACCTAACACTACACTATCATTACATTAATTAAATAAATTAACTACAAATAACTACAATTAAATACAATTACATAAACTAACTAAAGTACAAAAAATAAAAAAAGCTAAGTTACAAAAAATAAAAAAAATAAGTTACAAACATTTAAAAAAATATTACAACAATTTTAAGCTACTTACACCTAATCTAAGCCCCTTAATAAAATAACAAACCCCCCCAAAATAAAAAAATGCCCTACCCTATTCTATATTAAAAAAGTTCAAAGCTCTTTTACCTTACCAGCCCTTAAAAGGGCCTTTTGTGGGGGCATGCCCCAAAGAATTCAGCTCTTTTGCCTGTAAAAGAAAAATGCAACCCCCCCAACATTAAAACCCACCACCCACATACCCCTAATCTAGCCCAAACCCCCCTTAAAATAACCTAACACTAATCCCCTGAAGATCATCCTACCTTTAGTCGTCTTCACTCAGCCGAGCCACCGATGGAACTGAAGAGGAGACCCGGACCGGCAGAAGTTATCCTCCAAGCGGCGCTGAAGAAATCTTCCATCCGATGAAGTGATCCTCCAAGCGGCGCTGAAGAAATCTTCCATCCAGACGAGGTCATCTTCCAAGAGGCGCTGAAGAAGTCTTCTATGCGGGCGAGGTCATCTTCGAAGCCGGGTCTTGAATCTTCGTCCCACCAACGCGGAACATCCTTCTTTCCCGACGGACTACCGACGAATGAAGGCTCCTTTAAGGGACGTCATCCAAGATGGCGTCCCTTCAATTCCGATTGGCTGATAGGATTCTATCAGCCAATCGGAATTAAGGTAGGAAAAATCTGATTGGCTGATTGAATCAGCCAATCAGATTCAAATTCAATCCGATTGGCTGATCCAGTCAGCCAATCAGATTAAGCTCGCATTCTATTGGCTGATCGGAACAGCCAATAGAATGCAAGCTCAATCTGATTGGCTGACTGGATCAGCCAATCGGATTGAACTTGAATCTGATTGGCTGATTCAATCAGCCAATCAGATTTTTCCTACCTTAATTCCAATTGGCTGATAGAATCCTATCAGCCAATCGGAATTGAAGGGACGCCATCTTGGATGACGTCCTTTAAAGGAGCCTTCATTCGTCGGTATTCCGTCGGGAAAGAAGGATGTTCCGCGTCGGCGGGATGAAGATTCAAGACCCGGCTTCGAAGATGACCTCGCCCGGATAGAAGACTTCTTCAGCGCCTCTTGGAAGATGACCTCGCCCGGATGGAAGATTTCTTCAGCGCCGCTTGGAGGATCACTTCATTGGATGGAAGATTTCTTCAGCGCCGCTTGGAGGATAACTTCTGCCGGTCCGGGTCTCCTCTTCAGTTCCATTGGTGGCTCGGCTGAGTGAAGACGACTAAAGGTAGGATGATCTTCAGGGGATTAGTGTTAGGTTATTTTAAGGGGGGTTTGGGTTAGATTAGGGGTATGTGGGTGGTGGGTTTTAATGTTGGGGGGGTTGTATTTTTCTTTTACAGGCAAAAGGGCAGAATTCTTTGGGGCATGCCCCCACAAAAGGCCCTTTTAAGGGCTGGTAAGGTAAAAGAGCTTTGAACTTTTTTAATGTAGAATAGGGTAGGGCATTTTTTTATTTTGGGGGGGTTTGTTATTTTATTAGGGGGCTTAGATTAGGTGTAAGTAGCTGAAAATTGTTGTAATATTTTTTTAAATGTTTGTAACTTATTTTTTTTATTTTTTGTAACTTAGCTAATTTTATTTTTTGTACTTTAGTTAGTTTATGTAATTGTATTTAATTGTAGTTATTTGTAGGTAATTTATTTAATTAATTTAATGATAGTGTAGTGTTAGGTTTAATTGTAACTTAGGTTAGGATTTATTTTACAGGTAATTTTGTATTTCTTTTAGCTAGGTAGTTATTAAATAGTTAATAACTATTTAATAACTATTCTAACTAGCTAAAATAAATACAAAGTTACCTGTAAAATAAATATAAATCCTAAGATAGCTACAATGTAATTATTAATTATATTGTAGCTATCTTAGGGTTTATTTTACAGGTAAGTATTTAGTTTTAAATAGGAATAATTTATTTAAGTATAGTGTAGTGTTAGGTGTAATTGTAACTTAGGTTAGTTTTTATTTTACAGGTAAATTTCTCTTTATTTTAGCTAGGTAAGCTATTAAATAGTTAATAACTATTTAATAGCTATTGTACCTAGTTAAAATAAATTGAAAGTTGCCTGTAAAATAAAAATATTGTAGCTATATTAGGGTTTATTTTATAGGTAAGTATTTAGTTTTAAATAGGATTAATTTAGTTCATAATAGAAATATTATTTAGATTTATTTAATTAATATTTAAGTTAGGGGGGTGGTAGGGTTAGTGTTAGACTTAGGTTTAGGGGTTAATAATTTTATTACAGTGGCGGCGGTGTAGTGGGGGGCAGGATAGGGGTTAATAAATGTATTATAGGTGGCGACGGTGTAGGGGGTCAGGATAGGGGTTAATAAATTTAATATAGGTTGCGGCGGTTCAGGGAGCGGCGGTTTAGGGGTTAAACTATTTATTTGCGGCGAGGTGCGGGATCAGCAGGATAGGGGTTAATAACTTTATTATAGAGGGTGACGGTATAGGGGGGGCAGGATAGGGGTTACTAGGTATAATGTAGGTGGCAGCGGTGTCCGGGAGCGGCGGTTTAGGGGTTAATACATGTATAAGACTTGCGGCGGGGTCTAGGAGCGGCGGTTTAGGGGTTAATACATTTATCAGAGTTGCGGCAGGGTCTAGGAGCGGCGGTTTAGGGGTTAGTAACTTTATTTAGTTGCGGGGGGCTCCGGGGGCGCCGGTATAGGGGGTAGAACAGTGTAGTTAGTGTGGGTGCTTAGTGACAGGCTAGCAAGAAAGCTGTCAAACAGCCGAAGAGCAGCGAGATCGGATGAGTGATAACTCTCACAGTCCGCTGCTCATCGCCCCGCGGCTTTTTGAAAGCTTTACTTGATAACTTAGGCGAATTTTTTCAGGTCAGCGGTGGCGATGTGAGGCGAGCTTAGGTGGGCATATTGGGCCGGCGAAGGCAGGAAAGTTGACACGTTGATAACTACCCCCCTGTGTGTCTCAACATCAGTAACAATCATTTGTTGGTGCCAGCGGGAGGTTAGGGAGGGAAAGTGGGAGGCGGGTGGGTGGCCCAGCAGCAGAGGGGGGGGAGGGAGAGGAATGGGCCCTACACTGCAGAAAAAAATGAAGGGAGAAGGACGGTTGGGGATCTACACTACAGAAAAAAATGTGGGGTTATGAGTTTTACGTTACAAATAAAATTATTAACCCCCAATCTTCTGCTCCGGTCATCGCTGCCACTTAAAAAATGTATTAACCCCTATTCCGCCGCTCCCCGACATTGTCGCCACTATAATAAACTTAATAACCCCTAAACCGCTGCACTCCTGCATTGCAAACACTATTTAAATATTATTAACCCCTAATCTGCCGTCCGCCCACACCACCGCTATAATAAACCTATTAACCCCTAAACCACCACCCTCCCGCATCACTACATAAATATATTAACCCCTAAACCTAACCCTAACGTAACCCTAAGCCTAAATCTAACCCTAACCTAGCCCTAACACCCCCTAACTTAAATATAATTAAAATAAATCTAAATAAAACTTACAATTATTACCTAAATAACCTATTTAAAACTAAATACATACTTACCTGTAAAATAAAACCTAAGCTAGCAACAATATAACTAATAGTTACATTGTAGCTAGCTTATGTTTTATTTTTATTTCACAGGTAAGTTTGTATTTATTTTAACTAGGTAGACTAGTTAGTAAATAGTTATTAACTATTAACTAACTACCTAGTTAAAATAAATACAAAGTTACCTGTAAAATAAAACCTAACCTGCCTTACAATAAAATGAAAAAATGTAATTAATAAAATACAATTATCTAAATTACAAAAAAAAACAAAACATTAAATTACACAAAAAAACAAAACGAAATTATCAAAAATAAAAACGAATTACTCTTAATCTAATAGCCCTATCAAAATAAAAAAGCCCCCACAAAATAAAAAAAACCTAGCCTACACTAAACTGCCAATAGCCCTTAAAAGGGCCTTTTGCAGGTCATTGCCCCAAAGAAGTCAGCTCTTTTACCTGTAAAAAAAATATAAACAACCCCCCAACAGTAAAACCCACCACCCACACAACCAACCCCTCCCCCCAAATAAATAAATAAAAACCTAAGCTAACCATTGCCCTAAAAGGGCATTTGGATGGGCATTGCCCTATAAAGGGCATTTAGCTCTTTTACATTGCCCAAAACCCTACTCTAAAAACACTAACCCCCGATAATCCACTTACAGTTTTCAAAGACCGGACATCCATCTTCATCTAGGCGGCAGAAGTCTTCATCCAAGTGGGCAGAAGTCTTCATCCAAGTGGGCAGATCTTCATCCAAGCGGGCAGAAGTCTTCATCCAAGCGGGCAGAAGTCTTCATCCAAACGGCATCTTCTATCTTCATCCATCCGGCACAGAGCGGGTCCATCTTCAAGACATCCAGTGCGGAGCATCCTCTTCTTCCGATGGTCGCTGAAGAATGAAGTTTACCTTTAAGTAACGTCATCCAAGATGGCGTCCCTTACATTCCGATTGGCTGATAGAATTCTATCAGCCAATAGGAATTAAAGGGGAAAAAATACTATTGGCTGTTGCAATCAGCCAATAGGATTGAGCTCGCATTCTATTGGCTATTCCCATGAGCCAATAGAAGGCGAGCTCAATCCTATTGGCTGATTGGATCAGCCAATAGGATGAAAGCTCAATCCTATTGGCTGATTGCAACAGCCAATAGGATTTTTTCACCTAATTCCTATTGGCTGATGGAATTCTATCAGCCAATCGGAATGTAAGGGAAGCCATCTTGGAGGACATCACTTAAAGGGAAACTTCATTCTTCAGTGACCATCGGAAGAAGAGTATGCTCCGCGCCAGATGTCTTGAAGATGGACCCACTTCGCCCGGATGGATGAAGATAGAAGATGCCGTCTGGATAAAGACTTCTGCCCGCTTGGATGAAGACTTCTGCCCGCTTGGATGAAGACTTCTGCCCACTTGGATGATGACTTCTGCCCACTTGGATGAAGACTTCTGCCCACTTGGATGAAGACTTCTGCCGCTTAGATGAAGATGGATGTCCGGTCTTTGAAAACTGTAAGTGGATCATCGGGGGTTAGTGTTAGGTTTTTTAAGGGTTGTGTAGGTTTTATTTTTAGCTTAGGGTTTGGGCAATGTAAAAGAGCTAAATGCCCTTTTAAGGGCAATGCCCATCCAAATGCCCTTTTCAGGGCAATGGGTAGCTTAGGTTTATTTAGATAGGTTTTTATTTGGGGGGTTTGGTTGTGTGGGTGGTGGGTTTCACTGTTGGGGGTGTTTGTATTTTTTTTTACAGGTAAAAGAGCTGATTTCTTTGGGTCTATGCCCCGCAAAAGGCCCTTGTAAGGGCCATTGGCAGAGTAGTGTAGGCTAGGGGTTTTTTTTTATTTTGGGGGGCTTTTTTATTTTAATAGGGCTATTAGATTAGGAGTAATTCTTTTTTATTTTTGATCATTTTGTTTTTTATTTTGTGTAATTTAGTGTTTATTTTTTTGTAATTTAGATAAATGTATTGTATTAATTTAATTTATTATATTTTATTGTAATGTTAGGTTTTATTGTAAGGCAGGTTAGGTTTTATTTTACAGGTAAATTTGTATTTATTTTAGCTAGGTAGTTAGTAAATAGTTAGTAACTATTTACTAACTAGTCTACCTAGTTAAAATAAATACAAACTTACCTGTGAAATAAAAATAAAACCTAAGATAGATTAGCTAGCTTAGGTTTTATTTTACAGGTAAGTTTGTATTTAGTTTAAAATAGGAATTATTTAGTTAATAATTGCAACTTTAGTTTAGCTGTATTTTAATTATATTTAAATTAGGGATATTAGGGTTAGGGTTACGTTAGGGTTAGGGTTAGGTTTAGAAGTTAATAGGTTTATTATTGTGGCGGTGTGGACGGATGGCAGATTAGGGGTTAATAATATTTAAATAGTGTTTGTGATGCGGGAAGGCGGCAGTTTAGGGGTTAATAGGTTTATTATAGTGGCGATGATAGGTCGGGAAGCGACGGAATAGGGGTCAATACATTTTTGGAATGGCAGCGATGTCCAGAGCGGCAGATTAGGGGTTAATAATTTTATTATAGTATTTGCGATTTAGGGGTTAATAGGTAGTTTATGGGTGTTAGTGTACTTTGTGACAGTTTAGTTATAAGTTTTATGCTACAGCTTTGTAACGTAAAACTCATAACTACTGAGTTTAGATGGCGGTACTGATCTTGTCATTTTAGGCTGTACCGCTCACTTTTTAGCCTCACAGCAAAACTCGTAATACCGGCGCTATGGAAGTCCCATTGAAAAAATAATTTTCTTAAAGTGCGGTACTGACTTTGCGTGTCGGCCAAAAAAGTGTGCGGTACACCTATACCTACAAGACTTGTAATAGTGGCGTTAGGGAAAAAGCATCGTTATGGGTCATAATTATGCTTTTTCACTCATAACTCCAAACTCGTAATCTAGCTGAGTGTCTTTTAATTTGTTAAGTGCATGGTCTTCCCAAATGGAAGAAAAAGCACTTACATGCTCCGCTGTCCAGCATGTAGACAGTTACAAGGTATGAGACGACACAGATCCTTACAGAGACCTTTGAAAAAGAAAGAACAGAGTAGCCAACTCTGGCTTTCTAAACTAGGGCAGCAATTGTTAGGAAAACGCAGTACCTCTTTACAAGTTCCTAAATGCTTTAAAGCCACCACTACCCGACTGCAAGGAATGACGTGGAATACGGCTATACCCCAAAACTTGTTTGTAGATGAAATCAAATTTTTTCTTCAGACACCTAAACTTCACCTCCTCCATGTACCAAAGGCAAAGAGAATGACTGGGGGTTGTGGGTAAGGGAGCGATACTTAGCAGTTTAACTGTGGTGCTCTTTGCCTCCTCCTGCTGGCCAGGAGTGATATTCCCAACAGTAATTACTCAAGCCGTGGACTCGCCATATCTTAGGAAAGAAAAACTATTTAACTTACTATAACTAATTTGCCGAAACAATTTTTTTTTCAGACGTAAATAAACTAATTTGCAGAAACAAAATTATTAATGAAAACGTAATTAAACAAAATGAAATTTTTAGCGTTGCACATGTCTAGCTAAAATTAAGCTTACAAGCTACCTAATTAACCTCTTCACTCCCAGAAATTATAGAAGTGTTGTGCGCAACTGCAATTAGCAGAATTCTAATTACGAAAAAATCTTTGCAAAGCCATGTATATCTGCTATTTCTGAACAAAGGGGATCCCAGAGAAGCTTTTACAATCATTTGTGTCATGATTGCACAAGTAGTATGTAAATAATTTCACTGAGTAACTCAAATGTTTGTGAAAAAAAGTTAACAATATTTTTTATATGATTGCATTTGGTGGTGAAATGGTGGCATAAAATATACCACAAAAGACCTTGGCTTGTCTACTTAAAAAAATATATAGTTTTGACATAAAAAGGCTCTATTTTTGTTTACATGGAGTGATAGCAAAATGCTAAAAATTATCTGTTATTTTGGACAATTTCTTCTTTGAAATTCCCGGTAGGGAAGGGGTTAAATGAACACTCAAGTCAAAATTAAACTTTCATGATTCAGATAGAGCAGCAATTTTATACAGCTTTCCAATATACTTCCATTAACAAAATGTGCACCGTCTTTTTATATTTACACTTTTTGAGTCACTATGCATTTGTGATTGGCTGATGGCTATCACATGATACAGGAGTGGAAATAAACATAACTTTGAAATTTGTCAGAAAAAAATCTACTAATTGGAAGTTCAGTCTATGGGGCTTGATTTATTAACTGTCGGACGGACATGATACGCTGTAGCGGATCATGTCCGCCTGACATCGCTAAATGCCGACAGTATACGCTGCCGGCATTTAACATTGCACAAGTATTTCTAGTGACATGCTTGTGCAATGCAGCCCCCTGCAGATTTGCGGCCAATCAGCTGCTAGCAGGGGGTGTCAATCATCCCGATCGTATTTGATCAGGATGATAGCTGTCCGCCGCCTCAGAAGTGGCGGACAAGTTAAAGTGCACCGGTTTTACAACCGCTGATTCTTAACTTATGTTTCCAGCGATCTGGAAACTACGGGGGTAGATTGCAGCGTCCACTGCTTGTTAAATCTACCCCTAAGTGCAATTGCATTGTCTTGGTATCATGCATTTGTTGATTATGCAAATCTACTGTATTTACCTGTCCTTTAATTGGCTGAGCTTGTAATAGACTAAAATGCTATGAAAAAAGAAACATCACTAGAGTTGCATCCAATTATTGTTTTTTAATTGGAAAAAAAATGGATTGGGATAAGGATTGAAAATGGTAAAAAAAAATGTGTTTTAAAGGGATAGTATACACTAGTATACCATAAAATGTTTCATTATGTGTAGTAAAAAACTTTTATTATTTTTACATTTTTAGAAAAAAAAACAAACATATTTGGTACTCATTCAAATATTTAAAAAAACAAACAAACAAATACATTGGAGCCCCCTGGAAGACATTTTATGAAATCATCAAAAATATAAATAATTACAAAATTGCTTTGAATTATTAACTTAAAAAAAAATACTTATTTAAAAGTTTGAAAGTATGTAGCTTATTTGTTGACTTCCTCATGCTATTACTAAATGTAGTATTTTTTTACATGGAAAAATCATCATGTGTTTAAAGATAGATAAAAATGTTGTTGAATTGAATATTTATTAGATGTGTACAGTCTTTATGTTTTTTAAAGATTTTGAGCAAAAAAAAAAAAAAGAATATCTTTATTTTATCATTAACAGTTTATGTGGAACATATGTAATAATTAGTATTAAATATTTTTGCTAAATGGTTATATCGATGGTACAATTAAAAAAGTTAAAGGGACAGTCAAGTCAAAATTAAACTTTCATGATTCATATAGGACATGCAATGTTAAACAACTTTCCAATTTACATTTATCATCAAATTTGCTTTGTTCTCTTGGTATTTTTTTAAAGCTAAACCTAGGTAGGCTCAAACTGATTTCTAAATTGTTGAAAACCGTGTCTTATCTCTTATTCTGACCGTTTTTCACAGTTTGTAAAGATATTTCGTTTTCATTAGTAAAATAAATTTTGTTTCGGCAAATTAGTTAAGTTAAATAAATTTTGTTTCTGCAAATTAGTTATGTTAAGTTAAACTGTTTTTAGTGTTTGCGATGTGGGGGGATGGTGGTTTAAGGGTGAATAGTTTTATTTAGGGAGTGCCGATATGGGGGGATGTCAGTTTAGGGGTTAATATGTTTATTTAGTGTTGGTGATGTGGGGGGACGGCGGTTTAGAGGTTAATATGTTTATTTAGTGTTGGCGATGTGGGGGGACAGCGGTTTAGGGGTTAATATGTTTATTTAGTGTTGGCAATGTGGGGGGACGGCGGTTTAAGGGTTAATAGGTTTATTTAGTGTTGGCAATGGGGGGATGGCGGTTTAGGGGTTAATAGGTTTATTTAGTGTTTGTTATGTGGGGGGGGGCGGCGATTTAGGAGTTAATAGGATTATTTAGTGTTGGCGGTGTGGGGGGATGCGGTTTAGGGGTTAATAGCTTTATTTAGTGTTTTATTTAGTATTGTCGATGTGGGGGGTGGTGGTTTAGAGGTTAATAGTTTTATTTTAGTGTTGGCGACATGGGGGACGGCGGTTTATTGATTAATAGGTTTATTTAGTGTTTGCGATATGGGGGGATGGTGATTTAGGGGTTAAAAGGTTTATTTAGTGTTTTATTTAGTATTGGTGATGTGGGGGACGGCGGTTTAGATTAGAACAATGAAACATTCTGAATATGAATAAATAATGGATCCGAAAATTCGGAAACTGAGTTATTAGTTTTCGAATTTTTCGGGATTTTAGTTATGGTGCCGATTCGGAAATTTGGATTAATCCGAATCTCCGAATCAGCCAAAATTTGTCCACTCCTGTGCAGTTATTGAGGAGTCAGCACTGATTGGCTAAAATGCATGTCTGTCAAAAGCACTGAGATAAGGGGGCAGTCTGGACTCCGCTTAGATACAAGTTAATCACAGAGGTAATAAATGTATTAATTTCACAGTGTTGGTTATGCAAAATTGGGGAATGGGTAACAAAGGGATTATCTACCAATCAGCCAATAGGATTGAGCTCTCATTCTATTGGCTGTTCCAATCAGCCAATAGGATGAAAGCTCAATCCTATTGGCTGATTACAACAGCCAATAGGATTTTTTCCCCTTTAATTCCTATTGGCTGATAGAAATCTTTCAGCCAATAGGAATGTAAAGGGACGCCATCTTGGATGACCCCGTCACTTAAAGGGAACCTTCATTTTCCAGCGACGACCGTAAGAAGAGGATGCTCCGCGCCGGATATATTGAAGATGGACCGGATGGGTGAAGATAGAAGATGCTGTCTGAATGAAGACTTCTTTTCGCTTGGATGAGGACTTCACCGGGTGGATGAGGATCGAAGAGGCCTCCTGGATGAAGACTTCTTGCCTCTTGGATGAGGACTTCACCGGCTGGATGAGGATGAATGTCCGGACTTCGATAACTGTAAGTGGATTGTCGGGGGTTAGTGTTAGGTGTTTTTTTAAGGGTTTTTTGGGTGGGTTTTTTTTTAGGTTAGGGTTTTGGGCAATGTAAAAGAGCTAAATGCCCTTTTAAGGGCAATGCCCATCCAAATGCCCTTTTAAGGGCAATGTTTATTTTAGGATTATTTAGATAGGTTTTTATTTGGGGCGTTTGGTTGAGTGTGTGGTGGGTTTTACTGTTGGGGGTGTTTGGGTTGTGTTTTGTAATGTTGGGGGGGTATTGTATTTTTTTTTACAGGTAAAAGAGCTGATTTATTTGGGGCAATAACCCGCAAAAGGCCCTTTTAAGGGCCATTGGCAGTTTAGTGTAGGCTAGGGGTTAATAAATTTTAATACTGGCGGCGATGTCTGGAGCGGCAGATTAGGGATTAATACATTTATTATACTGTTTGCGATGCGGGAGGGCCTCGGTTTTGGGGTTAATAGGTAGTTTATGGGTGTTAGTGTACTTTTTAACACTTTAGTTATGAGTTTTATGGTGCAGCTTTGTAACGTAAAACTCATAACTACTGACTTTAGATGGCGGTACGGATCTTGTGGTTATAGGGTGTACTACTCACTTTTTGGCCTCCCAGGCAAACTCGTAATACCGGCGCTATGGGAGTCCCATTGAAAAAGGACTTTTAATAAAGTGCGGTACTGACGTTACACTTGTAATAGCAGTGTTAGGGAAAAAGCAGAGTTATGAAGTATAACGCTGCTTTTTCACTCATAACGCCAAACTCAGAATCTAGCTGTTAATTATTAATAAAAGTTTTGTGTTACAGGTAAAGAAAATGCTAAAATGAATGTTCCGTTTTACTTGGTACATCACTTATTTATTTATTTAACAATATTCAATTTATTTTTTTACTGCTGAAAGAAAAAAAGTCAAAATTTTATAATATATATATATATTCGTTTTTTTTTTTTTTTACTGTTCTCTCTTTTAGTGCCCGATTCTATTATTACACACATTCCACACAGACATACTGTACACATTAACTTTACACACACTCACATTACACACTCTACCCACACTCCCACTCTACCCACACTCCCACTCTACCCACACCACACACACACACACACCACACACACTCTACCCACACTCCCACTCTGCACACACACTCCACACACTCTACCCACACTCCCACTCTGCACACACACTCTACCCACACTCCCACTCTGCACACACACTCCACACACTCAACCCACACTCCCACTCTGCACACACACTCTACCCACACTCCCACTCTGCACACACACACATACAGATACACACACATACAGATACACACACATACACACACACATACACACACACAGATACACACATGCACACGCACAGATGCCCACACATACACAGACACAGATACACACACAAAGATACACACACACACACAGATACACACATACACACACAGATACACACATACACACACATACACACAGATACACACACAGATGCACACACACACAGATGCACACACATATACACACACACACAGATGCATCTACATACACATACAAATAGATTATTTAACATACTTTTAACACCAGGGACAGAGGCTAGAACCCACTCCAAATTCCCCCCTGACAAGCTGTCTGAGATTCCAGCAGCAGTTTCTCCAGGACAGCAAAACTCCTACTTGTTGCATGGCCCAATTTATGACATGCACAGGTGAGAGCCCACCCAGATCCAGTCCTGACATGCTGCCTGTGATGAGAGCAGGATGTGATGTCACTAGTTTGTGGGCGGGGCTTAGGTCCGGTGTCTGTGTCGCAGTTAGTTTAGTACAATCAACCTGACTAGATGTGTATTGTTATGCTCTGCAATAAAATAGAGTTGTACCATCATTGCTGTGTCCTGCATATGTCCTGCATTTCATGACATGGTGTCAGAAGTTCTGGACTGCGCTTCTGTTCCTGATCGATTGCAATGTCAAAGTTTACCCCACCTGAGCCTTTTGACTTCTCTCAGCCTGCAGCTTGGCCCACATGGCGTCAGCGGTTTCAGCGCTTCAGGATTGCTTCCAAACTGAACAAGGAGAGTGGTGAAGTACAAGTCAATTCTCTTTTATACTCTATGGGGAAAGATGTGGAGCCAGTGTTCAATGCTTTTATTTTCCAAGAAGGGGAAGAATTTAACTTTGATATAGTTATGGATAAACTCAGTGCCCACTTTGTGCCCAAAAGAAATGTGATTCATGAGAGAGCTTGTTTTCACAAACGTAATCAGCGTGTGGGAGAATCTGTGGAGTCATTTGTGCGCAGCCTGTATGAATTAGCTGAATTCTGTGAGTTTGGTGTTGCTAAAGAAGAGCAAATCAGAGACAGAATAGTTATTGGAATTGCAGATGCTGAAGTCTCCCTGAAGCTGCAGTTAGAGCCTGATTTAACGTTAGATGGGGCTATTAGGATGGCCCGCCAGAGTGAACTGGTGAAAAAGCAAAGTGCTGATCTGAGGTCTGAGAGTATTGTGGATGAAGTGCAACAGTCTAGGAAAACTGCTAGTGAAAGGCACAGTGTGAGCGGTAGATCTTAAGTACTGGAAAGGCCTAGAAGTGGATGGGCACAACATGGGCGATGCACACGGTGCTACCGGGCTCATGATCAGAGTGCTATATGCCCGGCCAGAGATAGAAGGTGGAGAAAATGCAACAGAATAGGCCATTTTGAAGTGGTGTGTAAAACTGAATACATTAAGGAGATGCAGGTGGACAGTGACCAGGAGGGTCAGGAAGTGTCTTTTGTGGGGTCTGTTGTGGAACGGACAAGCTCAGAGGAAGATTGGAAAGTTACTTTTACTGTAATGGGAGCCAAAGTTGATTTTAAGATTGACACAGGAGCAGATATCACTGTAATGTCTTTTGCTGAATTTATGAAACTGCCTCGACAGCCCCAGCTGGCGAAAGTTACTACAAATGTCCATAGTCCTGGTGGCCGCATTGATTGTGTGGGGAAATTTCTTGCCAGCTGTGAGTACAAGCAAAGGAAGTTTACCATGTGGGTGCATGTGATCCGAGGTCAGTGTGTTAACAGTTTATTGAGCAGAAAAGCAGCCTGTGACTTGGGCCTCGTGGCCAGAGTGAATGAGATTTCCGAAGATATGTTTGGCGAGTTGGGCCTACTGAACTGCAAACCTGTCCGTATAGCACTTAAAAGTGACGCAGTCCCATACAGTATTTCTACCCCTCGAAGAATCCCGTTCCCGCTCATGCCTCAAGTGGAGAAAGAGCTTATGCGCATGAAGTCTATGGGGGTTATTGAAGAGGTTGTTGAAGCGACTGATTGGTGTGCCCCCATTGTTCCAGTTGCAAAGAAAAACGGAAAGGTGCGCATCTGTGTGGACCTGAAAAGGTTGAATGAAGCAGTAAAGAGAGAGAGATTTGTGCTGCCGACATTAGAAGATATAGCTCCAAAGTTGGCTGGGGCGAAGTTCTTTTCCACATTAGACGCTTCTAGCGGCTTTTGGCAGATCCCCCTGGATCCAAAGTGCCGCAAACTGACTACCTTTATCACACCGGTAGGTCGGTTCTGCTTCTGCAGACTCCCCTTTGGGATATCCTCCGCTCCTGAAATCTTTCAAAGGGAAATGAGTTCTCTCCTGAGTGACCACGTGGGCACAGCGGTCGTCATGGACGACATTCTAGTGTATGGGTCTACAGTGGAGGAGCATGATCAGCGTTAAAGTTGTGTGCTACAGGCTATCAAAGAGTCTGGGCTGAAGCTGAATAAAGAAAAATGTCATTTTAGGAAAACTGAATTATGCTACTTTGGGCATATCATCAACGGGGATGGCATCAAGCCAGACCCCGAGAAAATTTGTGCTATTGAACAGATGAAAAGCCCTTCTGATGTGCATGAGCTGAGACAGATATTGGGCCTTGTAAACTACGTGGGCAAGTTTCTTCCAGATTTATCAACAGTTTTACACCCTGTCACAGAGTTGATTAAGAAAGATGTTGCCTGGGTCTGGGGACCTTCACAAAAAAAAGCTTTTCTGCATGCCAAGTCCCTGCTGGGGTCTGCCCCAGTGCTGGGGTTCTACGACCCTTCAAAAAAGACTGTGGTTAGTGCCGATGCAAGCAGTTATGGGTTGGGGGCTGCACTCCTGCAGCTGAATGACAACAAACTACAGCCTATCGCCTACTGTTCCCGCACACTGACGGCTGCAGAGTCAAAATACGCCCAAATTGAGAAAGAGTGCCTGGCTGCAGTTTGGGCCTGTGAGCGCTTTCAGCGTTATCTAGTGGGTTTGGAGAAATTTAGTCTGGAAACTGACCACAAACCGCTAGTCCCTCTAATCAATTCTTATGACATTGACAAAACACCTTTGAGATGCCAGAGACTTTTAATGAGACTGCTCAGGTTCAATGTTCAGGCAGTGCATATGCCGGGGAAACAACTGGTTGTGGCAGATACACTATCCAGGCTCCCGCTGGCTGCTGCTGAAGAATCCTCCACGGAATCGGATGTGAAAGTGTATGTTGATTCAGTTCTGGCCTCTAAGTCCATTTCTTCAAGGAAACTGGAAGAGATAAAGAAAGAGACATATTTGGACACAGATCTGCAAGAAGTTATAAGGTACATAAAAGAAGGCTGGCCCGAGAGCCGGGCAGCCTGGATGTCTTTAAATGCTTACCAGCCAGAGAGGTCGCAGCTCACGGAGCTGGAGGGGTTGGTGCTGTTCCAAGACCGCATTGTAATTCCTGTCAGTATGAGGAAGGAGATGTTAAACAGGATTCACGATGGCCACTTAGGCATTACAAAGTGCAGAGAAAGGGCAGCTACAGCCGTGTGGTGGCCTGGGATCAGCTCCGACATTGCAAATCACGTGTCTAGATGTGCCTTTTGCCGGGAACGCCGGCCTACTCAGAGAAGGGAGCTCTTGATGTCTACTCCGCTGCCTGCGGGGCCGTGGCAGAAAATAGCTGCTGATTTGTGTGAACTGCACGGGAAAAAGTTTCTTGTTGTGATCGACTACTATTCCAGGTATTTGGAAATTGCACCCCTGAATGATATCACAAGTCAGGCCGTTATCATTCGCCTGAAGAGCTTGTTCGCCCGCTGGGGCATTCCAATGGAGCTGGTGAGTGATAATGGTATGCAGTTCGCTACTACAGAGTTCAGTGCTTTCAGCAGGGAATATGATTTTGTACATTCCACGTCAAGTCCATATTATCCGCAGGCCAACGGAATGGCTGAAAGGGCAGTTCAAACAACAAAATTCATTCTAAAGCAATCTGAGTCGTACCTAGACCTCTTGTCATACAGGGCGACGCCCATTCAAGCCACCAGGTTTAGCCCGGCACAGCTGATGCTAGGGCGCCAGATTCGCACCACTTTACCCTCAGTGGGTGTCTTCAAGCCGCCTGGCCCTGTTCCTCCGGACGAAGTCCTTAGGAGGGATGAAGAGGCCAAAAAGGGTTATCGTTTCTTCTACGACAGGAGACATTCTGTCAGGCCTTTACAGGAACTGAAAGCGGGCCAAAGTGTCAGAATTAAACTGGATGATGAGAAGAAATGGAAGACGCCTGCTACGGTAGTGGGCCGCTCTCCAGAACCAAGGTCTTACACAGTCCTTACAGAGGGAGGGACGGTTATACGCCGTAACCGAAGACATCTTCAGCCTGTACCTGAGAGTCTGGAACCGGATACCTCAGTACCACCGCCGGTGGGATCCCCTGTTCTAAGAGAGGTGCCTTCCCCTCAGCAAGATCACAGCGGGGATATATCTTTGCCTCCAGCAGACTCTTGTTCACCATCTTCTGTATCAGAGGACAGTTCATGCAAAGTTACATCAAGCGGAAGAGTGGTGAAACTTCCGGCCCGATACAGGGACTGACTTTAGCTAGAACAGTGACCGGAAGTATGGGCAGAATAATCCCATGGTCACTGTGGACTAGGGTAGTCTACCCCAATGTCCAAGTCAGGATGTAATTTATTTGTTCATGTTTTCTAATCTATCTGTTTTTATAATGTTCAAAAACAAAAATGTTGTTGTATACCCTGTTGGTGTACCTTGTTATTTATTATATGCAAATGTATGCTTTGCCTTTGAAAAAAGGGGAAGATGTGATGAGAGCAGGATGTGATGTCACTAGTTTGTGGGCGGGGCTTAGGTCCGGTGTCTGTGTCGCAGTTAGTTTAGTACAATCAACCTGACTAGATGTGTATTGTTATGCTCTGCAATAAAATAGAGTTGTACCATCATTGCTGTGTCCTACATATGTCCTGCATCTCATGACACTGCCTCTGATTTCAGCAGTGGTGAACTTCAAGGCTGCACTAACTCCTACTTGCAGCATAGCCAGTGCCACCCTGCTCCACCTACCACAGCCCTCCTGCCTCTCTGAATGCCTGCGCGCAAGTTACATCCCGCAAGTTACATCCTCTTCTCTGGTCAAATAATTTAAATAAATTAAAACATTTTTTTTTTTAAATAAACAGAAAAAAGGCTAGAAAGAAGGAGATCTAGTCTAGTTGAAGAGAAATATTTTTTTTGGGGGGGGGGGCTATTTCAATCCATTTTAAAACAATTAGAAAGCTCTGTTACCATATGAATTTCCAATGATGACCATAGGTAGCTTCAATGAGCCCAAAAAACTCAGCAGGAAGAACAACACAAATAGTCTATGTTTGAATTAAATATTCATCATTTAGAAAATGTAGCCAGTTTAATAGATTTGACTACCAAAACATCACTACAGCAAGAAACAAGGACAAAGAAACAAACTTGGAAGCTAAATCAGCTAATGGTAATGAATTTTTTACTTTTCTACTAGTTTATACTAACTTCCTAAGTTCACCCACAATTTTCTGTTTCACTTAAGTAATTGTACAAGCAATTAGGACTTTTGAATTAATTGATACCAGTTGTGTGGATAAATAAAATATCCAGTGTTTATGTTCGATGGTATCATAAAAGATTGTAATTTTTTTAAATGACTTATTTTCAAAACTCATGATAAATTATTTAAAAGGTGGATATTTAATTAGATGAAGGAAAAGATTGGTATATGTAACACCAAACAATACACAAAGCTCACAGTAGGTATAATATTAGGTATAATTCCAGAAAACTAAAATATTTCATGCTTATTGATACATATTTAATGTTGTGTTTTGATGGTAAACCCCCTTTAATGGAAGTGCAGGTCTTTATAATGTCAAATGTGTTGTAGTTTCAGAACTTAATAACCTTTCTGTCACCCCAGCCTGCCCTTCTTACTGCTGTAAAATCATAGACCGAATTTCTATCTTTAACTTACTTTTATATTCAGCATTTGACCTTCTACACTTAATAGGTTTCAATTCCCCTCACTGTTTTACCCTTTTCACTTATCCTGGCAGAAGCTAATGCCTTCAGGAGCCTATAACCTTCCCATGACATTCTTCTCCAGCAGGAAGGTCTTCACCTGCAACACAACTCAAGGGCTCTGCTGTGTTCATGAAGCTTAGGTTTAACTTCTTTTCTGCCCTTAGGTCAGATTTAATGACTAAAGAAGGAAATATGTGGAAAGAATGACAATAAGAAAGAGTAAAGAGACATGGAAGGGGAGATAAGAGAATTGGAATGGCAGAAGAGTCAAATACATGAAAGGTAATACAAGTGGTGGTTAGGGATTGTAAAGATATATATAATGGGGTGGGGGGGGAGTAGAGGCAAAAAAAATTCATATAGGAACGGAATGACAGGATAAGATTAGATATTGGATAAAGTGTTGAGGAGAGAGATGAAATATGAAAAGGAAAGTGACTAGGACATGGGCAGGAAACAGAGGGTAAAACAAAGAGGAGAAAGGTAAGTTGGGGATGAGAGATATGTAAGAAGGAAGAGGAAGTGGCATATGAAAATGTAAAGAGATGGGACTATAAAATAGAGAGAGATGAAAAGTAGAGATAAGGGAGATACAATGAGGAGAGAAATGGAACAGGGGAGAGGAAGAAGATAGCAAATGAAAATGGAAATAGTTGAAAAGGAAAAAATAAGATTGATAGGATAGAGAGAGGAGAGGGACAAGGTGAAGGAGGGGAATGATAGAACAGAAAATAGGAGATATGTGTGATTGGAAAAAGAAGAAAGATGGTATACATGAAGATGACAGAGGAGATTGAATAGGAGAGGACATAGATGAAATATGAAAGAGAAAGCATATGAAGAAGGGATAGTTGGGGCACCACAGTGAAGAGAGATGAGAAAGGAAAGATGACAGAGACTGAAACAGACACAAGAGGTATTAACTAGAACAGAGCAAATAGATGAGGCAGAAAACAAGAGATATGTGGAAGAAGAGATAGAGATAGATGAGGAGAAGGGAGATTTGAAATGTAGAGAAGATATAGCTGAGATGTGAAATGAGAATAGAAGTGAAAGGAAAGAAATATTAAAAAATGAAACACTAATAGAGAGGAACTGAAAGCAGAGAGAACTGGAGCCAATGAGAAGTTTTAATATCTACAGTTCACAAACAAATGAGGTCTCTATGTTGTATCAACACCATCCTGTCTCTACCCCAAAAGGTAGATCCCTATAAAATGTAGTTTATATTCTGCCCCATAAGCTCTTGAATCCAAGTTTATTGCTCCTTTTGATTTGTTGTATACTGCAGTGGCTATTGCAGAGGTCAAGTCGGACGGGAACGCATTGGAACGGAGTTCTTGCATTACTTTTGCAGGAGGAACTAAGTTCCCCCTTGAAAGAGAACAGACATGCTTCAGTAAACACTGCTGCTACTAGTGGAAGGAGCTGGAGCACAGTCTGGTTAGATGGATAGTTAGATCCTCTAGTAATGGGCAGCAACAATTCCTACAATACACTAAATACTGTCAGGGGCCCTGCTGTGTGTTCACTCCGCACTGTGTGGAACACAGTGGGTGAGACTCTGTGACAGAGGCGGATTCTCAGGCCCAACTGCAACAATTCAATCCTTTGTTGGATTTAATTTGCTTTCATTAGCCCAAGTGTATATATTATACACATATAAATACAGTGTGTGTATATAAATAAAACAATATAAATTTTGAGGGGGGGTGGAAGTTTTGGTGAGTTCCCACACCTATTTTTGTATGACTTGACCCCTGGTGTTATGTATTAATTGCACCAATTAGTACCGAATGCTGTGAAATATGTTAAATCTTTATGAATAAGCAATGATTGTTTCATCTGTGTCTCTAGTGTCCTTCTACAGACAGGGCAAAATCCCAGTGAATATGCTGTAGAAATACTGTAAGAGCTTTTTCATAAATACTTAAGCAAAATGTGCGCCTGGCCCAACACGACCCGAGGGCAGGAATCATACGAAATAAAACCAGCTGTCAACTACACTAGATTAAACTCTTTTATACTGTATGACAGAATTATGTTTTGGTTTTATGTTGTTTTTTGTGGGGGCAAATAACCTATATAGCAACCTTATAATGCTGATTTTGGTATTTAAAAATAGATACATTAAGAGGTCAAGATATCAGGATGCAAAAAAATAATAAATCCAATATATGTCATTTATATATCCCTAGATTTTTTTCACAATGTACATGGAACTTCCTTGTGTGGGACAACCACAAATATCATCATTTACGCTAATTGCTGCTTTAGCCTCTGCAAAAGTCAACATTAATACTGAATTTGAGTTTTCATTTTAAAACATAAAGTCAACAAATACAAGCTTGATGTCACTTATATTGAAATATATATATATATATATATATATATATATATATATATATATATATATATGTGTAAGTGTGTATATATATATATATATGTGTGTAAGTGTGTATATATATATATATGTGTGTGTAAGTGTGTATATATATATATATGTGTGTAAGTGTGTATATATATATATATATGTGTGTAAGTGTGTATATATATATATATGTGTGTAAGTGTGTATATATATATATATGTGTGTAAGTGTGTATATATATATATATATGTGTGTAAGTGTGTATATATATATATATGTGTGTGTAAGTGTGTATATATATATATATGTGTGTAAGTGTGTATATATATATATATATATGTGTGTAAGTGTGTATATATATATATATGTGTGTAAGTGTGTATATATATATATATGTGTGTAAGTGTGTATATATATATATGTGTGTGTAAGTGTGTATATATATATATATGTGTGTAAGTGTGTATATATATATATATATGTGTGTAAGTGTGTATATATATATATATGTGTGTAAGTGTGTATATATATATATATATATGTGTGTAAGTGTGTATATATATATATATATATATATATATATTCTGTATATGTATGTATGTATATACTGTATATATCAGTGATGTGCAGTGAGCTCTGAGGCTAGTGAGGCAGTGGCTATGATAGGCCTGAGAAGCACATATATGAACCTAATAGAGGTAACTTAAATGTACGACTAAATTAGCCGGTTACACAATGACGATTAGAATAGTATCTAATATCTTGTATTGAAGCCTCTGCAGACAGTCCCCTTATCTCAGGGCTATTTATTTATTATCTATTGACTTGCATTTTAGCCAGTTAGTGCTGTCTCCTGAACAACTCCACAGGAGAGAGCACAATGTTATCTATATGACACACATAAATTAGCAGTCTCTTGTGAAAAAGCTAATAAAAAAGCATGTAATAAGAGGCAATCTGTAGTGGCTTAAGCAGTCAGAAATTTAGAGATTAAACGGTTATAAAGTATATTAATATAACAATGTTAATTGTGCAAAGCTGGGGAATTAGTAATAAAGGCGCTATCTATCTTTTAAATAAAGCGATTTTGGTGTAGACTGAATTCTGACCCAGGCAGGATGAAATACTTGCAATCACACAAACAAGGGTTCCAAACAATCTGACCACATGTTAAAACCAGAAACTCCCTAATGCAACTAATGCATAAAAAATGCAGGGGATGACTGGCAATTTTGGAACCAGGGGGCAAGTACAATTCAGTGGCCCAAGTACTAAACCCCTGCCCACTATGAAATTCTATATCCAATAGTTAAAATACAAGGGAAGCAAAGCACCTAAGAAATGATAGAAATAAGGTTATAAAAACTGAATTTTAATGGAAAAAACCCCATATATATTTATTTTTACTAACATCAATGTATAGCCCTAGCATACTGCTGACATGTACATTTCCAGAAAACTGCTGACATCCATGTACAGTCCTAACATACTACTGACATCCTTGTACACTCCCTTACAAAACCATTAATCAGGGCCCCCCACACATACATAGAAACACACACTCACAAACATAGATTCACATACACACAGAAACACACTAGGACATACAGAGGCACTAACACATACAGACACACACAGTGACACACACATAGACACATACAGAATCACACACAGAAATATACAGTCAGATATACAAGAAGACCCACACAGACACGCACAGCACGCAAGCACCATCAGATACCATATACACATAGGAACCAACATACACAAAACCAGGCACCACATGCACACAGTCAGTCACCCAAAAAGCACAGACAAGAAGCCACATACATCCTCACTCACACATACACAAACACCCACAAGAATACACACTAAGAGACTGGCTAATCCACATAAATATACAGACAAGCACACACACACACACACTTCTACGTGACTTTTACATGAGTTAAATATATAATAGTTGAATAAAATGTTTTATTAATATTATATGCCAGTTGTACTTGATAAGATAGAGTGGCCTCCTGCTCCTACTAACTGTGTGCCAGTAATACACAACATTTGATTAAGATTAAGGGCCCTTTACAACCACTTATTACAGTTTTCTGCCACATGACTCCCTTCTATCGTTTATGCCACTCATCATATACCATATTAAATCTGTCCAATCAGTTCCCCTACTCACATGAATGCCAGCTAAATGTCACAATATACCAGGGGCAAGATGCAAGACTCCCTGCCCCCATACATTTCCTGAGAGATATCACAGCTCACTTGTGGATTTAATATGAAAACCACTAATAATAATATATCATATAAAATAATTTTTTAATACTAAAAATATAAAAACTATGCTTTTTAATAAATGACTGACAGATCATCATATTACAGAATGACAATAAAAAGTGAGGTGTTATAAACAGTAAAACCCCAAAAGCATGTAAAAAAGTGCATTTATTGAAGGGAAACAACTGTAGGATGACAGAGTGAAGTGCTGACCTTAAATCAATCAGTCTATCTAATCCACATACATAGAAACAAAATCAGCACAGTTTTGTTCTCTTTAACTTCTGAGTAAATTAGTTATGTGCTCTGAAAAATAGTGTCTGGACCCAGTAGATCTCACCTTATATCTTGGGTGATAGGAGTGTACTCATCACTGACTGTTTTACAGGAGGGAAAGTACATTGTTTATTATACAGACCAGAAGAGGTTCCTGCATAAAAAAGGCACTAGCATTTCCTTTTTTGCACAAGGGCACCAGCTAGTGACAACACAATACTTACTGAGAGCTGTAGTAATAAAGCATAATTTATTATACAGACCAGGAGAGGTTCCTGCATAAAAAAGGCACTAGCTTTTCCTTTTTTGCACAAGGGCACCAGCTAGTGACAACACAATACTTACTGAGAGCTGTAGTAATAAAGCATGCTCTGCAGTCAATGTTGTTAACTTGTTAAAAAGCAGCAAATTACCAGATCACATTAACCCCTTAATGACCGCAGCACTTTTCCATTTTCTGTCCGTTTGGGACCAAGGCTATTTTTACATTTCTGCGGTGTTTGTGTTTAGCTGTAATTTTCCTCTTACTCATTTACTGTACCCACACATATTATATACCGTTTTTCTCGCCATTAAATGGACTTTCTAAAGATACCATTATTTTCATCATATCTTATAATTTACTATAAAAAAAATTATAAAATATGAGGAAAAAATTGAAAAAAACACACTTTTTTAACTTTGACCCTCAAAATCTCCTACACTTAAACAACTACCAAAAAACTCCCATGCTAAATAGTTTCTAAATTTTGTCCTGAGTTTAGAAATACTCAATGTTTACATGTTCTTTGCTTTTTTTGCAAGTTATAGGGCAATAAGTACAAGTAGCACTTTGCTATTTCCAAAAAAATTTTAAAAAAATTAGCGATAGTTACATTGGAACACTGATATCTGTCAGGAATCCCTGATTAACCCTTCACATATATATATTTTTTAAAAGAACACAACCTAAGGTATTAAACATGGAGTATTTTGACTCTTTCCATGCAACTATTTTACCACCAATCTATGCCAAAGTTTGAAAAAAAAAAAAAAAATGGTGATTTTTTGACAAAATAGCAATTCAAGAATACATTTACTGAGAACGTTAAGGGTTACTGCCAAATAACACCCCAATATGTCTTCAGCAGCATCTCCTGAGTACAGTGATACCACCCATGTATAGGTCTGTTGGGTTCTCTGGGGGCTAAAAGGCCTTATTTTTAGGGGGCGCATTCCAGTTTTTTAATTTGGAATTTTCACATGCAAATTACCCCCATCAAACCATATATTTTTGAAAAGTAGACACCCTAGGGTATTTCAAATGCTGGTATTTTAACACTTTCCATGCACTAATTCAACCACTAGTCTTTGTCAAACTTTTAGGTAGTCATTTTTTTGCATTATTTTTCACACATATTGTACTTTAGGCATATATTCCCAGTCCCTGTTATGTGTTACTGCCAAAAAAAAACCTCAATATGTATTCAACAACATCTCCTGAGTACAGTGATACCCCCCATGTATAGGTGTGTCGGGTTCTCTGGGGGCTAAAAGGCCTTAATTTTAGGGGGCGCATTCCAGTTTTTCAACTTGGAATTTTCACATCTGTCGTCATGCACCCATGTCCTATTTGGGACATTTCTGAAGCCGGACAATGCAAATTACCCCCATCAAACCATATATTTTTAAAAAGTAGACACCCTAGGGTATTTCAAATGCTGGTATTTTAACACTTTGCATGCACTAATTCAACCACCAGTCTTTGTCAAACTTTTGGGTAGTCATTTTGGTGTGTTATTTTTCACACGCATTGTACTTTAGGCATGGATTCTCAGTTCCTGTTATATGTTACTGACCAAAAACACCTCAATATGTGTTCAACAACAACTTCTGAGTACAGTGATACCCCCCATGTATAGGTGTGTCGGGTTCTCTGGGGGCTAAAAGGCCTTAATTTTAGGGGGGGCATTCCAGTTTTTCAACTTGGAATTTTCACATCTGTCATCATGCACCCATGTCCTATTTGGGACATTTCTGAAGCCGGACAATGCAAATTACCCCCATCAAACCATATATTTTTGAAAAGTAGACACCCTAGGGTATTTCAAATGCTGGTATTTTAAC
The DNA here is from genome assembly GCF_027579735.1 of Bombina bombina. Classification (NCBI taxonomy): domain Eukaryota; kingdom Metazoa; phylum Chordata; class Amphibia; order Anura; family Bombinatoridae; genus Bombina; species Bombina bombina. Next base: position 1,397,259,341 of record NC_069499.1, read on the forward strand.
ACTTTCCATGCACTAATTCAACCACTAGTCTTTGTCAAACTTTTAGGTAGTCATTTTTTTGCATTATTTTTCACACATATTGTACTTTAGGCATATATTCCCAGTCCCTGTTATGTGTTACTGCCAAAAAAAACCTCAATATGTATTCAACAACATCTCCTGAGTACAGTGATACCCCCCATGTATAGGTGTGTCGGGTTCTCTGGGGGCTAAAAGGCCTTAATTTTAGGGGGCGCATTCCAGTTTTTCAACTTGGAATTTTCACATCTGTCATCATGCACCCATGTCCTATTTGGGACATTTCTGAAGCCGGCCAATGTAAATTACCCCCATCAAACCATATATTTTTGAAAAGTAGACACCCTAGGGTATTTCAAATGCTGGTATTTTAACACTTTCCATGCACTAATTCAACCACTAGTCTTTGTCAAACTTTTAGGTAGTCATTTTTTTGCATTATTTTTCACACACATTGTACTTTAGGCATATATTCTCAGTCCCTGTTATGTGTTACTGCCAAAAAAAACCTCAATATGTATTCAACAACATCTCCTGAGTACAGTGATACCCCCCATGTATAGGTGTGTCGGGTTCTCTGGGGGCTAAAAGGCCTTAATTTTAGGGGGGCGCATTCCAGTTTTTCAACTTGGAATTTTCACATCTGTCATCATGCACCCATGTCCTATTTGGGACATTTCTGAAGCCGGCCAATGTAAATTACCCCCATCAAACCATATATTTTTGAAAAGTAGACACCCTAGGGTATTTCAAATGCTGGTATTTTAACACTTTCCATGCACTAATTCAACCACTAGTCTTTGTCAAACTTTTAGGTAGTCATTTTTTTGCATTATTTTTCACACACATTGTACTTTAGGCATATATTCTCAGTCCCTGTTATGTGTTACTGCCAAAAAAAAACCTCAATATGTATTCAACAACATCTCCTGAGTACAGTGATACCCCCCATGTATAGGTGTGTCGGGTTCTCTGGGGGCTAAAAGGCCTTAATTTTAGGGGGCGCATTCCAGTTTTTCAACTTGGAATTTTCACATCTGTCATCATGCACCCATGTCCTATTTGGGACATTTCTGAAGCCGGCCAATGTAAATTACCCCCATCAAACCATATATTTTTGAAAAGTAGACACCCTAGGGTATTTCAAATGCTGGTATTTTAACACTTTCCATGCACTAATTCAACCACTAGTCTTTGTCAAACTTTTAGGTAGTCATTTTTTTGCATTATTTTTCACACACATTGTACTTTAGGCATATATTCTCAGTCCCTGTTATGTGATACTGCCAAAAAAAACCTCAATATGTATTCAACAACATCTCCTGAGTACAGTGATACCCCCCATGTATAGGTGTGTTGGGTTCTCTGGGGGCTAAAAGGCCTTAATTTTAGGGGGCGCATTCCAGTTTTTCAACTTGGAATTTTCACATCTGTCATCATGCACCCATGTCCTATTTGGGACATTTCTGAAGCCGGCCAATGTAAATAACCCCCATCAAACCATATATTTTTGAAAAGTAGACACCCTAGGGTATTTCAAATGCTGGTATTTTAACACTTTCCATGCACTAATTCAACCACTAGTCTTTGTCAAACTTTTAGGTAGTCATTTTTTTGCATTATTTTTCACACACATTGTACTTTAGGCATATATTCTCAGTCCCTGTTATGTGTTACTGCCAAAAAAAAACCTCAATATGTATTCAACAACATCTCCTGAGTACCGTGATACCCTCCATGTATAGGTGTGTCGGGTTCTCTGGGGGCTAAAAGGCCTTAATTTTAGGGGGCGCATTCCAGTTTTTCAACTTGGAATTTTCACATCTGTCATCATGCACCCATGTCCTATTTGGGACATTTCTGAAGCCGGCCAATGTAAATTACCCCCATCAAACCATATATTTTTGAAAAGTAGACACCCTAGGGTATTTCAAATGCTGGTATTTTAACACTTTCCATGCACTAATTCAACCACTAGTCTTTGTCAAACTTTTAGGTAGTCATTTTTTTGCATTATTTTTCACACACATTGTACTTTAGGCATATATTCTCAGTCCCTGTTATGTGATACTGCCAAAAAAAAACCTCAATATGTATTCAACAACATCTCCTGAGTACAGTGATACCCCCCATGTATAGGTGTGTTGGGTTCTCTGGGGGCTAAAAGGCCTTAATTTTAGGGGGCGCATTCCAGTTTTTCAACTTGGAATTTTCACATCCCATGCACCCATGTCCTATGTAGGACATTTCTGAAGCCGGCCAATGTAATTTACCCCCATCAAACCATATATTTTTGAAAAGTAGACACCCTAGGGTATTTCAAATGCTGGTATTTTAACACTTTCCATGCACTAATTCTTTGTCAAACTATTAGGCAGTCATTTTTTGTGTGTTATTTTTCACACACATTGTACTTTAGACATGAATTCTCAGCTCCTGTTATGTGTTACTGCCAAAGAAGACCCCAATATGTGTTCACCAACATCTCCTGAGTACAGTGATACCACCTATGCATAAGTTTCTTGGCTTGTTCGGGGGGTGTAATGCCAAATGTCCAACATGCGTTTGTGATTTTTTTTTTCACATTTAACATATTTTCTTTGCCTATTGTCTTTTTGGGGGTATTTTAACATACCCCAATTTATTTGTTTCCATGAATGTGCATATTTTTGAAATGTTGACACCCCAAGGTATTGTATATGGTGTGCTTTGATGCATTTGAAGTAACTGTTTTAGCTAAAAAAAATTGGAGAAAGTGTATGGTGGCATTTTTTCAATTTTCATTTTTACACACACATTGCTTTTTGACTATGATTTAGGAGAGACTGTTGTAAGTTAGTGCAAAAAAATACTTCAGGTTGTTTTCTGCTAGGCACCCTGAGTACACCTATGCCCCCCATGCATAGGTTTGCCAGGATTTTGGGAAGGTTATGTTACAATTTTATGACTTGTGATTTTAGTTATTAAGTGAGAGTATTTCTTCTGATAGGCCTATCTTTAGTTTGGGGCCTATTGTAAACCCCACTTTTATTTATTGCCATGAATGTGCATATTATTGAAATGTTGACACCCCAAGGTATTGTATATGGTGTGCTTTGATGCATTTGAAGTAACTGTTTTAGCTAAAAAAATTGGAGAAAGTGTATGGTGGCATTTTTTCAATTTTCATTTTTACACACACATTGCTTTTTGACTATGATTTAGGAGAGACTGTTGTAAGTTAGTGCAAAAAAAATACTACAGGTTGTTTTCTGCTAGGCACCCTGAGTACACCTATGTCCCCATGCATAGGTTTGACAGGGGTTTTTGTAAAAAAAAAAAAAAAGAACAGCCCCATTTTAGAAAAAAAAATATATTAGTGAAATGTAAAAATCTGGCACATTAAAAGTAAAAAAATAACAAAAAATTTAACAGTAAACATAACAAAAAAAAAAATAACAGCAAATTTTTTTTTTTTTTAAAAATTGACCATTGTATGGTACCGCTTGAAGCAGTCCCCAATGCAGAGTCCAGGCTGTCCAGGGCAATCAGGACAGTGATATACAGTGTCCCTTCTCTGCCCCCTCTTGGTACAGACTCTGCATTTTTTTTGTGGTCTCTGCTTTGCGGCAGTAGGGGGGATTTTAAAAATAAAATGAGTAGCCCCAACTCTGCTCTCTCCCATCACCGCCCGGGGAGCAGGTGCATCATGGTACAAAATCCCCGAAATGATCTGGAGCTGAAATTGTAAAAAAGTCAGTTTCATTCCGGGGTTTGCTTTTTTGAACAACAAAAAAGCGTTGTGGGTTGCAATCTGCATTAGGTAAATTGCAACCTTTTTGTACCAGGCCCTTGTCTTCCGCATAATTAGGTAGGGCTGCAGCAGCTGATCTGCCAGATCAACCCCACCCATATGCCGGTTATAAGATTTGATGCACACTGGCTTCCTTATGATCTCAGCTCTGCCACGTACAGAGACCGCCACCGTCCTCTCTGTGTGGATGGTGGTAAGAAGGTATACATCCTTCTTGTCTCTGTACTTCAGTGCCAACAGCTCCTCTTGGCGCAGAGCAGAGGTCTCCCCCCTTCGTAGCCGGGTGCGTACAAGTTGTCCTGGGAAACCTTTGCGGTTCTTTTTAATAGTACCGCAAGCTACTGTATCAAAGCAATACAGTAGCTTGAACAAAAGGACACTTGTATAAAAATTGTCTAAGAACAAGTGATACCCTTTGTTCATTAGGGGTAATATCAGGTCCCAGACAATCTTGCCAGTGGTTCCCATATGTTCTGGGCAACCTGGAGGGTCAAGGTGGCTATCCTTTCCCTCATACACCCGGAAGGCCTGAGTATACCCAGTCTCGCTCTCACAGAGCTTATACACCTTTACCCCATACCTGGAGCGCTTGGAAGGAATATACTGCTTGAATCCCAGCCTTCCCTTATACTTCATCAGGGATTCATCAACGCATATATTCCTTCCAGGTGTATAAGCCTCTGCAAACCTGGCAGAAAAGTGGGTAATCAGGGGGCGGATTTTATACAGCCTGTCAAATTGGGGATGCTCCCTAGGGGGGCACAGGCTGTTGTCGCTGAAGTGTATGAAATGAAGAATCATTTCATATCTCTGCCTCGACATACTCTGGGAGAAAATGGGGGTAGAGCAGATGGGGCTACTGCTCCAGTAGGAGCGAACGGAGGGTTTCTTTATGATGCCCATCAGCATAGTCAATGCCCAGAATTTTTTAAATTCTGGCACATTGATGGGGGCCCATTGCTGCTTTGCCAAATATGTTTCAGGCTTTGCAGCACGGTACTGATGGGCATATAAATTAGTTTGGGCGACAATGTTCCCCAATACATCATCACCCAGAAACACCTCCAGAAACTGTTGGGGGCTAAAACCTGCCACATCTATATTTATGCCAGCATTTGCTGTGAAGGGTGGGATATCTGGCCTCTGGAGATGAGGCGTTACCCACTCTTCAGCGGCAATGGCAGCAACACGCCTCCTTCTAGCAGGGGGGCTGGCAGGGGGGCTAGCAGGGGGGCTGGCAGGGGGGCTAGCAGCCACAGATACATCACTATCAGTTGAGACTGCATCTAATGATGTATCTGAGCATATGGCAGGGTCAAAATTGGGGTCTGAGTCAGACATAGAGGCATCTGACTCTGACGCAAGGATGGCATACGCCTCCTCAACACTATATCTTTTCTGTGACATTTTTGTATCTGTCACAGAAAACCAAAATTAATTAATTAACTAAATGGCCTTTGGGTTTTTTTTAAAAAAAGTACAGCTATGCTAATGCCAGTGATTTATAGCGATCACTGGCAAGCTAGGGGTTAAATACTCTTTAAATTAAATTAACTAAATGGCCTTTGGGTTTTTTTTAAAAAAAGTACAGCTATGCTAATGCCAGTGATTTATAGCGATCACTGGCAAGCTAGGGGTTAAATACTCTTTAAATTAAATTAACTAAATGGCCTTTGGGTTTTTTTTAAAAAAAGTACAGCTATGCTAATGCCAGTGATTTATAGCGATCACTGGCAAGCTAGGGGTTAAATACTCTTTAAATTAAATTAACTAAATGGCCTTTGGTTTTTTTTTTTAAAAAGTACAGCTATGCTAATGCCAGTGATTTATAGCGATCACTGGCAAGCTAGGGGTTAAATACTCTTTAAATCAAATTAAATTAGCTAAATGGCTCTGAAAGGAGCGTTTAGGTTTTTAAAAAATTACAACAACAAAAATTAACCCCTAAAAAAATGCACAGACAGCAAAAATGTAGAGCTATGCTAATGCCAGTGATTTATAGCGATCACTGGCAAGCTAGGGGTTAAATACTCTTTAAATTAAATTAAATTAGCTAAATGGCTCTGAAAGGAGCCTTTGGTTTTTTTAAAAATTACAACAACACAAATTAACCCCTAAAAAAATTCACAGACAGCAAAAAAGTACAGCTATGCTAATGCCAGTGATGTATAGCGATCACTGGCAAGCTAGGGGTTAAATACTATTTAAATTAAATTAAATTAGCTAAATGGCTCTGAAAGGAGCGTTTAGGTTTTTAAAAAATTACAACAACAAAAATTAACCCCTAAAAAATGCACAGACAGCAAAAAATTACAGCTATGCTAATGCCAGTGATGTATAGCGATCACTGGCATGCTAGGGGTTAAATAGTCTTTAAATTAAATTAAATTAGCTAAATGGCTCTGAAAGGAGCCTTTGAGTTTTTTAAAAAAAATACAACAACAAAAATTAACCCCTAAAAAAATGCACAGACAGCAAAAAAAAGTGCAGCTGTGCTACTGCCAGTGATTTATAGTGATCACTGGCAAGCTAGGGGTTAATGGCTCTGAAAAGAGCCTTTGGATTTTAAATTTTTTAACAAATAAAAGAAATAAATCTCTCTCTGCTAAAATACAGGTCTCTCTCTTTCTCCAACAAAATGGCAAGTGAGGAGAGGGAGGGAGATCCACACTGATCAGAGTCAATATTTACAAATATTGACATGATCAGACAAATGGGGTATTTTATTATTATTTATTTTTTTTTCTAAGAAGGCTCAGATTGGGTGACCCTAGCTTGCCCCTATGGTGAGACAGGCTAGGGACACCCCCAGATGCCCCATGATGCACCGGGCATCGCCATTTTGGAAGCCTCATGGGGGAGGGGGGGGGCGCTATATGTGGGGCTTTTTTATTTTAAATTTTATTTATTTATTCCCATTTTTAAGTTTATTTATACACTAACTAAGTGCCTCGACCCACCGAGGCACTTAGCACACTAGCAGAGCATCGGAAGCGTGTCCGATCGCTTCCGATGCTCTGCTGCACTGCCGGGCTCCACGTGGAGCAAAACCGGAAGTGATCACTCAAGGGGGAGTGATCGCTCCGGTCCCGGCACTCCGTAACAGCACTGCAGGGATGCCCAGACATCGAGGCATCCCTGCAGTACTGTAATAGTGCCTGGAAGCGATCTTGATCGCTTCCAGCACTCACTTTAGCCGAGGACGTGCAGGGTACGTCGTCAGGCGTTAACTGCCTTTTTTTTTCAGACGTACCCTGCACGTCCTCGGTCACTAAGGGGTTAAAAACAAAATATTCACACACAAAAGTTAAAATAAACTGCCAGCAAAATGTGGGAAGCTATTATCATTACCAGCACTCCTCAATCACAACAGTCAACATTGCTAATAAGTAGAAAGATTACAGTTCACATTAAAAGCATTAATATTAACACTATCATTTAACAGAATGAGGAAAGCTATAAACCTTATCCTTTACTGTGCACTTCTTGCACTACTGCAGTCCTTATTCTCCCCTCTTGTTTCTAGTGAAGCCTGTGCTAGTGGGAGGGTCCCAGACTGGATCACAGTAACAGGAAGTCAGTGAACATCAGACAGGTCCAGCCCTGCATCCTCTGCATAACTAATAATGCCAAGAATAGTTTTACTTCTCTGATTGGCTTTCTCCCTAAGAGGCATCATGAGGGATGCCTCCTATTGGTCATTATTTTTGGTTCAGGTAGTTTTAAGTTACCACCAGTTGGTGGCGCTGCTGCTATTGAAAAAATGTAACCATGTTTTGCTATGGAGAGATGCAGTCCTGTATGATGCCTCTCCATAGCATTACATGGGTGGGAAAAAATTGATTTTTTTTTTTTTTTATTAAAAGTAATTTAACTAAACTTTGGCCCCATATGGCAGGGGAAGCAGTGCCTCCCCTGCCTCCTATGACTGCACGTCCCTGGTATATATATATATATATATATATATATATATATATATATATATATATATATATATATATTGTTTTAAAAACATGTAATCTGATGCATTCATCATCTTTAAAATCTGTTTAATTGATAATCTGCAATGGCCAGAATCTTACTATTTTCGAATATGCTAATCAGGAAGAATAAGCACCATAACACCTAAGATAGAAGACGCCCCCGAGATGGATGAAGGTGTTGCCGCCTGGATGAAGACTTCTCGCCACCTGGATGGAAATGGATGTCAGGACTTCAGGAACCGTGAGTAGATATTCTGGGGTTAGTGTAAGGTGTTTTTTTTTTTAATTTTTTGGGGTGTTTTTTTTTTTTTAGATTAGGGCTTTTGGGCACTTGTAAAAGAGCTGAATGCCCTTTTAAGGGCAATCTAAAAGAGCTGAATTTAAGGGCAATGCCCATACAAATGCCCAAGGACTATTGGTAGTTTATTGCAGGCTACGGGGTGTTTTTATTTTGGGAGGCTTTTTAAATTTGTTAGGGCTATTAGATTAGGTGTAATTATTTTTATTTTTGATAATTTTGTTTATTATTTTTTGTAATCATAGTGTTTTTTATTTTTCATAATTTTAGTGTTCATTTTCTTTTTGTAATGTTAGATTTTTTAAATTTTTTCGTAGGATTAGTTTTTTTTTAATTTGTAATTTAGGATTTTAAATTGGTAGTTTTTTTTATTTTATTAGAATAGTAAGGTTAGGTTAATTTATAGTTTAATGTTAGGTTTATTTTATTTTACAGGTAAGTTTTTATTTATTTAAATATAGTTATATTGTAATTTTAATTTAAAGTTAGGGGGTGTTAGGTTTAGGGGTTAACAGTTTAATTTAGTGTTTTGCGATGTGGGGGGCCCGGAGGTTTAGGGGTTAATAGGTTTATTTATAGTGATGTCGCGAACTGTTCACCGGAGAACAGATCCCCGCGATCTTAGCTTGTTCGCGTTCGCCGCGGCGGGCGAACATATGCGATGTTCGATCCGCCCCCTATTCGTTATCATTGAGGAAACTTTGACCCTGTATCTCACAGTCTGCAGACACATTTGAGCCAATGAGCCAATCAGCAGCAGACACTCCTTTCCAGACCCTTCCAGCTCCTGGGCAGCAGCCATTTTAGATTCATTACGATCCTGCATTCTTAGTGAGAGGAGGTTTAGTGCTGCTGCTGCTGATATTATAGGGAAATAGATAGCTAGGCTAGTGTATTCAGTGTCCACTACAGTCCTGAAGGACTCATCTAATCTCTGCTGTAAGGACAGCACCCCAAAAAGCCCTTTTTAGGGCTAGAACTTCAGCCCAAAAAGCCCTTTTTAGGGCTAGAACTTCAGTCTTTTTTTTTTTTAATTTTATTTGGATTTGCCTGCCTGTCAGCCTGTGTGTGAGGCTCACAGCATATACTGTGATTAGTGCCACCACTGATATCTGCTTAAAATTAGTGTAAATTAAAAAAAAAAAAAACTTTTACATTATTTTGCTAGTGTAATCTAATTTCATTTTCTATCAGGCCTGTGTGTCAGGCCCACATCATATACTGTGATTAATTCTTCTTTGCCACCACTGATATCTGGTTAACATTAGTGTAAATTTAAAAAAAAAAAAACTTACATCATTTTGCTAGTGTAATCTAATTTCATTTTCCATCAGGCCTGTGTGTCAGGCCCACATCATATACTGTGATTAATAGCTCTCTTTCCACCACTTATATCTGGTGTAACAGTGTAAATTTAAAAAAAAACAAAAAAAAAAACTTTTACATCAGTCTTCTAGTGTTATTTAATTTTAGTTGCCAGGGCAGCCTGCCACTAGTGCCAGCCTGTGTGTCAGGCTGCCAGCATATACTGTGCCTACTAACATGCTGTGATTAGTGCCACCACTGATATCTGCTTAACATTAATTTAACTTTAACCAACAAAAATGTGAAATTTTGATAGTGTAATTTATTTTCATTTTCTATCAGGCCTGTGTCTCAGGCTCACACAGCATAAACTGTGGTTCATTGCTCTGTGTCAGCCACCACTCATATCTGCTTATAACATTATTTTAAATTAAAAAAAAAACTTTTAAATCATTTTGCTAGTGTAATCTAATTTCATTTTCTATCAGGCCTGTGTGTTTTGCTGACTTACAGAGTTTACTGTGTTTAATTGCTGCCCTCCCTAGTCTATCAGCCAAGACTCATATGTGCTTAACTTTTTTTTTTAAATTCCAAAAAAAAACTTTAAATCATTTTGCTAGTGTAATCTAATTTTATTTTCTATCAGGCCTGTGTGTATCTGACTTACAGAGCCTACTGTTGGTAATTGCTGCCCTACCAAGGCTAGCAGCCGGCCCACGACTCATATGTGCTTAACCTTTTCCTTTAAATTAAAAAAAAACCTTTAAATCATTTTGCTAGTGTAATCTAATTTTATTTTCTATCAGGCCTGTGTGTTTATCTGACTTACAGAGCCTACTGTGGTTAATTGATGCCCTACCAAGGCTAGCAGCCATGACTCATATGTGCTTAACCTTTTTCTTTAAATTAAAAAAAAAAACTTTAAATCATTTTGCTAGTGTAATCTATTTTTATTTTCTATCAGGCCTGTGTGTTTTGCTGACTTACAGAGCATACTGTGTTTAATTGCTGCCCTCCCTAGTCTATCAGCCACGACTCATATGTGCTTAACCTTTTTTTAAATTCAAAAAAAAAAAAACTTTAAATTATTTTGCTAGTGTAATCTAATTTCATTTTCTATCAGGCCTGTGTCTTTCTCACTTACACAGCATACTGTGGTAAATTGCTGCCCTACCTACCAGCCACGACTCATATCTGCTTTACATTATTTTAAAGTTAAAAAAAAAATTAAAATAATTTTGCTAGTGTAATTTAATTTCTTTTTCCATCAGGCCTGTGTGTTTCTGGCCCACATAATATAGTGTGACACAGATTAAAAAAAATTTTCCACCACTTATATCTGGTGTAACAACATTAGTGTAAATTTTATGTAAAACATTTTTTTACATCAGTCCTCTTCTAGTGTTATTTAATTTTAGTTGCCAGGCCAGCCAGGCTGCCATTAGTGCCAGCCTGCTTGTCAGGCTGCCATCATATACTGTGCCTACTTCCATCCTCAGTGCCAGTCCACGACTCCTATCTGGTGTAACATAATATTAAATTTTGTAAAAAAAAAAACTTTTACATCACTCTTCGAGTGTTATTTAATCTTAGTTCACAGGCCAACCTGCCACCACTAGTGCCAGCCTGTGTGTCAGGCTGCCAGCACATACTGTGCCTAGTTCTATCCTGAGTGCCATTACTCCTATCTGTCGTAACATTTTTTTAACTTTTGTAAAAACAAACTATTACATCACTCAGCTATTGTTATTTAATTGCAGTTGCCTGCCTGCCAGCGTGTGTGCCAGGCCCACTTGCCAACTAGTTACACCAATCATATTTGTTATAAAAGTAGTGTAAATATTTAAAATAAAATATTTTTTGACTGTGAATCATCGGCCTGCTAGTGCAATTGAATTGCAGTTGCCTGCCTGCCAGCCTGTGTGCCAGGCCCACTTGCCAACTAGTTACACCAATCATATTTGTTGTAACAGTATTGTTAATATTTAAAATAAAAAATTGTTAGATTGTGAATCATCAGTTTGCTAGTGCCATTGAATTGCAGTTTCCTCCTGCCTGCCAGCGTGTGTGCCAGACCCACTAGACAACTAGTGCCACCAATCATATTTCTTGTAACAGTATTGAAATTTTTTTAAATCATAACTTTTTTGACTGTGAATCTTCAGTCTCCTAGTGCCATTGAATTGCAGTTGCCTGCCTGCCAGCCTGTGTGCCAGGCCCACTTGCCGTTTCCAACTAGTGCCACCAATCATATTTGTTCTAACAGTATTGTCAATTTTTTTTTAAAAAAAAATTTTGGACTAAGAAGCATGACTCAGCTAGTTTAATCTAATTGCAGTTGCCTTACTCCCAGCGTGTGTGCAAGACAGGCCCATTTGCCAACTAGTGCCAACAATCATATTTGTTGTCACAGTACTTCTAATATTTAAAAAATAAACATTTTTGACTATGAAACATCATTTTTTGTTGTTGTCAGTCTCACAGTGTATACTGTGCCCACTTGCCCAGTGCCACCAATCATAATTTGTGTAATAGTATTGTAAGTGTCCATTTAAAAAAAAAAAAAAGACAGGCAGAGGCAGGCCACCCCGCAGGTTCCGTCGTGGTGCTGTGATTCCTTTAGACCCTACAAATATGCACATTGCTCAGACGCCGGGTGCCAGGGGGGACGTGAAAAGTTCTGAGGAGGACCTAGTTGAATGGCTAACACAGGACACCGAATCTTCTACAGCTTCCACTCCTAGTCCTCCTAACCTTGACGCACCATCTATGTCCAGCTGTGCTTTGGGCACGTCTCAAGTGACCAGTGCCACTCACCCGCCTGTCGCCACCACCAACACTAGCACCACAGCCGCTTCACTTGATCTGTCACAGGAGTTATTGACACATCAGTTGGAAGAAATGAGTGATGCGCAACCATCATTGACAGAAGATGTAGATAACAGTGATATGTCTCAGTCAGGCAGCATTACAGACATGGAGGTACGGTGTGATGATGATGATGTTGTACCCGCTGCTGCTTCCTTTCTTGATGTGTCAGATACAAGTGAAGCGGTTGATGATGATGTGTCGGTGGATGTCACGTGGGTGCCTGCTAGAAGAGAAGAAGAAGAGGGGAAAATTCAGATGGGGAGACAGAGAGGAGGAGGAGACGAGTTTGAAGCAGGGGGAGGTCATCGCAAGGAGCTAGTGGCACAGTCAGACAGCATGCATCGGCACCCGGGGTCAGCCAGACAGCATGCCGACGACCATCAACGCATGCTGTTGCCACCAACAGAATGCCGTCATCGCAGAGCTCAGCAGTGTGGCATTTTTTTGTGTGTCTGCCTCTGACAACAGCGATGCCATTTGCAACCTGTGCCAAAAGAAACTGAGTCATGGGAAGTCCAACACCCACCTAGGTACAACTGCTTTAGGAAGGCACATGGTCTCCCATCACAAACGCCGATGGGAAGAACACATGAGTAGAAGCAGCACACAAACTGAAAGCCACCCTCCTCCTCCTGCTCCAGCATCTTCAGCCACGTCAACCACTGCTGTCCTCCTTGCCCCCTCTCAACCATCCTCCACTGAGTCTATCTTACATAGCAGTTCCTGGTCATCTGCCCACAGTCAGGTGTCTGTAAAGGACATGTTTGAGCGTAAGAAGCCAATTTCTCAAAGTCACCCCCTTGCCCGGCGTCTGACAGCTGGCTTGTCTGAACTCTTAGCCTGCCAGCTTTTACCATACAAGCTGGTGGAGTCTGGTGCTTTCAAAAAATTCCTATCTATTGGGACACCACAGTGGAAGGTACCTGGCAGAAATTTCTTTTCACAAAAGGCAATCCCAAACCTGTACTCTTGTGTGAAAGAAAGTAATGGCATGTCTGGCACACAGCGTTGGGGCAAGGGTCCATATGACCACGGATAGCTGGTCTGCAAAGCATGGTCAGGGCAGGTATATCACCTACACTGCGCATTGGGTAAACCTACTGACTTCTGACAAGCATGGAATGCGTGGCTCTGCAGAAGAGTTGGTGACACCGCCACGACTTGAAGGCAGGCTGCTACCTCCTCTACTCCTCCTACTCCATCCTCTTCCATAACCTCTTCCTCGGCTGAGTCCTCTTCTGCATCTTGCTCCACATCAATGGTACCCCCCCCCCCAGCTCCCCAGGTACTATGCCACATCCCGGATACAGCAGTGTCACGCCGTCTTGGGGTTGACTTGCCTGAAAGCGGAGAGTCACAATGCACCAGCACTCCTGACCGCCCTGAACGCACAGGTGGATCAGTGGCTGACTCCGCACCAAATGGATATTGGCAATGTTGTTTCTGACAATGGAAGTAATTTGGTGGCGGCAATGAAATTGGGCAAGTTGACACATGTGCCGTGCATGGCACATGTGTGTAATTTGATTGTTCAACGATTTGTGCATAAGTACCCAGGCTTACAGGATGTCCTCAAGCAGGCCAGGAAGGTGTGTAGCCATTTCAGGCGTTCCTACACGGCCATGGCGCACTTGTCCGATATCCAGCATCGAAACAACCTGCCAGTGAGGCGCTTGATTTGCGACAGCCCGACACAGTGGAATTCAACACACCTAATGTTTGACCTCCTGCTCCAACAAGAAAAAGCTGTTAATGAGTATTTGTATGACCGGGGTGCTAGGACAGCCTCTGGGGAGCTGGGGATTTTTTGCCAAATTACTGGACGCTCATGCGCAATGCCTGTAGGCTCATGCGTCCTTTTGAGGAGGTGAAAAACCTTGTCAGTCGCACCGAAGGCACCATCAGCAACATCATACCATTTGTTTTCTTCCTGGAGCGTGCCCTGCGAAGAGTGCTGGATCAGGCCGTAGATGAGCGTGAAGAGGAAGAGTTGTGGTGTCCATCACCATCACAAACAGCCTTATCAGCATCGCTTGCTGGACCTGCGGCAACGTAGGAAGAGGATTGTGAGGAAGAGGAGTCAGAAGAGGAATGTGGCTTTGAGGAGGAGGAGGAAGACCAAGCACAACAGGCATCCCAGGGTGCTCGTTGTTGTCACCTCTCTGGTACCCGTGGTGTTGTACGTGGCTGGGGGAAGAAGATACCTTCAGTGAGAATGAGGAACGGGACATGAGTAGCTCGGCATCCAACCTTGTGCAAATGGGGTCTTTCATGCTGTCGTGCCTGTTGAGGGACATTCGTATAAAAAAGCTGAAGGAGAACTAACTGTAAAGGGTGTCCACGCTACTAGACCCCGGGTATAAGCATATAAGTGACAGAAATGTTACAGAATTCCCGCAAGTCAGAAAGGATGGAGCAGTTCAAAAATAAATTAAAAAGTATGCTTTACACAGCGTATAAGGGTGATGTCACAGCACAACGGGAATCTAACAGGGGAAGAGATGAAAGTAATCCTCCTCCTCCCACAACCACGCCGGCAAGGACAGGATGCTTTCCAGACGTGTTGTTGATGGACATGCAGACCTTTTTAACTCCTATGCATCGCCACAGCCCTTCGGGATCCAGCCTCAGAGAACGACTCAACCGACGGGTAGCAGACTACCTCGCATTAACTGCGGATCTGACACTCTGAGGAGAGATGGACCCCTTGACTACTGGGTGTGCAGGCTTGACCTTTGGCCTGAGCTATCCCAATTTGCAATCAAACTTCTGGCCTGCCCCACTTCAAGTGTCCTGTCAGAAAGGACCTTCAGTGCAGCAGGAGGTATTGTCACTGAGAAGAGAAGTCGCCTAGGTCAAAAAAGTCTTGATTATCTCACCTTTATTAAAATGAATGAGGGATGGATCCTGAAGGGACTGACATTGGGCGATACATTCAAGTAAAAAAGGCCTGATGAGATGAGCTGCCTTGGGCTAAAAATGGTACACACGATGCTGTATTTTATCTTCGAATGCCGGATGACTTGCGTGACTTATCCGCCAACAACTAGGGTTCAAGCCGCAATGTTTTAGGGCACTTTCTAACTGTCAAACAAACATCAATTTTTCTGGCCGCTGCAACAGCAGCGGCTGCAACAATACCTAATTTTTCAGGCATGTTGTCAGGATCCGTTTAACATCTTACATTGAGTTCACTATGAGACTGTTCCTTTAATTTATTCTACACCTGTTCTCTTCCCTATATAAGCCCCTCCTGGTCTATTACTCAACGCTTAGTATTGAAGTTCTTTATTGTTCCAGAACTTGCCAAGCCTGAACTACTTATCCTGCTCCTGACGGAATCACTAAGTATAACCTGTTAACTTACTTTCTGTCGTTGAACTTTAACTCTTCTGAAGTGCTTACATCCAACTTAGGATTTCTACTCTGGGACCAACAACTCATCTCGCAACCAGAATTTGTGTGTTTTCCCTAAGTACAGACTTGCCAGCTCTGTCAAACACACCTATTCGCTTCAGCCTCCGGACGCGGTGACGTCACACGCCAGCTGCGCATCCACCCGATGCACGCCAAACCTCCGGTGCTCTGTACCTTCACCCTCACACGCCGCTGTAGCCACTGTACCCCAAGGCGGTAAGACTCTTCTCAGTTTTGTCTGTATCCTAAGCTTATCAAATGTACATGACCAAGGAACTGGTATTATTTACAATTTGAGCAAATATTTAAAGCGTGAACCTAGACTTTCTATTATTCACTATTACAACTTCCATGCCACTAATCATTTGTACCGCTGTACTTCCGTCAGATATGCACTATGCCTCTACAAGTAAATTAGCAACAGGTTTATGCTTATGTCTTTAATCATTATCCTGTCAGCTTTTCTGATTTATCTTAAGTTGCCTACTTACCTTAACATTGGAATAAACGTTTGTTCCCCTGCTGCAATGATTTAGTGTTGCTACACACAGGTGGCAGCAATAGGGGAGACAAATAAACTACTCCATAACATTAATTGTAACACTGTGACAACTTATTGGTTTGACTTCTGTTGCGCAGAATATACATAAGCACCTAATGTCTCAGTGTTGCAACAACTCTATATTTTATTAGTTTATCTACCAGCAGTTGTGGTCCAGATAATTAATTCAGCACCAACTTCATATCTTTTAGATATCAAATCTGAGTGCCTGACACATGTGTACATGCCTAATTTTTCTGGCCTCTGGTGCTGCACTGTGGCTTCAAAACCGAAACCAAAAAAAGGCACATAAGAGGGATAAAAATGCTAAGAATAGTACTACTTAACACACCACTCATATCTGGTGGCACAGTAGATTGCACGCGCAGTGCCCCAAATTTGAAGGAGGACCGACCAAGCATCTTTTTCCATCTCCCGGTTCCTAAAAATGATGCCATACCTATACTCGATTGTGCAAAAGGAAGTCATGGCATATGGGGTCTTTCATGCTGTCATGCCTGTTGAGGGTCGGGGACCCTCGTATAAAAAGGCTGAAGGAGAACGACCTGTACTGGGTGTCCAAGCATCTTTTTCCATCTCCCGGTTCCTAAAAATTATCTCTGGGTTCCTAAAATCGATGCCATACCTGTACTCGATTGTGCAAAAGGAAGTCATGGCATATGGGGTCTTTCATGCCGTCGTGCATGTTGAGGGTCGGGCACCCTCGTATAAAAAGGCTGAAGGAGAACGACCTGTACTGGGTGTCCAAGCATCTTTTTCCATCTCCCGGTTCCTAAAATCCATGCCATATACACATCCCCTGATAGAGGACACCGCATGGAAGGTACCCGGCCACAATTTCTTTGCACAAAACGCAATCCCGGACCCCAACCTGTACTCGATTGTGCAAAAGGAAGGAACCTTACCATGGGTCCCAGACCGCACGTTTTTGTAATTCTCTGTCTGGGAAATTATATATCTATCTACCAATCGTATCTATCAAATGTATATTGCATCTATTGATCTATGTAATTCGTATCTATCAAATATATATTGCATCTTTTGATCTATGTAATTCGTATCTATCAAATGTATATTGCATCTATTGATCTATGTAATTCGTTTCTATCATATGTATTTTGCATCTATTGATCTATGTAATTCGTTTCTATCATATGTATTTTGCATCTATTGATCTATGTAATTTGTATCTATCCAATGTATATTGCATCTATTGATCTATGTAATCTATCTATCAAATCTATCTCATGGCCGGACTGTTTTGTGACAGCAACTTGTGTTTCGGCCAAATTTGAAGTAGGAGGACCGACCAAGCATCTTTTTCCATCTCCCAGTTCCTAAAATCCATGCCATATACACCTCCCCCGATAGGGCGAGTAACAGGTATTAAACTGCTAAGAATAGTACTACTTAACACACCACTCATATCTGGTGGCACAATAGATTGCACGCGCAGTGCCCCAAATTTGAAGCAGGAGGACCGACCAAGCATCTTTTTCCATCTCCCGGTTCCGAAAATCCATGCTATATACACGTCCCCTGGCGGCGCAACTGCCTCTGGGAACCTTACCATGGGTCCCAGACCTCACGTCTTATTGTAATTCTCTGTCAGGGAAATTATATATCTATCAAATCTATCTATTTATCTATCGAATCTATCTAACTATCAATCGTATCTATCTTTCCATTTCCCGGTTCCTAAAATCCATGCCATATACACCTCCCCCGATAGGGGGAGTAACAGGTATTAAACTGCTAAGAATAGTACTACTTAACACACCACTCATATCTGGTGGCACAATAGATTGCATGCCCAAATTTGAAGCAGGAGGACCAACCAAGCATCTTTTTCCATCTCCCGGTTCCGAAAATTCATGCTATATACACGTCCCCTGGCGGCGCAACTGCCTCTGGGAACCTTACCATGGGTCCCAGACCGCACGTCTTATTGTAATTCTCTGTCAGGGAAATTATATATCTATCAAATCTATCTATTTATCTATCGAATCTATCTAACTATCAATCGTATCTATCAAATATATATTGCATCTATTGATCTATGTAATTCATATCTATCAAATGTATATTGCATCTATTGATCTATGTAATTCGTATCTATCAAATGTATATTGCATCTATTGATCTATGTAATTCGTATCTATCATATGTATATTGCATCTATTGATCTATGTAATTCGTATCTATCAAATGTATATTGCATCTATTGATCTATGTAATCTATGTATCTATCTATCAAATCTATCGATCTCGTGGTTGTGCAAATGGACTGTTTGCGGTTGTTTGCGGTGCGTTACACGGGGAGTTTGGTCTGTCACTGTGAAGCGGGCGTAACCCTTACACTACCTGATCGATACAACATCATACCTGATGTTTTAAAGCACGTTATTTCAAACAATTTAGGAATGTTGGGTGATTTAGGCCTTTATGGCTTAAAACCAGACTCTGCATTAACTATGTAATTTTCTGTGGGAGTTTTGCCATGGATCCCCCTCCGGCATGCCACAGTCCAGGTGTTAGTCCCCTTGAAACAACTTTTCCATCACTATTGTGGCCAGAAAGAGTCCCTGTGGGTTTTAAAGTTCGCCTGCCTATTGAAGTCAATGGCAGTTTGCCCGTTTGCGAACAGTAGCGGAAGTTCGAGTCCGCCGTTCGCGAACCGAAATTTTTAGGTTTGCGACATCACTTATGTTTAGAGATACACTGATATGTGTAATGTACAGAGAGATACAGTGATGTGTAATGTACAGAGATAGTGATATGTGTAATGTACAGAGATACAGTGATATGTGTAATGTACAGAGAGATACAGTGATGTGTAATGTACAGAGATAGTGATATGTGTAATGTACAGAGATACACTGATATGTGTAATGTACAGAGAGGTACAGTGATATGTGTAATGTACAGAGATACAGTGATATGTGTAATGTACAGAGAGGTACAGTGATATGTGTAATGTACAGAGATACACTGATATGTGTAATGTACAGAGAGGTACAGTGATATGTGTAATGTACAGAGATACAGTGATATGTGTAATGTACAGAGAGGTACAGTGATATGTGTAATGTACAGAGATACACTGATATGTGTAATGTACAGAGAGGTACAGTGATATGTGTAATGTACAGAGATACAGTGATATGTGTAATGTACAGAGAGATACAGTGATGTGTAATGTACAGAGATAGTGATATGTGTAATGTACAGAGATACACTGATATGTGTAATGTACAGAGAGGTACAGTGATATGTGTAATGTACAGAGATACAGTGATATGTGTAATGTAACCCAAATTTTTTATTTCGTGATTCCAATAGAGCATGCAATTTTAAGCAACTTTCTAATTTACTCCTATTATCAAATTTTCTTCATTCTCTTGGTATCTTTATTTGAAATTCAAGTTTAGATGCCGGCCCATTTTTTGCGAACAAACTGGGTTGTTCCTGCTGATTGGTGGATAAATTCATTGACCAATAAAAAAGTGCTGTCCAGAGTTCTGAAACAAAAAAAAAGCTTAGATGCCTTCTTTTTCAAATAAAGATAGCAAGAGAATGACGAAAAAAATAATAATAGGAGTAAATTACAAAGTTGCTTAAAATTGCATGCTCTATCTGAATCACAAAAGAAATTTTTTTGGGTTCCGTGTCCCTTTAAGACCGCTGCTTCTTAACTCCTGTTTCCGGCGAGCCTAAAGAGGCTTTATTGCATGGCTGAAGCTCAAGTTGTTTTAAAACTAAAGAGCAAAAAAAAACTTTTGCTGCATTCTGCTCAGAGCTTTTGAGAAAATGCTTTGTTTAGCTCTCTCAGCAATACTGAAAATGTACTTAACAGAGCAAAGAGTACAGATTTAAATTAAAGCTATTTGTATCCCTAAGTACACTGCTTTACAAAATACAAAGTCTATTATCAATAAAACTCAAGTGCAAGTTAGACTTCATATTTTGTATCATTTTATACAATGAAGTTTAAATAGCTACAATTTAAAGTTGTATTATTTTGTTGTGTTAAAGGGACATAAAGTGAATACATTTCTTTTGTGAATGTGAAAGAGCCATACTTATAAACGTTAAAATACTCTTTTGCATGAAAATGGTGAAAAGCGTTCATTTTGATTTTGACTGTAACAGGAATTTGATGACCAATCTGTGATATAGAAGCTGTTTATATTTTAACGCCCCAATATATCATCAGACAGCCAGATAAAGTTCCCAGCTCGGGAACCTGTCTAATTGTCATCACAGCGAGCTGACAGTGTACGTTATACCTCTGCTACATGCAGCTATTATTGCACAAGTATTAATCATTTTTGGCTGACCAATACCCATTAAAGGGACAGTCAAGTCCAAAATAAGCTTTAATTATTTAAATAGGGCATGTCATTTTAAACAACTTTCTAATTTACTTTTATCACCAATTTTGCTTTGTTCTTATGCTATTCTTAGTTGAAAGCTAAACCAAGGTAGGCTCATATGCTAATTTCTTAGACCTTGAAGGTCGACTCTTATGTGAATGCATTTTGACAGTTTTTCACCACTAGAGGGCGTTAGTTCATATGTGTTATATAGATAACATTAAGCTCATGCACGTGAAGTTACCAAGGAGAAAGCATGGATTGGCTAAAATGCAAGTCTGTCAAAAGAACTGAGATAAGGGGGTAAAATGTATATTAATATAACAGTGTTGTTATGCAAAATGTGGGAATGGACAAGAAAGGGATTATCTATCTTTTTTTATCTGGTGCTGACTGTCCCTTTTAAACCTAGATTACGAGTGATAATCGAATTTAACGTGTGCTGGATAACCGTGGCTTCAGAACTCTGGCTAACTGTTACACATGATTAAAAAAAAGTGGCACAAAAACACCTTTAAAAGTACACAACACTAAAAAACACTAAATTACACAAAATAAAAAATAAATTATCAAACATTTAAACTAATTACACCTAATCTAATAGCCCTATTAAAATAAAAAAGCCCCCCAAAATAAAAAAAAACCCTAGCCTAAACTAAACTACCAATAACCCTTAAAAGGGCCTTTTGCGGGGCATTGCCCCAAAGAAATCAGCTCTTTTACCTGTGAAAAAAAATACAAACAACCCCCCAACAGTAAAACCCACCACCCACACAACCAACCTCCCCAAATAAAATCCTACCTAAAAAACCTAAGCTCCCTATTGCCCTGAAAAGGACATTTGGATGGGCATTGACCTTAAAAGGGCATTTAGCGCTTTTAAATTGCCCAAAGTCCCACCCAATAAACCCTTAAAAAAACCTAACACTAACCCCCGAAGATCCACATACAGTTTTTGGAGACCGGACATCCATCCTCATCCAGCCGAGAGAAGTCTTCATCCAAGCAGGCAGAAATCCTCAACGAAGCCAGGATAAGTCTTCATCCAAGCGGCAAGAAGTCGTCCTCCAGGCGGGCAGAAGTCTTCATCCAGATGGCATCTTCTATCTTCATGCTTCCGATGCGGAGCGGCTCCATCTTCAAGACATCTGGCGTGGAGCATCCTCTTCTTTCGCTGGCTCTTCAAGAATGAAGTTTCCTTTAAATGACGTCATCCAAGATGGCGTCCCTTGAATTCCAATTGGCTGATAGAATTCTATCAGCCAATCGGAATTAAAGGGTAAAAAATCCTATTGGCTGATGCAATCAGCCAATAGGATTGAGCTTTAATCCTATTAGCTGATCCAATCAGCCAATAGGATTGAGCTTGAATTCTATTGGCTGTTCCATTGGTATTCTATTGGTTGTGGGTTTTATTTTTAGATTAGGGACTTTGGGCAATGTAAAAGAGCTAAATGCCCTTTTAAGGGCAATGCCCATCCAAATGGCCTTTTCAGGGCAATGGGGAGCTTAGGTTTTTAGGTAGTTTTATTTTGGGGGGGGGGGTTGGTTGTGTGGGTGGTTGGCAGTTTAGTGTAGTTTAGTGTAGGCTAGGGTTATTTTTATTTTGGGGGGCTTTTTATTTTGATAGGGCTATTAGATTAGGTGTAATTAGTTTAAATATTTGATAATTTCTTTTTTATTTTGTGTAATTTAGTGTTTATTTTTTTTATAATTGAGTTAATTGTATTTAATTAATGTAATTTATTTAATTTTAGTGTAATGTTAGGTGTTAGTGTAAGTTAGGTTAGGTTTTATTTTACATGTATATTTGTATTTATTTTAACTAGGTAGCTAGTAAATAGTTAATTATTTACTAACTAGTCTACCTAGTTAAAATAAATACAAACTTAGCTGTGAAATAAAAATAAAACCTAAGATAGCTACAATGTAACTATTAGTTATTTTGTAGCTAGCTTAGGGGTTTTTTACAGTTAAGTTTGTATTTAGTTTTAAATAGGAATTATTTAGGTAATAATAGTAATTTTTATTTAGATTTATTTTAATTATATTAAAGTTAGGGGTGTTAGGGTTAAACTTACGGTTAGGTTTAGGGGTTAATATATTTAGTTAGTGTTAGTGATGTGGGAGGCCAGAGTTTTAGGGGTTAATAACTTTAGTATAGTGGCAGTGGCGACATTGGGGGCAGGAGATTAGGGGTTAATAAATTTATGTAGGTGGCGATGACATTGGGGGCAGCAGATTAGGGGTTAATAGGTGTAATGTAGGTGTCGGCGATGTCGGGGGCAGCAGATTAGGGGTTAATAAGTGTAATGTAGGTGTCTGCGATGTAGGGGGCTGCAGATTAGGGATTAATAACTGTAATGTAGGTGGCGGCGATGTTAGGGGCGGCAGATTAGGGGTTAATAAGTATAGGTAGGTGGCGGCGATGTCGGGGGTGACAGATTAGGGGTTAATAAGTGTAATGTAGGTAGCGGCGATGTCGGGGGCGGCAGATTAGGGGTTAATAAGTGTAATGTAGGTGTCGGCGATGTCGGGGGCGGCAGATTAGGGGTGTTTAGACTCGGGGTTTATGTTAGGGTGTTAGGTTTAAACATATTTTTTTTTCCCATAGGAATCAATGGGGCTGCATTACGGAGCTTTATGCTCCTTTATTGCAGGTGTTAGGCTTTTTTTTAAGCCGGCTCTCCCCATTGATGTCTATGGGGAAATCGTGCACAAGCACGTAAAAGCAGCGCTTGTATTTGTGTGCGGTTTGGAGCTCAACACTGCCATATTGCCCGCTAACGCAGGTTTTTTGCAAACCTGTAATAGCAGCGCTATTAAAGGTGAGCGGTGGAAATAACTTGCAAGTTATTACCGAGCTGTTCATAACGCAAAACTCGTTATCTGGCCGACTGATAAAAAAATGACATTAAAAAGTTATAGGGGCTCAAACATATGAGTTCTTAGGTGTTAGAAAAAGGCTGCAAAGGGCTTTAACATCCATATATGCATACATACATGTCTAAATATGTGTATACATACACGTCTATATATATATATATATATATATATATATATATATATATACTGTATATTCCTGGATATCTCTTCCTATAGATACAGTATATAAATATAGATATGTGTTTTACATGAACATTATCACATATATATATAGAAATATATATTTAATCATACAAAGTAATTTTTTTCTATATGAAGACATAGGAATGTAAAATATGCATTTTGCGCATCAGGTTTCACAATTCAGATTTAATGTGGTCAGGCTAGCGCACATGAAAACTTAGAAATATTAAGGCACGTTATTGAAATATTAAATATAAAATATTTTTTAAAAATTATTTTAAAATATTAAAAAAACAGAAAATGTACCTCACTACCTTCATTGAGTTTGAGGTGCACTTAGGCAACGGACCACATCAGTTTGGAAGAATATTACTATATGCAAGTTGATAAAATGTAAATTTATGCAGAAATTATTATTACATGGCATGAATATATTGAACAGGTTCAAAAAGTGAAGAAAAAAAAAGCCAAATCTGACACATTCCACGCAAAACTCAAAAAATGGACTGGATAAAATTATTGGCACCCTAAATTTAATATTTATTAGCACACCCCTTGTAAAAAATAACTGAAATCAATTGCTTCCTGTAACCATCAATGAGTTTCTTAAACCTCTCTACTGGAATTTTGGAATTTTGCCAACGGCTCCAAGTCTCTCAAATAGTAAGGGTTCCTTTTCCCAAATGCTGTTTTTAGATCTCTCCACAGGTGCTCTATGGGATTGAGATCATGGGGACGATTTATTAAGAGTCGGACGGACATGATCCACTGTAGCAATCATGTCCGCTCAACATCGCTGAATGACGACAGCATTCGCTGTCGGCATTTAATATTGCACAAGCAGTTCTGGTGAACTGCTTGTGCAATCCCCCGTGCAGATTTGCAGGCAATCGGCCACTAGCAAGGGGTATCAATCGACCCGATCGTATGTGAATACGAGTTAAGGAGCAGTGGTCTTAAGACCGCTGCTTCTTAACTCCTGTTTCCAGAGAGCCTGAAGGCTCGCAAAGATACAGATGTATCTAGCCCCATTCAGGCCATAATAAATCAGCCCCTGGACTCATTGCTTTGTCTTAAACCATTGCTGGGTGTTTTTTAACATGTGCTTTGGGTCATTGTCCTGCTGTAGGACCCATGACCTCTGATGGAGACCCAACTTTCAGACACTAGGCCCTACACAGAATTCCTTGGTAGTCTTCAGATTTCATAATGCCATGTACACAGTCAAGACATCCAGTGCCTGAGGCAGCAAAGCAACTCCAAAACATCAGTAAACCTTTACTATGTTTAAAAGCCTAATTTATTTTTCTGATAACAAAAGAATGATTGACTTTACCAAAAATCTGTAATTTTGTTTTGTCTGTCCACAGCACATTCTCTGTAAAGGATTTTGGCTTCCTCAGGTAAGTTTTGGCAAACTCCAATCTGGCTTTTTTATGTTTCTGTGTCAGCAGAAGGTTCCTCCTGGGTCTCCTAACATAGTGTCCTTTTTCATTCAGATGGTGATGTATAGCTGACACATTTGTACCCTGTGCCTGAAGGTCAGCTTGAATTTGTCTGGAAGTTGATTGAGGTTCTTTATCCCCCATTCGAACAATCCTTCATGGCAATCTTTGATCAGTTTTTCTCTTTCGTCCACGTCCAGGGAGATTAGCTACAGTGTCATAGGCTGTAAACTTCTTGACAATGCTGCACACAGTGGACACAGGAACATTATTATCTCTGAAGATGGACTTGTAACATTGAGATTGTCCATGTTTTTCCAGAATTTTTGTTCTCAAATCCTCAGACATTTATTTGCTGCTCTTTCTCTTCTCCATGCTCAGTGTGGCACACAGAGACACACAACAGAAAGGTTCTGGCCTATAAATTAAACACTGCTATGGGGAAGGATTACAAGGGGCTAGCATTGCAGGTTTAGATAGCAGTATTGTAACATCATATGGTCACATCTCTTAAGGGAACATTTATAAGTGAGGCATTAACAACTGGGAAAAAGAATTATACAAGGATTGGACAAGGGATAAGGCAAGTTTTTTTGTAACACTGTGTTTTATCCACTGTTTGCTTAGTTTGTAATAATGCTCAATATCTTCACACTCCGTTTTGCTACCGTTTGTCTCTATAACAAACTACTTTATTCTATTACTCCTTTCCCCTCAGAACCTGAACTGTTCATTAGCCCATCTCTCTTAACCTCACCTTACTTTTATATTCATGAACTTTACACATTCCTAAAGACTCTCTCTCCCCCTTGCACTTCAACCCAAAAACAGCCTCATTACTGCAAACCTGCATCTCATCTCATGTCACTCTCTCTCTTGCTCATACTAGCTGCTGGTGACATCAACCCTAATCCTGGTCCCCCACAACTTCCTAGCCTTGCACATCCATTTGTGCCTTTCAATAGACTTCAAAAACAAAACTCTGGTAATCTTATTCTCATTCCTCTTGCATCTAAAGCAGCCACCCCCTCCACTTGTGAACTCTTGCTCTGTTTGCAACAAGCTCACTTTAATCCAGGACCTCTTTATCTCCCACTCTCTCAAACTTCTGGCTCTTACAGAAACCTTGCTCTCTGCTTCAGACACAGCATCCACTGCTGCACTGTCACATGGGGGTCTCCACTTCAGCCACACTCCTAGGTCTGGCAATAGACAAGGAGATGGTGTTGGTATTTTACTTCCTCTCATTGCACCTTTTAACAAATACAGCCCTTCTTTTCCCACATTTTCTTAATTTGAAGCACACATGATTTGTTTATTCTCTATCCCTGTCTATACGTGTTGCAGTCATATACCGCCCCCTGGCTCCTCAACTCAATTTTTAGATCAGGTTGCTGCCTGGCTTCCTTATTTCTTTTCCTCAGACACCCCTGCCCTTATTCTGGGTAACTTCAACATCCCTCTTGACAATCCCACTGCCTCCTCTGCAAAACAACTTCTGCAACTCACTTCCTCTTTCGGCCTGTCACAATGGATTGACTCTGCCACTCACAAAGATGGTCACTCCCTCGATCTGATTTTCAGCTATCTATGCACCATCTCAAATTTCACAAACTCCCCTTTTCCTCTTTCTGACATCATCTCCTCACTTGCAACATCACATCCCTCCCTACAACTCCCCCTCTCTCTACCCCTCACACCAAACTTCACAGAAGGAGTAAGTCATTAGATCAGCAACAGCTGGCTAGCTCTCTTAAACCTCTTCTCTCTTCCATGCCCTCCTTTTCCTGCCCTGACCAATCTATCTGCCACTATAACTCCACCCTTCCATTGGTCATTGACAATCTGGCTCCACCTACCATAGCTCAGAAACCACGCTCTCATCCTCAGCCCTGGCATACTCCTCTGACACGGTACCTACACAGATGTTCCCGTTCTGCTGAGTGACACTGGAGAAAATCTCGGAGTTCAGCTGACTTTCTTCACTACAAGTTCATCTTGAACTCATACTATTCTGCCCTTAATCTTTAAAAGCAACAATACTTCACTACTCTCACCTCTACTCTTTCCTCTAACCCAAAACATCTGTTTTTCACGTTCAATACTCCGCCCACCCCCACCCCCTAATATAACTTCTCTCTCAGCTCAAGATTTTGCCAGCCACTCTAGTAACAAAATTGACTCCATCAGATATGAAATAAAAGCTCACAATCATCCAAAACCCAAATAGCCATAAATTTAGCTCTTTTGCCCCTGTTAATGGTGAAGATGTTTCTGCCCTTATACTGTCCTCTCACCTCGCTACCTTTCTCCTCGACCCCATCCCCTCATAGCTACACCCCTCCCTACCTTCTACTCTTACCCCCATACTCACACGCATCTTTAACCTCTCCCTCAGCACTGGTATATTTCCTTCATCTCTAAAACATGCACTGGTCACACCTATCCTCAAAAAAACCTTCTCTCAATCCAACCTCCCCATCCAACTACCGTCCTATTTCCTTACTCCCTCTTGCCTCAAAGCTCCTTAAAAAGCTAGTATATGCACGTCTATCCCATTTCTTTACACTAAACTCTCTTCTTGACCCACTACAATCTGGATTTCATCCCCATCACTCCACAGAGACAGCAATTGTCAAGGTTACCAACGTCCTACTTACAGCAAAATCCAAAGGCCACTTCTCTCTGCTTATCCTTCTTTATCTGTCTGCAGCCTTTGATACTGTTGACCACCATCTTTTGCTCCAAACCCTCCAATCCTTTGGCATCTGCGACACAGCTCTCTCGTGGTTCTCTTCCTATCTATCTAACCGTACCTTTATTGTAGCCTTCTCTGGCACATCCTCTGCCCCGTTACTACTTTCTGTTGGGGTACCTCAAGGCTCTGTCCTTGGTCCCCTTCTCTTTTCAAACTACACGTCATTATTAGGTTCCATAATAAAGTCCCATGGGTTTCAATACCATTTGTATGCCGATGACACCCAAATCTATCTATCTGCACCAGACCTACCTCCATCCTTACCAACTTGTGTCACTAACTGTCTTTCTCATATCTCATCTTGGATGTCCTCTCACTACCTTAAGCTAAATCTCTCCAACACTTAAATCCTTATTTTTTCCCCCTTCCTCCAAAATCTCTGCCCCCCAATTTTCTATAACTGTTGATAATTCCATCATTAACCCTACCCCGCATACCCGATGTCTTGGGGTCACACTTGACCTTTCTTTTACGCCTCACATTCAGTCCTTGGCTAAAGTCTGCTGCTTCCACCTTAAAAACATCTCTTAAATTAGACATTTCCTTACACAAGACACAACCAAGATTTGAATCTGCTACCTAGCTCCTTTACAATCCATAATGAATACCTCTGCCAGGCTCATCCTCCTTATGTGTCACTCTTCCTCTGCTTCACCTCTCTGCTAATCACTTCACTGGCTTCCTCTTGCCTCCAGGATTAAACACAAAATCCTCACTCTGACATACAAAGCCCTCAAGTGCACTGCTACCCCCTACATTTCAGATGTTGTCTCCAGATACTCTCCCTCCCATCCCCTTCGCTCTGCTCACAATCTCCTACTCTCCTCCTTTCTTGTTACTTCCTCACATTCCCATTTACAAGACATTCCAGACTAGTTCCAATCTAGTGGAACTCTCTGCCTCGCTCCACAAGACTCTCCCCTAGTTTTAACAGCTTCAAGCACTCCCTAAAGGCTCTACTATTCAGGGATACATACAACCTACACTTACCTTTCCTAACTCCATTGCTTTCGCCTTGAATCCCTTAGAATGTAAGCCTATCAGCCCAGCTGTTTATAGATCGCCTTCATAAGAGCCAACCACAACAGTGCAACTCTCGGCAGAGCCCTCTGTCCATTTGATCCCTTTAAATGTTACCTTATACCACCTATGCTTATAGAGCTGCGGAATCTGTTGGCACTCTACAAATACCTGATAATAATAATAATAATAATAAAGGTTGAGTAAATTTTTCATAATTTTAACTGTTTGCCAGTGTGATTTCAATATTGTCAGCACCTGTTAATTGATACAGGTGAGTTTAATTACAAATTACAGGAGCATCACAAACTTGGAATGCAATTATTTATTACAATTTTGAGAGGGTACCAATAATTTTGTTCAGTCTATTTTTTGAGTTTTGCGTGAAATGTGTCAGATTTGGGGGTTTTTCTCAACTTTTTTTGTATCATACCAATACAAACAAAAGAAATAAACATGAGAATGCCTAAACATTTGTAATTGCAACAATTTTCTAGGCGAAGTTGTGCATTATTTGACAGAAATGCAAGGGTGCCAATAATTTTGGCCATGACTGTATATAGGTATAGATATGTATTTATTTATTTATTTATTTATTTATTTTTAAAAAAAGCTTTATTTAAGGAGAAAATAAAGAATTACATACATCTCATATGTAGTTTCAGGCTTACAGAATTTGCCAGTTTACATAAAGTATGAACATAAAACGTTATAAACTGTTGTTGGTTCTCTGAGTAATTTAGGTCTTTGGCTGTGGACGGTATAGATATGTATTTTACATTAATAGACATTTATATACAATAATAAAAAGTACATTCTTTTCTATGTGAAGATCATAGGAATGTAAAATATGCATTGTGTATAGCGATTTAGATTTTACACAGTTGGGTTAGCGCACATGAAAACTTAGTAATATTAAAGGGACACTGAACCCAATTTTTTTCTTTTGTGATTCAGACAAAGCATGCAATTTTAGGCAACTTTCTAATTTACTCCTATTATCAATTTTTCTTCGTTCTCTTGCTATCTTTATTTGACAAAGAAGGCATCTAAGCTTTTTTTGGGGTTCAGACTCTGGATAGCACTTTTTTATTGGTGGATGAATTTATCCACCAATCAGCAAGGACAACCCAGGTTGTTCACCAAAAATGGGCCGGCATCTAAATTTACATTCTTGCATTTCAAATAAAGATACCAGGAGAATGAAGAAAATTTGATAATAGGAGTAAATTAGAAAGTTGCTTAAAATATCATGCTCTATCTGAATCACAAAAGAAAAAAATTGGGTTCAAATTCAGATAGAGCATGACATTTTAAGCAACTTTCTAATTTACTCCTATTATCAATTTTCCTCGTTCTCTTGCTATCTTTATTTGATAAAGAAGGCATCTAAGCTAAGGAGCCAGCAAATTTTTGGTTCAGACAATGGACAGCACTTGTTTACTGGTGCTGTCCAATCAACAAGGACAACCCAGGTTGTTCACCAAAAATGGGCCGGCATCTAAACTTCACATTCTCTCTTTTCAAATAAACATACCAAGAGAATTAAAAAAATTTGATAAAAGTAATAAATTAGAAAGTTGCTTAAAATTGCATGCTCTATCTGAATCACGAAAGAAAAAAAATGGGTTCAGTGTCCCTTTAAGATTACTTAGCTTTCATGTGCATTAATTTGACAGAGTTAAATCTTTATCGCGAAACCCGATAAGAGAAAATGTTCTTTTTATTATTACAAATATTTTTCTATATATATCTGATACTGTTAATGTAAAATACATATCTATACCTATATCTCTATAGAAATACATATACAGGTATAACAGATTTATATAGAAATATATATTTACAATAAAAAGGACATTTTCCTATAAATGGAGAACATAGGAATGTTAAATATGTACATTAAAGGGACAGTCAACATTTTTTTTTTATTGTTTAAAAAGATCGATAATCCCTTTATTACCCATTGCCCAGTGCTGCACAGCCAACATGGTTATATTAATACACTTTTTACCTCTGTGATTACCTTGTATCTAAGCCTTTTCTGACAGCCCCTAAATCACATGACTTTTTATTTATTATGTATTGATATGCATTTTATCCAATTAGTACAGTGTCTGTCACAACTCACGGGCGTGAGCACAATGTTATCTATATATGGCTCACATGAACTAGCACTCCATTATGTAAAGATCATTAAAAAAAAGCATGTAATAAGAGGCTTTCTTTAGTGGCTTAGAAACAGGCAACATTTTGAAGTTTAAAGCTCATAAAGTTTATTAATATAACAATGTTGGTTGTACAAAGCTGGGGAATGGGTAGTAAAGGCATTATCTATCTTTTTAAACAATATTAATTTTGGCGTTGACTGTCCCTTTAAATATACAGTAAAACACATAAATACAAACAAATAAAAACATGAAAAATCATTTGTATTCACTTTTAATATTACGTGTAATCAAACAAACGCAAGAAAGAGTCAGAGGGGATTTTGGTAACTTCGACGTCTGATGCAGGTATGTGTTCTTTGCTCCCAGGAATCTGCGGATGGTTTGAGCCATAGGATACCTCTGGACCCCTATACCTAAACTATGTATATATCTATACCTATATATAATCATATATATATATATATATATATATATATATATATATATGTATAGATATACATTGTGACAAAAATCCATCATATATATATACAGTATATATATATATATATATATATATATATATATATATATATATATATATACACACACACACACATATATATATATATATATATATATATATTTTTTTATTATTTTTTTTTTACAGGAAAATTACACAGCAAATCAGATGTTCAGATAAAAACGTGGTCTACCTCTTAGAATGCAAATGTGGTTTACAATATATAGGAGAATCAGAAAGGACCCTCAGGGACAGAATTAGGGAGCATATCCTATCAATTGAGAACCATGGTCAGGAAAGAAACAAAGAACTCCCTTGTTAAGATTGTATACAAGGTCTCTTTAAATTGGATCACAACTGCAGAGTCTAAACAGTAATTACTTGTAAATTGTGTTTGTATCACCTTTGAAATATACCTTCTATTAGGCATAAAAGTTTTTTAAGATTAGGTGAGATTATTGCAAAAATGACTGACAGCCAATGCGTTGGCTCACAGGAGCAATGTGAGTAAAACTTAATTCCCCTAAGAAAGAAGGAGAGAGTATAACACAGTAGTCAGTGAGGAGAGGCAATTATCATAACATCCAATTTTAGAATACACTGTGATACCTTGTATTTGTTTCTTGTATGAGTGGATTCGTCAGTGACGTCTGTTGTAACGTCATGAAGGGGAGGAGCCTAAGTCCGTGACCGAAGTTGGCTAGCAAACAAATGCAACAGTAAGTCAGCTTGATTTAACAAGATGTTAATGTGAAAAACCAGTACCTCAGGTAAGATGCAAATAAGTAGTTATTTCAACAGATGAGAGGAAAAGGAATGTTATACCTGCCATAGAACAGGAGTTCAGCAGCGGAACAGTCACACACGGAATCAGAGTAATCACACAGATGCAAAACTTCCAGCTTCCCGAGTAAGTAGTAAACAGTAATCCTTCTGAGAAACTGAAAGTACAAAGTTGTTGCTGTTAGTGAGAACACACCGGAATATAGAAGGAGGTAGCAGAAGGATTCCTCTTGAGGAGCACAGTGAAGCAACCAGCTGAATACAACCAATTAAAAATACTAAGCACCTGTGTCTTAAGGGATTAAATGCCCTACATCTCCTGAGTGTCTGCTTGTAACTTAACTTAACTTAACTTAACACTTAATATAACTTAATAACTAATAAATAACAACACAACACAGTTCTGGGTGGGTCGCATTTATTGGTACCAGCCGTGGAACTGGCAGGTAACTTATCCACGGGTGGCGGTAATCGGGGCCTACATCTAACTATGAATAACCCCTTCTAGAAAATGGCCAAGGGACACCGCTGCAGACCACAAGGCGGAGATACTCAAGCAGCTTTCATAATTAGGGGTTTTCCGGCCCAACAATAATCAGCCCGAGCACGCCCAAGCATACCAAGCCTGTGACGTCACCCTGACCGCAATGGCCATTACTCAAACCTCCTTCCAGTCTGCAGCCGTGATCCTGACCACCCGCCAGAGTAGGGTGCAAGCATTATTAACTCCAAACCTGTAGGTCCAGCCTTGACTTGACGAACAGCATGTCATTAACTGGGGAGTTCAAAATTACCGTCCTTGGTCTTAGGGAAGTAGTTCGAGTAACCCTCTTCCTGCCTCAGACACCTAGTCTCGAATAGAGACCTAATGACAAACCGATTGCCGCCTGTTATTTCTTTGACTGAATCAATAGAGCATTACCAGTGCCAATCAGTAATGCCTATCATCGAATCAATAATGCATTACAAGTGCCAATCCGTAATGCATAACAAATCCATCCGGGTGGATGACAAAACAAAACAACAGTGCATAACAAATTCAACAACAGTGCATAACAGGGCTGGGAGGGTGGGGAAAAATCTTCTGGGAGTCCACAGGAACAAAGAGGAAGTAGAATCCCTGTACATCCTTCTTATAAGGTTAGTAAACCCCTCCCAACACAATGCAACATTGTAACTAATACACACACACAGCAGCACTCACTCCTCCAGGCCTTAACCCTTAGCTACGCTCCGGGCTATTTGCCCTGCACTTTCTTAAGGGATTAAATGCCCTACATCTCCTGAGTGTCTGCTTGTAACTTAACTTAACTTAACACTTAATATAACTTAATAACTAATAAATAACAACACAACACAGTTCTGTGGGTGAAAGACCCGTGGGTCGCATTTATTGGTACCAGCCGTGGAACTGGCAGGTAACTTATCCACGGGTGGCGGCAATCGAGGCCTACATCTAACTATGAATAACCCCTTCTAGAAAATGGCCAAGGGACACCGCTGCAGACCACAAGGCGGAGATACTCATGCAGCTTTCATAATTAGGGGTTTTCCGGCCCAACAATAATCAGCCCGAGCACGCCCAAGCATACCAAGCCTGTGACGTCACCCTGACCGCAATGGCCATTACTCAAACCTCCTTCCAGTCTGCAGCCGTGATCCTGACCACCCGCCACAAGAGACTGACCTGCATATACAATGGTCCTGACTCTTGCCGCCACCCTATACTCTTAGGAGTAACTCCTGCCTGATGTTCTGCAAGAACAAATCTACTCCTGCCGGTTCTAAATGAACCCCATCCTGCCTATACAAACCCTTATGGGCTGCCGAGATGTTCCCGTGCTCTACCACAAAACCCTCGAGTTCAACTACCTGCTTCCTCAGGTCCTTATTGATCTTTTTCCTGACCTGGAAAGCTGCCTTATGACACACCATGTGCCTCCATCTTAATCTAGGGATCACATTCGACCACCCGATTCTCACACCTGTAAACCAGAGTTTGAACTGCCTCAGGTCTGACTGCATTGCCCGGATTAGATCCAATGTGGGAATGGCCCCCACATCATTGCCGCCAGCATGAATTATCAGAATGTGAGGTTTCTCCCACCTTTTCGCTGCGGTCTGGAGCAATGCAGGCAGATCTGACCAAGCCAAGCCTCTGCGCCCTAGCCAACGTAACACAGCCCTGGACGATTGAAATCCTAGCTGCTGTCCTCCTGGCATGGCTGCAGCTCTAATTGCGGCCCAGTGCACATATGAATGGCCGACGATCCACACCCGTACAGGACCTGGACGTATTTCTGAAACAAAGGAAACAAGAGTTAGCCCGCTTGCAGTAGACCAGATCCACACAACCTTGGCCCATAACCTTCTGGTATCACCCCCGCAAGCCCCCCAACTCTTGCATGCATGACCCTTGATCCCCGATCTCAAACATACAGCGGCCTAACGTAAGACTTATACCGCTGCGACCTCCACCGCCCCAATGAGCGGATCCGATCTGAGGACCAACCCAGCTCTGCTGCTGTCGTCGCTGCCCCCACCCTAAAGGAGTGTGGGGCAATCC
Source organism: Bombina bombina (assembly GCF_027579735.1). Classification (NCBI taxonomy): domain Eukaryota; kingdom Metazoa; phylum Chordata; class Amphibia; order Anura; family Bombinatoridae; genus Bombina; species Bombina bombina. Next base: position 1,397,294,275 of record NC_069499.1, read on the forward strand.
GAGACCCGTCTAGACCAGCCTTTTGCGCTGCCTTATCCAATACCTTTCCAAACTGGTATCTGGTCAGCGGGTCTCCATTAGCATGTATCAAAAACCTGGAGGAGCCTCCTGGCCGTACTTCCAGGTAAGATGACACTAGCCGCACGGGGCAACAGGCAACACCCTGCTGCCCCGGCAGGGAAAGCCAAGCTCCCCGGCCCTCCTGGTCCGTTTTGGACCTGGGAATGAACAATAGCACGGAGTCCTCCACCAGCCGAACATGGCTGTGCATGACCCCCCCTGTGGCCGCCGTTCTGGCTCGCGGTACCAACTCACCCACCCTTAATGCGCCATCAAACGCCAAGCCAAAGGCCACCCCGAAGAGGCGAGCCTCAAAAGGTGAGGAACATACCTCTGGCAGCACGTCCAGTAATTTTACTAGCCGTTCTGCCGTAATGGGCTCCCTTGTGTCCCGTCGTGGAACTTCCAGACGGCCCCAGCCCCTCAACAGCTGTTTAACGAGAAAGGATCGCGACTCGTCTTTAAAGGCGTATAGCCTGCAGAAAAACGCCACAGCCGATAGTCTTGCTACCACCGCCCCCTTCGTTGCTCGCTTACCTCTCAGCTCCGCCAGCCAGCGCAACAGAAACCCTTGTTCACCCTCACAAGAGGGGAACTCACGAAGGTCGCAAAAACCTACCCATTCACTCCAGTACCTTACGTATGCCGACCATGTGCTGGGTGCCAACGAAACCCGCAACACCCGGATCAGTTGCTGTAGTCCTTCGCCATCTGCCACAAAAAGAGAGGGCAAGAAAGACCATTAGGAGCCGCGGCAGGCGCCGCAGCCCTAAATGCCCCCCACTGGAAGCGCGACAGTGCATCCGCGACTATATTCTGCACCCCTGGCACATGCCGGGCCCTAAAGTCAATGTTCAGTTGCAAACATCTCAACACCAGGTGTCGCAAATAATGTACAACCACAGGCGATGAAGCAGAAAGCCTGTTAACCGCAAACACCACGCTGAGATTATCCGTCCAGAAAATCACAGCCCTGTTACTAAACAGGTGACCCCACAATTCCACCGCAACCAGTATAGGAAACAATTCCAGAAAGCAAAGATTGCGTGTAAGCCCTCTGGTCGCCCACTCGGTCGGCCAGGGCTCCGCACTCCAAGCCCCTTCAAAGTAAGCCTCATACCCGGATGCTCCTGCAGCGTCCGTGAACAGATGTAGCACTTGGTTAGATATCGGCTCCCCTCGCCACATGCAGACGCCGTTAAAGTCCTGGAGAAACCTCTCCCAGACCTGCAAATCCGCCACGAGGTCCCTCGTGATGCGAATGCGCGATGCCGGAGCCCTATCTCCGCCCAAACACTGCTCTAGCCGCTTGCTAAACACCTTCCCCCACGGGATCACTCTCCCCGCAAAGTTAAAGAGGCCAAGGAGCGATTGCAGTTCCCGCAGTGAACATGTCTGCATTGCAACCATGGCCCGTACAGCCGCCAACATCTTGGCGACCTTCTCCTTAGGCAGCCTACATTCACCTGCCACTGAATCGATCTCGATGCCAAGGAACGTCAAGCACGTGCACGGCCCCTCCGTCTTATCCTCTGCCAGAGGAACCCCAAACCTGGCCATCATGAACCTCATGACTTTCATTAACGAGGCACATTCTTGCGAGTTGGCCGCCCCTACCAGGAGAAAGTCATCCAAGTAGTGCGCAACTCTATCACTCCCAGCCACTGAGACCACCGCCCAGTGCAGGAAAGTGCTGAATGCTTCAAAGTACGCGCAGGATATCGAACAGCCCATGGGCAGACAACGGTCGACATAATAACCCCCTTCAAACCAACACCCCATCAGCCCGAAGGATGATGGGTGAATCAGGAGTAGCCTAAACGCGGATTCAACGTCTAATTTCGCCATTAATGCTCCCGGGCCCCGTTCTTTAACCAAAGCCAGTGCGTCGTCAAACGACTGGTAACGGACCGAGCTCAATTCCTCCAGAATAGCGTCGTTTACCGACCGCCCTTTCGGATAAGAGAGGTGTTGTATGAGCCTGAACTTACCAGTCTCCTTCTTGGGGACCACCCCTAGCGGGGAGACAACTAAATCCGGTAGTGGCAGGTCTCTAAAAGGGCCTGCAACCCTACCCAAGGCCACTTCTTTGCCCAGTTTCTCCCTGACTGCCTCAGGGTATTGGGAAGCTGATTTCAGGTTTTTCCTGTCACGTGCTCCCCCTACCCGGCCAACTACCGGGATCACAAGCCCTCACGCAACCCGCTATCCAGAAGCTGAGCAGCCGCCCTATCTGGGTACCTACGCAGCCACTTACAAATGACCTGGACTCTAAGTGGTGAATCCGCCCTTAGCGCCAGCGCCTCCTTTGCCCCCAAACCGATCAGTTTGGGTGTCTCGCTTTTTGGAGCAATCAGCACCGGGGTGCTGCCCGCTGCAGAACTTGCAGACGTGCTTGAACGTGCACGATGTGCCCCGCTCGCACGCCTTGTCCTGATATCGCCAGCATACACCCCCTTGTCGCCGTCGAAAGCGCAAAGTCTGCCTACCCCCGGGCGATGCCGCTATGGCGCCCCCTTGCGCCCTCCTTTCCGCATCAAGATGCGCCCAGAGGTGCAAATCCATCGTACCAAAATCAAGCAGTGGGTTGCCCACTTTCTTTTTCCGGTATAACATATCATACTCCCTCCAAGCACCATCGGCAAACTTTCTGTGTATTGCGTCGATGGTGTCAACGTACTTAAAGAGGGCAGTCCCCTGATCGGGAAACCTCTCCAAGTAGCAAGTGGCGTAGACCCGGAAACACCGATGCCACTCCTCAAGGGTATCAGGCAGCCTAAATTTCTTAGGGCCCGTACCATCCTCCGCCATCTCCTTAAACTTAAAAGCCTCTGCAGACAGCTCGAACATATTTACATACTTACCGTCCTGGATACGTTTCACAGTTTTAGATTTAAGGTGTGCATGCAAACTGTGTACCTGGCACGAATAAGTATCCCCGTGTACTGCTGCCTTTCTGTTCACCGCCTGTGGTGACCCCCCAGCAACCCCTAAGAGTTGAGATGACTGCGCCCCACTACTGGCATTGCCATCCCTGTGATTGCCCTTACTCATCTTCCTCAACATTCTATACATCCTCCTATGCCGTTTCGTGTGCAAACCCAGGGACCCATCTATCTCAGATCCTGACCCTGACCCACTAGAGCTGGAAGAATTACACCGCCCCCTAGGTAAACCAAGTTGCATCTCACCAGAGGAAGCGCCCAATGTGGCTTGGCCTTGTCCAGAAGCACTGCTGACTCCTCTAGGCACGAGAGCTCCTGAACTCTGAGTCGCCATATCCCTGCTGGATGAGGAAGTCCTGGGTACCTGCAAAATAGAAGCCAAGAGGGGAGTACCTCGGGAAGGGCCAGCCATCTCTTCCCTATCCCCCCTTTCCTCAAATTCTAGATAACCCTCCCGGTCACTGTCACTCACACCGCATGCCACACTCACATCATCATCCGTACTGGTGGCCAACCCGCTAGTCGAATCCCCTTGAAATCTCACGGTCCTACTCCGACCCTGAGACTTCGATCCCCTAGCCTGTCTCGCTTGTCCCCTCCCGGGGCTCTCTAAGCCTTCCCCAGTGCCAACGCTAATACTAGCATGCCCCCTTTTGACAGCCCCCCTTGTGGCTATTTGTTCAGATCGTGCTGGTGAAGTCCTGCTGGGCGTCATTATACCCTGCAGGCCTTGAGCCTGGGGCTCCGCTATTGCGGCCTCGCCCCTTGAGCTGTATGCCAGGATGGCCCCCTTATTCGCGGTCTTAGCCACAGGGGCCTTTCCTTTACTTTGGGCCGCGGCGCGTGCGGGGGCCGCCTTAGCTTTGCCCCCTCCTAACGTAGGCCGCGAGCGCGAGGAGGGTGCCCTGTCGGCATCCCCCCCCCTTATTACTGGGTCCAGCTGCGGCTCTTGTGCGCACACCCTGCTGCGACGCCCCCGGAGTGCCCTCCGGGGGCCCCTGCTGCCCCGCTGCCACGCTCACAGTTGCCCCATGATTCAGCATCTCTGCCCCTCTGTCCGGCCCACCATGCGCCCCCCCGGCCTCCTGGGCCCCATCGTTCTTGCCCCCAAGAGCGGGTGTCCCCCCCGAGGTGCTCCCTTCTTACCTTCGGAGCCCGGGGGGGAACGATCTGCTCTGCTCGCTGTCCAGATTGCGACTGCCGCGAGCGGAAATTACGTCACCGGAACTGACGCGGGAGCGCGCAACGCCGCCGGAAGTCGACGCAGCGGCCATTTTAGATGCCACGAGGGACGACGAACCAGAGGCCTGTACATCACCGTAGGCCGAAGCCGGGGCCTGAAGTACCGCCGGACCCGACGACGCACCCGCGAGGACCGACGCCAAGGACTGGAGGAGAGCCACCGCCCCCGCCACCGATTCCCCGGAGAGGACCACTGCCGCAAGTGAGGCCGCACTGCTCCCACTACCCGCGCCAACGACACTCTCCCCCGAGGTGCTCGCACCTCCTAAGGCCTCGCTGGGCCTTGCCACTACAGGCCCCTGCCTAAGGCCGACACCGGAACCCCCGGCTATAGAACCGGGACCCCCAGAGCCGAACCCGGAGCTCCCCTGGGACCCCCTAGGCCCTAAAACCAAACCGCCGAGCGCTCCTACTCGCCCCTCAGGACCAATCTCCCCTGAGGGCCTACATTCTGACTCACCCGACTGATAAGCTGTACCGGGGCCACCATCCCCCTCTAAATTCTCCTGTGCAGGAGAAGAGAACAACAATGGGCTACCCCCCCCCCCCAGGGAGAAACAGGCAGACACAGCCCAGACCCATGGCCCAGACCCACCGTGACAGTTCCAGATGGGGATGGTGCGACCCACTCCACGTCCTCTAACTCCATTTCTTCCCATTCTCCAGATTCGCCTTCCATTGGAAAATGCTGCAAACTGCTAAGCTGAAAAATCTTCTGGGAGTCCACAGGAACAAAGAGGAAGTAGAATCCCTGTACATCCTTCTTATAAGGTTAGTAAACCCCTCCCAACACAATGCAACATTGTAACTAATACACACACACAGCAGCACTCACTCCTCCAGGCCTTAACCCTTAGCTACGCTCCGGGCTATTTGCCCTGCACTTTCTGTAAGTGCGGTGCTTTTAAAGGCAAAGTGGGTTGGCTAAACACAGAACACATGACAAGATTCTGACAACCTGAACACCAGACATGAGATGAATCCTGACATCCCTATAACAAAACTTTTTTTAGGTGTAATAAAGCAAATATAAAATATTTAAAATATACAGGCATTGCTAAAGTTAAAAAGAATTGGATAGGATCAGATATGCATAGTAACTTACTGAGACTAGAGAGTAAATGGATCAAGAATTTGAGTTAGGTTGTTTTCTTTTAGAGTAATTTTTTTCTTTTAGACTAATATTTCTTAATTAGAATTTCCTATTCATTAGAATGTCCCCTGATTAATTTCCATTTTCCTTCCATAAACATTCTCTATCAAATCATGTTTTTAATCAGTACATGTTTTTAATCAGTACTTTAATATTACATTTTTAATTCCATTTCTAAATCTATATATTTCCCTACTAAATTATTGTCCTTACTAGTATGTAGATATCTAAATCTAAAATAATTTTAATTCATTATGTATTTCCAAATAAGGTTTCAAACACAATTTAGGAATATATATATATATATATATATATATTATATTCCTAGAATATATAAATTTTATGTGATGTTATGTAATTTTCATATACAACTGTTTAGATTGTAAGCGTTTGCAACCTTCAGCTTCTATAAGGATACAATTAACCTATACTAAAAACAAATAGTTTTAGATCCATCTTTTATTATTTATTATTACTTTAATATTGCAAATTTGCACACTGTTAGTATTAAATCTACATAATTAACTAAATTTAGAGGTTCCACTTGGCTTTTGAGATTATCAATTGAAAATACCCCTATATAAGGCATGAGATTCAACCGCCAGGTAGAGCTTGACAAACCCTTCCTCCAAATGTTATTGTGTATGTATTGAGTCAATCTGTCAGCTCCAGAGATACCACAGTGCTTCTCCCTCATATCCTGATGAGGTCAAAAAAAGGACATTGGTCTAATGCCTATATGTGTTTAAAGACAGGGGGGTTTCTTAGCCCGCCCAGGAGGGTGTGGTCAGGCAACCTGATCTATGGAAAATAGGTAAAAAAATCTTATTTTTCAGCTATGAGATGTCATTCTTACAAGGGAGGCTGTGACAACACAGAGTAAGGACCCAATTGCTTCACGCCATCTCTCTGGTAACAGATTCCAAAGACTAGTACAGTGTAAGGTTTCTAATTTTCTTTTTATTTTGAAAAACTGTTTGCTAATGTGTAATTTTATTTGTAACAACTTTTTATTAATAATGCATTGTGCATAAATGTTTTGGCATAATAAATAATTATTTTATTATGTTTGGCCTTTGTCTAATAATTGAACCACGTTACTGAAAGAGACTGGAATATTAGAACTGTATAATTTAGGTTATTTTCTGCTAAATTGTACTCAGAAAGTTAATGTGCAAGGCTGGGTTTTTCCTTAGGATTTTCCCTTTAATAAATCATAAGTGGTGGCAGCATTGTTAGTTTAGTGTGGGTGGCATTAAACGGGTGTTTGGGCATTTCTTTTAAGTCTAGTACAGACTAGAGAGTGTTGTTAACCCTTGCACCCACTGAACTAAATCACAAGCTGGTCTGGTGTGGCTAGATTGTGACATATTAGTGAGAGTAGAAGGGGTCTGATAACCCTTTCTGTGCCAAATAAGTGACTGGTGCAGGGCTGGATAACCTTGGTTCGTCACAAATTGGTGGGCAGCGGTGTAGATAAAAAAAAATTATTAGATTTTAGTGCTTGTGGATTTGCTAGTGTGAAAATCCCGGTACTAAAAGAAATTGTTTCTTACCATTTCCAAAGGCTAAAACTCAGTGCATTATATAGTCACACATTGCAAACAGTCCCCTTCCCTATTCTCTGTTCTTCTTTTCTATTTTATTTTTGCTATGGAGTCATATGAGCAGCAGACTAAAGAAGTGTTGGCACTCTTATGCCAGGAGCGTGATATTCCAACACGTGGAAAGAACAAAGATGGAATAATACAAGCTCTTTTGGAATATGATAACAGCCAAGCCACCTCAGGAGAGGTATCTGCAGCCGTGGGCAGTGATTCATGAGGATCTGAGGATCCATTGGACTGTTATTTACAAACTGCTCTGAAACATATGGGTTCCGTGGATGCAAGTTTGCGCATGGAGCTGATTGCCAAATTTTATGAGAGACAGGCTGCTGAACGACAGGCTAAGAGAGAGTATCAGCTACAGCTTGTACGGTTGAAGAGAGAGATGGTCTCACCTGTTGTTAGTGAACCTAGAGACCCACCTGCTCCCAGAGTGCATGCAGAGAATTTTCCCACTCTGGAGAAAGACGACGATGTGGATGTATTCCTGTCTAGCTTTGAGAAAGTTTGCACACAGTTCCAGCTGCCAAGGGAGCAGTGGGCCAAGTACCATACCCCTGGCCTGAAAGGTCCTTCACTGGAGGCTTTTGCTGAACTACCCCCAGAGTTTGATCAGGACTATGATTCCATTAAAGCTGCACTGCAGAGGAGGTATAATCTTACTTCCGAGGTGTACAGGAAGAAATTCTGTTCCCTGCAGAAAGGTTTGTTACAGAGCTATACTGCAGCTGTTGGGAACTTGATGACAGCCTTTAAACAGTGGGTCAGAAGATTAAAAGTTGCTACTATGGAGGAGCTGGAAGATCTGATAGTGAAGGAGCAATTTATGCAGCTGTGCCCAGCAGAAGTTCAAGAATTGGTTTTGGACCGTAAACCCATAACATCATTGGAAGCTGGTGAGCTGGCTGATTTTTATACAGCCAACAGGTCACCAGGGAATGGGAGAAAATCCTTATATAAGGGGGGATCCACCTGGAAAGGAGCTGCTGCACGACCCCTCTTCACAAAACCTGCTGTGCCTTTGTTTCATGTGTCTGTTTCCTCTGGGAAAGGAGGGGCGAGTGCTGCATCTGGGCAGGGGGATACCCGCCGATGTTTTGCTTGCAGCAAAGTGGGCCACATCAGCTCCACTTGCCCAGAGAGGATTAACTTGGAGCAATCAGCTGGAGGGGGTAATCCCTCAGAAGTACCGGCATCTGTTTTATTTGTTACACGTCCAGAGGAAAGCAACCAGTAGAACTTGCAACCTGTGCTCGTTGGAACTAAGATAACACTTGGGCTTTGGGACACCGGCGCAGCCGTGACTCTTGTACGTCCAGCGCTGGTGCACTATCAGGACATTATTCCTGGCAGGACTGTAGCAGTTAAAGGGATTGGGGGAATGAAACTTGCAGTGCCTATGGCACGTGTATATCTTGATTGGGTAGCGGGGAGAGGTTTAAGAAATGTGGGGGTATCTGAAAATATTCCTAATGATGTTTTACTGGGTACTGATTTGGGTAGATTGTTATCTCTTTATGTGCCTGACAATGCTACATGTGACCTAGGGACATTAGTTGTAGACCCTTATGTGGAAAGGGCTGTGTGTTAAAATGCTCAGAGACATTATGACAAGGAGAGATGACAGAGTGCATGTGTGCAAAGTGCTGTGCCTGAACTGGGGGTGTCTGTGCTGAGATGTGAACCTATACAATGAAAAGACTGATGGGGGAGAAAGGCAGATAGACTGTGTGGGTCTGTCTGTGCCTGAACCGAGTTTAACTGTACAGGGAGAAACCGTTTGTGAGAGGAGGCAAATGAGTGGTGAGTGTCTGTCTGTTGTAGACCCTTATGTGAAAAGGGCTGTGTGTGAAAATGCTCAGAGACATTATGACCAGGAGAGAGGACAGAGTGCATGTGTGCAAAGTGCTGTGCCTGAACTGGGGGTGTCTGTGCTGAGATGTGAACCTGTATGAGGAGAGACTGATGGGGAGAAAGGCAGATAGACTGTGTGGGTCTGTCTGTGCCTGAACCGAGTTTAACTGTACAGGGAGAAACTGTTTGTGAGAGGAGGCAGATGAGTGGTGAGTGTCTGTCTGGGATTGAATCAGTGGATTCTATAGAAGGAAGTGAGACTGACTGTGAGAGAGAGCTGGGGGAGAATGTAGCCCCCCCCCATAACAGAAGCAGCAGAGCCACATAATCCAGAGTGTATGGGGAGGAGGGTACAGGATACTCTTTGAGGGACCCCCAGAGTGAGTGTGAAAGATTGTGGGTGACAGAGACCCCAGTAACCTCAGCTGTGACCTATAAACAGACTGCACAGACTAAGGGACAGAGACTGACACAGACTGCAGACACAGCGGGGAGGAGTACAGAGAAGTGTATTTACACAGCCCCACAGTGCCATTCAGCAAATACACTGAGAGGTGTACAGCATCAGAGTCCCCAGCAGGCTTAGCAGCTAGGACCCACAGTGGAGAGAAGGGGGGGCAGTTAGTCAACCATAACAGAGTGCAGGAGTACAGGAATTATACTCCAGTGGGAGGGCAAGAGCCTGTGGTAGTTAAGCAGCAACTGACAGCACACAATATGTTCAGGGAGCACACAATAGGTAGCAAGACCCTAGGTTTCACAGGCACCTCTGAAAAGGGTATGATGTGTTATTCAGGGATAAGATGCAAGCCTTATTGGGGAAGGTACCTGCAAAACCCAGAGATGCCATATTCCCACAAAAACAGTTGCAGGATTTTACTGCCAGAGAGGGAGTATATGAGATGGGGCAAAATGTTCTGGTACTAACACCCATGAAGCAGAACCAGCTACAGGCTGCATGGGAGGGGCCGTGCAATATATTAAATCAGTTGGGTAGAGCAACTAGTGTGTCAATTTTAAAAGGAGAGCATCCTGCTGGCAAAACTGCTATGTGCAATTTGTCTGGCAATGGCGTTATCACCGCAAGGGGAAGCTCCCTTTGATACGCATCGGGAGTGGCTCGTAGCCACCCCTTTTGCGTCTCTAATTGGGGGAAGTGTCACAAATACCTCAGGAGTTAGCTGAGAAGGAGTTAATTCTGTTTAGTTGTGAACTAAGAACAGTTGTTTGTTTTTTAAAAATAGTTGTGTACTGGGTTTGTTTTCTTTGATGTGTCAGAACCCCTCATAAATAGTTTCTAAAAAACCCTTCCTCCAAATGTTATTGTGTATGCATTGAGTCAATCTGTCAGCTCCAGAGATACCACAGTGCTTCTCCCCCATATCCTGATGAGGTCAATAAAAGGACATTGGTCTAGTGCCTATATGTGTTTAAAGACAGAGGGGTTTCTTAGCCTGCCCAGGAGGGTGTGGTCAGGCAACCTGATCTATGGAAAATAGGTATAAGAATCTTATTTTTCAGCTATGAGATGTCATTCTTACAAGGGAGGCTGTGACAACACAGAGTAAGGACCCAATTGCTTCACGCCATCTCTCTGGTAACAGATTCCAAAGACTAGTACAGTGTAAGGTTTCTAATTTTCTTCTTTTTATTTTGAAAAACTGTTTGCTAATGTGTAATTTTATTTGTAACAACTTTTTATTAATAATGCATTGTGCATAAAATTTTTGACACAATAAATAATTATTTTATTAAGTTTGGCCTTTGTCTAATAATTGAACCACGTTACTGAAAGAGACTGGAATATTAGAACTGTATAATTTAGGTTATTTTCTGCTAAATTGTACTCAGAAAGTTAATGTGCAAGGCTGGGTTTTTCCTTAGGATTTTCCCTTTAATAAATCATAAGTGGTGGCAGCATTGTTAGTTTAGTGTGGGTGGCATTAAAGAGGAGTTTGGGCATTTTTTTAAGTCTAGTACAGACTAGAGAGTGTTATTAACCCTTGCACCCACTGAACTAAATCACAAGCTGGTCTCGTGTGGCTAGATTGTGACATATTAGTGAGAGTAGAAGGGGTCTGATAACTCTTTCTGTGCCAAATAAGTGACTGGCACAGGGTTGGATAACCTTGGTTCGTCACGGTAATAATAAACACCTTTTACTTGGCTATTTCTTTGCTTGTATCAAGGATTTCTTGTCTCTTTCTCTCTTCAAGAGGAAGTATCTTCTCTTGCCGTGCAAGACTTAAGTTTTAAACAAAAGACTCAATATTCAAAAAAGACTTTCTGTTGAAATAATGTGCATAGACTGTGCATCTGTACATGTGAATAATATTTTGGTTTACTGCATTTTACTTAAGCACATCCAAAGGGATATCTCCGTTAGGAGACCTACTCTGCATGTGTATTGTGTTTTATTCTATATTGCTTTGTTTCAAGTGCTTTTTATGAAGTCCTTTATATGAAGTTTTCTTATGTGAAGTGTTTTTAATTTCATATATGAATTGTTTTTTTGTGAAGTATGTTTTTAATTTAGAATGCAACATTTGTGTATTTTATATGAATTTTAAATCCGATTAATTATATTAAAAAGCATTTAAACTTCACCCTGTTATATATAATATCAACCACATTTTTTACAATTTTTTATAATATTTACTTTTATTCACCACCACTATCAATTAGTGACTCATGAACATTTGATCAGCCACATAGTTTATATTAAGTTAATATTTAGCGCCACAGATTGTAGTCTGCACAAGTTTTCTTTCTTGGAACTGTGCTCTCTAATTTCCTCTGAATTGTTGCTATAAGGTGTTTTAGGAGAAATCACCTGTATCTGTTGGCATCAGTGGCGTAGCGTGGGGGGGGGCCACAGGGGCGGTTGCCCCGGGCGCATAATTCTGAGGGGCGCTTCCACCCTCAACTTAGCAAAGGGAAGAAGGGAGGCTAAAAAATCTGACAGGTGCCCAACTCTGTTCTGCGACCCATCAGGAATGTGGTGATGTCACGTCACGGTCGCACATTCCGTCGGGTTGCAGATTTTGATGTCTTGAGAGACTGAGGAATTTGAAGTGACTGTGAAGTGTGAACTAAAGTGTTATCCGGACCATTACCTGCTACGTCACTTTGTCCATCCCATTCCTAGCGCGCAGGTCAGGAGGGAAGAAGAAGAAGAGCAGCAGAGTCAGACTGTCAAGCGCGCCACGACTAAGGTAAGGTATCAGAACCAGACTTACTTATAGCTCTGCTTTTGCCTTATACTAGCAACGTGCAAAATGCAGCTTAATTATGGTTATATTATTACCCAACAAGTAAGTTCCCTTCCAACAAAGGACCCAGAGCGAGCTAGAATGCCATGCATTGCCCGGGGCACTTTTTAAGGATCTCTAAGCAGAGGGAGGGGGAGGAATCCTTAAAAATTGCAATAAATCTCTTTCAAATCCACCTACCCGTGGCACTGGTGGCAGCATGGCTGGGCTCTGCCTTTCTGTTAAACCCCAGTTACCTAGTTAATGGGAATGTGGGATGGTGGATCAGAGACCATACTTTCATGTTTGACCGGTTTACAACTTACGCCATCTTGTCCTTGCACAAAAAAAAAGTATATTTGTGACAAAAATGAGACCTTGTTTCCTGTATTTGATTTTTCCCCTCCATGATCTTCCCAGGGCAGAAGTAGATTTAGGGATTTGTGTGCTGTCTGGCACCAGGATTGTGCTGCTCACCAGGCATTTCACTGTGTTTGTCTCCTATGAATTCACCATCTTGAATCTATTTCTTGCTGGACTCCTGAGGTGTGGACTTTTACCGATTTTTAGGGTGTGGGTGCTCATTGCCTTTTTTATATACATTAAACCAACCCTTACTGCATTTAAAGTAAAAAAAAACCCTATAATTTGTGTTGGTAAATAAATTTAACAGCACCCCCTAAATACCATACACCCTCCCCCCATATATGTATGTAATGCTGGGTTGTCTGTCCCATGCCCCTTTTATATTGATTACTTACATTTGTTATATTTATTAAGGTAGAATATATACCCCACTTTTATATGTCATTGGCACCCAAAAGACAGTCTGCCCAGCAGGGACAACCTTATGTAACAGCTGCCAACCTGTGTGTCCCCTTTTCCTCATTTTAACGACTTACCAAAAACCTATTGCACCACATATACAATATGGGGTGATGCAATGTGGGGGTGGGTGCACCCTGTGGTCTGCAGTATTTGTACCATGAAGTTTCACAGATCAGGGCGTCACCACCAGATGGGGGTTAAGGGGGGCTTTCCTCCATGTGTAAAACTAGAATAAATCTTAAAATGTAATATTGTATATATTTGCCCAGCTCTGGAGAGCTGCAGGCTCCTAGATTCAAAGCAAATTTGCCAATCCCATTCCCTACTGTACTGGTGGAAGAGACTCCGTCAGTGCTAATGGGTTAGGGGGGGGGCGCAATACTTGCCTTGCCCTGGGCGCTGACAACCCACGCTACGCCACTGGTTGGCATTATAAACTAGCTTATTTGCTAGCGCAGATCTTTCTTTGTTTTTAGTCAATTAAAGCTACTGCATACTGCTGAATGATTTGACCAGGTTGTTGGGATTATACGAGAAGAGGATAAGCTAGATAGGACAAGATGGTCTGCTAGAATTTAGTCTAGGCGGGAATAAGATCTATTAGGTTGGAAAAGAAAGAGTGTAATCTCGTTTGGATGGGAATGTTTGTCTCCATGTATCATGTAGGGTTAAAAGATGGAGATTATACCATACTTTTTTAAGAAGATGTTTTCTAATTTTGAAATTCTGATTGGGAGCTATCCATTGTGGATCTAATGGGAGGTTAAAATCACCTGCCATAATTAGGGCACCTTTAGAAATGATTAGTGTGGAGTCAGTAACTGATTTGAAGAAGAGGCCTTGAGCTGTATTTGGTGCATATATATTTATGATGGCGATAGGGCAACCAAATAGAAGACCCATGATTCCTATATAATGGCTTTCCTTATCTCGGTCAATTTGTAATATTTGAAAAGGGATAGATGTTTGAATTAGAATGCTAACCCTGTTAATCTTTCTTGAGGAGTGACAGCTGTGGTAATGTAAGGGGTAATGTGAGGAAAAGTAAGATGGTATAGTGTTATTTCTAAAATGTGTTTCCTGGAGCAATAAAATATCATAGTTCTTATTTTTTAAATCTAGAAGGGCCTTGGCCCTATTTTGTGGGGAGTTGAAGCCTTTAACGTTTTGTGTCAAAAAAGAGACTATGGCCTCTAGTTATCAAGCCGTCAACCTCAAATACGCTGGAATTCCGCAGCGAATTTGTGGCGAGGCTGATTCGCTGTAGTTATCAAGCACTACAGCCCGGCAAAAGTAGAATATAGTGATGTAAGCTTCGATCCGCCGGACTCAGTCCGACACAGATCGATTCTTACGTCACTCCAGATGTTCCGAACGCAAGTTTGCCACAATCTGACTACTTTAGGTAGTTATCAAACTACTACCAGGTACGCTCGTCACTATTCCGGGCCACTGTACCTGGTTTTCAATCCGCCGCCCTGGAGGTGGCGGATCCCATAGGAATCAATGGGAGTCTGACCATAGCGAAAGCTCATGTTCCCTGCTGCCCAACATCCCATTGATTCCTATGGGAAGTGTGTACACCTACCACTCTAACATGTACCCCGAATCTAAACACCCCTAATCTGCCCCCCTACACCGCCACGACTAAATAAATGTATTACCCCCTAAACCGCCGCTCCTGGAGCCCAACGCCACTCTAATAAACTTATTAACCCCTAAACCACCGCTCCCGGAGCCCACCGCAACTATAATAAATATGTTAACCCTTAAACAGCCACTCCAGGACCCCGCCGCCACCTACATAATACCTATTAACCCCTATCCTGCCCCCCTACACCGCCGCCACCTATAATAAATTTATTAACTCCTATCCTGCCCCCCTACACCGCCGCCACTATCATAAAATGATTAACCCCTAAACCTAAGTCTAACCCTAACACCCCCCCTAACTTAAATATTAATTAAATACATCTAAATAAATATTATTCTTATTAACTAAATTAATCCTATTTAAAACTAAATACTTACCTTTAAAATAAACCCTAATATAGCTACAATCTAACTAATAATTATATTGCAGCTATTTTAGGATTTCTTTTTATTTTACAGGCAAATTTCAATTTATTTTAACTAGGTACAAAAGCTATTAAATAGTTATTAACTATTTAATAACTACCTAGATATAATAAAGTCAAATTTACCTGTAAAATAAAAACTAACCTAAGTTACAATTACACCTAACACTAAACTATCATTAAATACATTATTCCTATTTAAAAATAAATACTTACCTGTAAAATAAACCCTACGATAGCTACAATGTAATTAATAATTACATTGTAGCTAATTTAGGATTTATATTTATTTTACAGGTAACTTTGTATTTATTTTAACTAGGTACAATAGTTATTAAATAGTTATTAACTATTTAATAACGACCTAGCTAAAAGAAATACAAATTTACCTGTAAAATAAATCCTAACCTAAGTTACAATTAAACCTAACACTACACTATCATTAAATAAATTAAATTAATTAACTACAAATACCTACAATTAAATAAACTAACTAAAGTACAAAAAATAAAAAAAAATAAGTTACAAAAAATAAAAAAATATTACAAGATTTTTAATCTAATTACACCTAATCTAAGCCCCCTAATAAAATAACAAAGCCCCCCAAAATAAAAAAATGCCCTACCCTATTCTAAATTACAAAAGTTAACAGCTCTATTACCTTACCAGCCAAAAGGGCCTTTTGCGGGGCATGCCCCAAGGTAATCAGCTCTTTTGCATGTAAAAAAATATACAACCCCCCAACATTAAAACCCACCACCCACATACCCCTACTCTAACCCACCCAAACCCCCCTTAAAAAACCTAACACTAACCCCCTGAAGATCTCCCTACCTTGAGTCGTCTTCAGCCAGCCGACCATAGTAAATTTATTTAGATTTATTTAATTAATATTTAAGTTAGGGGGGGTGTTAGGGTTAGACTTAGGTTTAGGGGTTAATAATTTTATTATAGGTTGCGGTGGTATAGGGGGGCAGGATAGGGGTTGATAAATTTATTATAGGTGGCGACGGTGTAGGGGGGGCAGATTAGGGGTTAATACATTTAATACAGGTGGTGGCGGGGTCCGGGAGCTTTTAGGAGTTTTAGGGGTTAAACAATTTATTTAGTTGCGGCGGGGTACGGGATCCGCAGGATAGTGGTTAATAAATTTATTATAGGTGGCGGCGGTATAGGGGGGCAGGATAGGGGTTAATAGGTATAATGTAGGTGGCGACGGGGTCCGGGAGCACCGGTTTAAGGGTTAATACATTTATTATAGTTGCGGCGGGGTCTAGGAGCGGCAGTTTAGGGGTTAATACATTTATTATAGTTGCGGCAGGGTCTAGGAGCGGCGGTTTAGGGGTTAATAAATTTATTATTGTTGCGGCGGGTCTAGGAGCGGCGGTTTAGGGGTTAATACATTTATTATAGTTGCGGCAGGGTCTAGGAGTGGCAGTTTAGGGGTTAATAACTTTATTTAGTTGCGGGGGGCTCCGGGGGCGCCGGTATAGGGGGTAGAACAGTGTAGTTTAGTGTGGGTGCTTAGTGACAGCTTATCAATAAAGCTGGGAAAAAGCCGAAGAGCAGCGAGATCGGATGAGTGATAACTATCACAGTCCGCTGCTCATCGCCCCGTACTTGGTGCGCGGCTTTTTGACAGCTTTTTTTATAACTTTGGCGAACGTATTCAGGTCCGCGGTGGCGATGTGAGGCGAGCTTAGGCGAGCGTATTGGGGCCGGTGAAGGCAGGTAAGTAGACACGTTGATAACTAGAGGCCTATCTGTTCAGGAGGATTCGCCTTGACATTAGGTAGGGGTAAGTGCGAAGGGTTGAAGATGTAATAATAGTAGACCTGCCTATGTATGTGAAGGACCATGTAGTGCCAATACTGAAGTAACGTAGTGCAAAAAGAAATGTAAGAATAAACAGTTCAACATAGTCAAACAAACTAATAGGTGTTCTGGCAAGCAGAACTGGTTGCAAGTATAAACATAGCATAGATCTGGGAGTGGGGAAGATACCCAGTCCTGTAACAAATATATTATAACCATATAACCCTTGCTTTTTATAACTGAAGCATAAGTAACATTGCTAAAGATGCAAAGACAACCATAAATCCTACCAAAAAAAAAATTAAAAAAACAAATCATATCCATAGGGATAAAGCATGCTTAGAGTAAGTCTCATATTGAGGAGGGTGTCCCATTGAGCATGAGAGCGTGTCTCCCAACAGAGACCATTTTATTTAGGACCTTATATTTATAATCCTTGAAGTTGGGAGTGTCTCATTGTTAGATTGGGGGTGTTGCGATTTGTGGCATTTAGGGGGTACAAACTGCCATTTTGATCTTTGGGCGCGTGGATGATCTGGCGGGTTAGCCGTTGATGGAGGATCAGAGGAAGCAGGGGGTGGAGGTTTGATTTGTAGGTCCCTGTAGAATAATTCAACATCTTTTGGATCCTTGTAGATTAATTTTTGTCCCTGGTGTTGAACCATTAGAAAGCATTGGAAACCCCATCTGTAAGCCACATTGTGTGCTCGTAGATGAGAAGTTATGGGGTTAAATTATGTTCTTCTCTGAAGTGTATGAGGTGCCAAATCTGCGAAGATTTGGATAGAGTGTTCTTGGAATTTGATAGTTTTGTATTTGCGAGAGTATTGCAGGATTTCTTCCTTTTGTTTATAGTCTTTGAAGCGCATTATGACATCTCTGGGGTTGGAGTTATCTGGAGGTTTTGGCCTAAGGGCTCTATGGGTCCTGTCTAGAGATATTGTGGGATCAAATTCAGATCCTTTTAGGTAAGAAAAGAGATCAAATAGGTAAGAATTGATTCTGAAATTCCTCGAATTCTTAGGTTGTTGCACCGTTCTCTGTTTTCAACGTCTTCTAATTTGTCGTGTAATTCCAATATAGCTGCTTCTTGACCAATAATTTTTTGCTCTAATATGTTTTGACTTGTTTCCACCTCTTCCTCTATAAACTCCACTCTGTTGACAATTTCGGTTATTTCTTTCCTGAGCCCCGAAATTTCTTCCTTTATGCATAGTCACACTTGGGTGAGTAGTGATGGGAGATCTTGTTTGGATGGGATAGAAGCCAACAGAGATTTGGAGATTTGAACTGAATCATCCCCCTCTTCTGTTTCAGAGGCTTTGTGGGGAGATAGGGGTTTACTCCGGGTGGCTAATATTTGATCCATTTATGCAGGTTTAGGGTCAGTGAGTTTAAAGAAGGAGTTAACCAACATTGGAGAGTAGATGGCGGTACTTTTGCTGGGCGCTGTGGCGGATCTCCCCGGCTTCACAAAATGTAGAGCAGGTGGGATCAAAAGCACCTCTGGCACTTGGTAGGGTCAGTTCAGCAACAATTGTAGTGTTTGCTGCAAGGGTGCATAATAGTTTGCCAATAATAAGGACTGGGCTTACAGAGCACACTTAGAGTGCGGCCATCACAGTCGCCCGCCTGCTCCGCCCCCCCTTGCATGCAAACTTTTTACTTTCAACTTGTAATACAAGTGCAACCAGAAGCACACAAAAAACCTCTGCCTAACGTAGTATACACTCAAGCCAGAGCGTTAAATTGCACTCCACTGGTAATCTACAACAGAAGTCAACGGGAGGAAAAAAATAATTTGTGCACAATTTCTATTGAGCTTATTAACGGCTTTCAGCTTGTCATATGTGGGCGCTAATGGCCTAAAATTTTCAACAGATTCTCCTAGAAGTAAAGTGTTTAACCATTTAACTGCTGGACCATCCTCCGCCCCTAAGTACTGTAGGTCATTTTGTAGTGAGAAATCCACACAATTATATACTGTTTATTTAGAAGACCCAGCAGATTAAAACTAGGCCATTATTGCATGTAGATATCATGACTTGTAAAAAATTTACAACAAAAAGTGTGAAAAATAAATATTAAATACATTTTGATAAACAAGGTATGTGTTTGTTTTCTAAACTCTATTATACTCATATTAAAATGGCCCTTTGGGTATTTCTATATAACTTTTGCTCAGAACATAGGGGCTCCCATAAGCTTCTACTCAGATAAATGCACAATTTTTCATGCCAGGTGGTCACTGATACCACAGTGATCACCTGACTATTAAAAGCTATATAGGGGCATATTAAAAAAAAAAAAAAAAACATTTTAAAGTGGGCTCTTGGGGGTGTCTATGCCTTTTTTGAAAACTGTTACAGATCAATAGAAACCTTCTTCCTATAAAAAGTGCTTTTTCTATTTTAAGTTGTTTTTTTTAAAATATGTCTTTCAAAACAATGGGTCTTGGGGTTTCTAGGGCTTAAGGGAGCTGAGATTGAGGGGTTTGACTACTTACCCCCTCCATCCAGTTACCTGATTCCCCCCTGCAATGCCAGGTCACTAGACCAGGGATGTGGGGTAAGTGCAGAGGGGGGAGCAATAAGCTCCAAAAGCTCCACCCCCAGGATAATGACATGTGGTTGTCAATGTCATCATATCCAGTATAGAGGTTGAATGGCTGGTGTTTTAAACTGTGAAATACAACTAAAATATATAAAACATCACAGATATTCAACAAGATCATATGAATCTTGTAACAATTATATATAATTTTAATTTCTTATTATCATATAAAATATACCTATAAATTAAAAATATATAAAATAATTTAATATTAGATTTAACTATGAAGAAAAATATATTAACTAAGGACAAGAGTATGACATAGATATAAATTAATTAGTTTAGTTCATATTTAATAATACATGTTAATCCATGTTTCTGGTAAGTCGCTTAGATCAATCACAGGTGAAGGCTACAAAACCATCATTTTGCGTCATCTTGTTAGAGTTGCTAAGCAACATAATCTGATACATTAATTTTACTTTAAAACCTACCACGTTGCTGGCCCTTAAATGAAAATAGGGAGGGATAGGCAGAAAAATTGTCACACAATGAATGAGGCATTATGTAAACTGGAAAAAATGAAACACGAGGAACACTTTACACCAGCTGAACGATTCTGTTTTGCATCTTAAACTTAATACCATTAATGGCATAAGAATTCTGCAAGGGGCCTTGCAGTAGTATCATTTTAAAAGCAATATGGCTTTATTGAATTTAGACACTATGGCCCCTAGTTATCAAGCCGTCAACCTCAAATACGCTGGAATTCCGCAGCGTATTTGTGGCGAGGCTGATTCGCCTTAGTTATCAAGCCCTTTACACTGGCAAAAGTAGAATTTTGTGATGTAATCTTCGATCCGCCTGACTCAGTCCGACACAGATCGATTCTTACGTCACTCCAGATGTTCCGCACACAAGTTCGGCACAATCGGACTACTTTTGCTAGTTATCAAAAAACTAGCAGGTACGCTCTGCACTTTTCCGGCCCAGCGTACCTGGTTTTCAAACCGCCGCCCTAGAGGCGGCGGATCCCATAGGAATCAATGGGAGTCTGACCATAGCGAAAGTTCATGTTCGTTGCTGCCCGACATCCCATTGATTCCTATGGGAGATGTCTGCACCTAACACTCTAACATGTACCCCGAGTCTTAACACCCCTAATCTGTCCCCCCCTACACCGCCGCAACTAAATAAATGTATTACCCTCTAAACCGCCGCTCCCGGAGCCCACCGCAAGCTACATTATACATATTAACCCCTAATCTGTCCCCCCCTACAGCGCCGCAACTACATAAAGTTATTAACCCCTAAACCGCCGCTCCCAGACATCGCCGCAACCATAATAAATGTATTAACCCCTAAACCGCCGCTCCCGGACCCCGCCGCCACCTATATTAACCCCTAATCTGCCCCCCTACACCGTCGCCACCTATAATACATTTATTAACCCCTATCTTGCCCCCCCTACACCGCCGCAACCTATAATAAATTTATTAACCTCTATCCTGCCCCCCCTACACTGCCGCAACTATAACAAAATTATTAACCCCTAAATCTAAGTCTAACCCTAACACCCCCTAACTTAAATATTAATTAAATACATCTAAATAAATGTAACTCTTATTAAATTAATTATTCCTATTTAAAACTAAATACTTACCTTTAAAATAAACCCTAATATAGCTACAATATAAATAATAATTTTATTGTAGCTATCTTAGGATTTATTTTTATTTTACAGGCAAATTTCAATTTATTTTAACTAGGTACAATAGCTATTAAATAGTTATTAACTATTTAATAGCTACCTAGTTAAAATAAAGAGAAATTAACCTGTAAAATAAAAAGTAACATAAGTTACAATTACACCTAACACTACACTATACTTAAATAAATTATTCATATTTAAAACTAAATACTTACCTGTAAAATAAACCCTAAGATAGCTACAATGTAATTAATAATTACATTGTAGCTATCTTAGGATTTATATTTATTTTACAGGTAACTTTGTATTTATTTTAGCTAGTTAGAATAGTTATTAAATAGTTATTAACTATTTAATAACTACCTAGCTAAAAGAAATACAAAATTACCTGTAAAATAAATCCTAACCTAAGTTACAATTAAACCTAACACTACACTATCATTAAATAAATTAAATAAATTACCTACAAATAACTACAATTAAATACAATTAAAAAAACTAACTAAAGTACAAAAAATAAAAAAAGCTAAGTTACCAAAAATAAAAAAGTAAGCTACAAACATTTAAAAAAATTACAACAATTTTAAGCTACTTACACCTAATCTAAGCCCCCTAATAAAATAACAAAGCCTGCCAAAATAAAAAATGCCCTACCCTATTCTACATTAAAAAGTTACCAGCTCAATTACCTTACCAGCCCTTAAAAGGGCCTTTTGCGGGACATGCTTCAAAGAAAACAGCTCTTTTGCCTGTAAAATAAAAATACAACCCCCCAACATTAAAACCCACCACCCACATACCCCTACTTTAACCCAAACCCCCCTTAAATAAACCTAACACTACCCCCCTGAAGATCATCCTACCTTTAGCCGTCTTCAGCCAGCCGACCACCGATGGAACCGAAGAGGAGATCCGGAGCGGCAGAAGTCATCATCCAAGGGGCGCTGAAGAAGTCTTCCATCCGATTGAAGTCATCATCCAGGCGGCGTCTTCAATCTTCATTCATCCGGAGTGGAGCGGAGCCATCTTCAGACGAGCCTACGCGGATCCATCTTCTTCCACCGACGACTGAACGACGAATGACGCTTCCTTTAAGTGACGTCATCCAAGATGGCGTCCCTCGAATTCCGATTGGCTGATAGGATTCTATCAGCCAATCGGAATTAAGGTAGGAAAAATTACGTTACAATTAAACCTAACACTACACTATCATTAAATAAATTACCTACAAATAACTACAATTAAATACAATTAAATAAACTAACTAAAATACAAAAAATAAAAAAGCTAAGTTACAAAAAATAAAAAAAATAAGTTACAAACATTTCAAAAATATTACAACAATTTTAAGCTACTTACACCTAATCTAAGCCCCCTAATAAAATAACAAAGCCCCCCCAAAATAAAAAAATGCCCTACCCTATTCTACATTAAAAAGTTACCAGCTCAATTACCTTACCAGCCCTTAAAAGGGCCTTTTACAGGGCATGCCCCAAAGAAAACAGCTCTTTTGCCTGCAAAATAAAAATACAACCCCCCAACATTAAAACCCACCACCCACATACCCCTACTCTAACCCAAACCCCCCTTAAATAAACCTAACACTACCCCCCTGAAGATCATCCTACCTTTAGAAGAAGTCTTCCATCTGATTGAAGTCATCATCCAGGCGGCGTCTTCAATCTTCATCCGGAGCAGAGCGGAGCCATCTTCAGACCAGCCTACATGGAGCCATCTTCTTCCACCAACGACTGAACGACGAATGACGGTTCTTTTAAGTGGCGTCAGCCAATCAGATTGAGCTGATCGGGACAGCCAATAGAATGCAAGCTCAATCTGACTGGCGGATTGGATCAGCCAATCAGATTTTTCCTACCTTAATTCCGATTGGCTGATAGAATCCTATCAGCCAATCAGAATTCGAGGGACGCCATCTTGGATGACTCGTCGTTCAGTCGTCGGTGGAAGAAGATGGCTCCGCGTAGGCTTGTCTGAAGATGGCTCCGCTCCGCTCCGGATGGATGAAGATTGAAGACGTCGCCTGGATGATGACTTCAATCGGATGGAAGACTTCTTCAGCGCCCCTTGGATGATGACTTCTGCCGCTCCGGATCTCCTCTTCGGTTCCATCGGTGGTCGGCTGGCTGAAGACGGCTAAAGGTAGGATGATCTTCAGGGGGGTAGTGTTAGGTTTATTTAAGGGGGGTTTGGGTTAAAATAGGGGTATGTGTGTGGTGGGTTATAATGTTGGGGGGTTGTATTTTTATTTTACAGGCAAAAGAGCTGTTTTCTTTGAAGCATGCCCCGCAAAAGGCCCTTTTAAGGGCTGGTAAGGTAATTGAGCTGGTAACTTTTTAATGTAGAATAGGGTAGGGCATTTTTTATTTTGGCGGGCTTTGTTATTTTATTAGGGGGCTTAGATTAATTGTAACTTAGGTTAGGATTTATTTTACAGGTAATTTTACTTATGTTAGTTTTTATTTTACAGGTTAATTTCTCTTTATTTTAACTAGGTAGCTATTAAATAGTTAATAACTATTTAATAGCTATTGTACCTAGTTAAAATAAATTGAAATTTGCCTGTAAAATAAAAATAAATCCTAAGATAGCTACAATAAAATTATTAGTTATATTGTAGCTATATTAGGGTTTATTTTAAAGGTAAGTATTTAGTTTTAAATAGGAATAATTAATTTAATAAGAGTTAAATTTATTTAGATGTATTTAATTAATATTTAAGTTAGGGTGGTGTTAGGGTTAGGGTTAGACTTAGGTTTAGGGGTTAATAATTTTATTATAGTTGCGGCGGTGTAGGGGGGGGCAGGATAGGGGTTAATACATTTATTATAGGTGGCGACGGTGTAGGGGGGGCAGATTAGGGGTTAATACATTTAATATAGGTGGCGGCGGGGTCCGGGAATGGCGGTTTAGGGGTTAAACAATTTCTTTAGTTGCGGCAGGGTCCGGGATCGGCAGGATAGGGGTTAATAAATTTATTATAGGGGGGGAAGGATAGGGGTTACTAGGTATAATGTAGGTGGCGGTGGGCTCCGGGAGCGGAGGTTTAGGGGTTAATACATTTATTATAGTTGTGGCAGGGTCTAGGAGCGGCAGTTTAGGGGTTAATAACTTTATTTAGTTGTGGGGGGCTCCGGGGGCGCCGGTATAAGGGGTAGAACAGTATAGTTAGTGTGGGTGCTTAGTGATAGCTTGTCAATAAAGCTGTCAAAAAGCCGAAGAGCAGCGAGATCGGATGAGTGATAACTATCACAGTCCGCTGCTCATTGCCCCGTACTTGGTGCGCGGCTTTTTGACAGATTTATTGATAACTTTGTCGAGATTTTTCAGGTCCGCGGTGGCGATGGTAGGCGAGCTTAGGCGGCCGTAGGCAGGTAAAGTAGACACGTTGATAACTAGAGGCCATTGGGGCCGATTTATCAAGTGTCTGGCGGACACGATTAGCTGCAGTGATCATGTCCCCCAGACATCGATAAATGCAGACAGCATACGCTGTCGGCATTTATCATTGTACAATTAGTTCTGGTGAACTGCTTGTGCAATGCCGAACCCCCCGCAGATTCGCGGCCGCTAGCAGGGGGTGTCAATCAACCAGATCATATTCGATCAGGCAGATTGATGTCTGCAGCTTCAGAGGAGGTGTACGAGTTAAGGAGCAGCGGTCTTAACTGTTTCTGTGAAGGCTCACACGGAGAAAGGGGTATATGGCCCCATTCAGGCCGTGATAAATCCGCCCCATTGACTTGTGATTTTACAATGATCTGCTTTCTTTCATACTTCTTAGTAAAATAACTCTGTAGGATGTAGGGTTTCTAGGCTGTCCAGTAAAATCTAAACAAAAATACCAGAGTGTTGGCTAAATGTTAAAGGTCTCCTATGCCTCATCGCATTATCGATATGGAGTGAGGTCGTTCAAGGGGTTGAAATCACTTCTGTTTACTTGTGTTACTGTCAGCCAAAGAGGTAAAATATTTATTTGCATGTTACTGGCAGCCAAGGGGTAAAATTACTGCTTAGTTGTGAAAAAAATATGCATCGTGGCATCAAGAGTGTGGGCTAAGGTAGAGCTTTTGGATGGTCATTGTGTGAACCTGCCTCCCATAATGCCAAGTTACTGAAAGATTGTCCAGTATTTTTGTGGATGACAGATGGCAGCCCTAGTAGTATAGCAATGGAAATTTCTTAGATAAAAAAAAAGATTCAGAGACATTCCTGAAGCACAGGGATATACAGAGCAGTGGCTTAACTACAGGTGTCTCAGAGGTCTCAGTTGAGATTTGGCACTTTGGCCCTGCAATCAGTAGCAAGATTGTTAGAGAGGGGCCTGGGCTCCACCCCTGATCTCTCTTAGTGCCCACATTTTAAAAAGGGCTGACAGTTTAAAGGGATACTGAACCCAAATGTTTTCTTTCATGATTCAGATAGAGGCCTCCATTACATATAGAGCGTCGCCCGCAAAAGCCGGCGACGCCAGATTTTACGCGATTTTGGTATTACATATACAGCGTATTTTTTTTTAACCATAGACTAACACAGAACAGACGCGCAATTTGGTATCCAATATACAGCGTAAGGACTTACATGCGCAGAATTCAGAAAATCTACTCCATTCTCATCTCGCCACAAATTGCAAGTGCATCAACCCTTGCACTGACTAAAAAACCAACGTAACTCCCTGGAAGCCTTAACAAACACATACATTTAAGCAGCATCTCAAGGTTAAAGGGACAGTATACTATGATATTGTTTTTTTAAGGTTTAGTTGTGTATTTGAAATAGTTTGAAGCCACAACATAATCAAATGGATTGAGCTTGTAGGTACTTTATCACATTGTGGACATATACTTGCTTATTTACTTTAAATTTCTTCTCAAAACAATCAACAATACTTGGAGGAGAGAACAATGGGAAATCATAATTGTGTTACCTTCATCTCTTTATATATGGGTTTATATATGAATTTTGAATAGCATAATTACGTGTCGCATTTATTTTAAATCGCGGATCATTATTACGAGTGTTAGCCTAATTTGCATAAAACTACTCTTTTTTAACACTTTCCGTGGACAAAATACTGGCGTAAGTTACTTGCGACGACTAAAATGTGTATTTGCGCACATTTCAGAAGATCACCAGTTTGTCCTACTTACGCCAGTTTAGCATCTGACGGTGCAGTATATGTAATACCCCGATGTGCGAGGTGAAATTACGGGCGGCGCGGGTTCCCTCGCTTGCGCCGAAACCTGCGCAGTATATTTGATCCCGCCCAGAGCATGCAATTTTAAGCAACTTTCTAATTTACTCCTATTATCAATTTTAATTTGTTCTCTTGATATCTTTATTTTAAAAAAGCAGGAATATAAGCTTTTGAGCCAGCCCATCTTTGATTCAGCACCTGGGTACCACTAGCAGATAGGTGGCTGAAATGTAGCCACCAATCAGCAAGCGCTACCCAGGGTGCTGAACCCAAAATAGGCCAGCTCCAAAACTTACATTCCTGACATTTTAATTAAAGATACCAAGACAACAAAGAAAAATTGATAATAGGAGTACATTAGAAAGTTGCTTAAAATTGCATGCTCTATCTGCATCATGAAATTTGGGTTCAGTATCCCTTTAAGCAAACTGTATGGATTAGGCTTTACAATATGGTGGAATAGTTTCCAAGATGGCCGTCACAGTATTGCAGTACAAAAAAACTGCCACCATATTTGTACAGGAAGGCTGCACAAGTACATATCTTCTAGCACCGGCTAACCAGGGAAAACATTAACTCTCAGTCACAGAGAAGCAGCTAGTCTTTTTCTTGTGTGGCTGCTGACTCAGCTTCTGTTGACTACAAACAGCCAGAAAGCACTCTATTGCCCTGGAGCCCAGCGAAATCTAGTTAAGCCTCTGACACAGAGCCACATCTACGAACAGAGAAACAGCTCTATTGAACTTGCAAATACAGTTGTATATATTTACTACACATTCATACAAATGAGTGAAAAAGAACCTCTTCCAACATTTAAAATAATTGACCTGGGACCAGAAAACTGCAGAGACTCAGAAACCCAGGGAGAGGTGTTTGACTGCCCTAGGAATTTCTGACAAATAATTCACAGCCTGACAAAGCTCTCAAATTGTGCAGATTGCTGGACAATCGGAAAGGCTGTAGGCAATTTAGATTTAGAAAGCTAACTGAGCTTTATAGGATAACATGACGATACAGTGGTAACGTATAATGCGCTTTATAATACAGCGGCATCCATGATGCGCTCCTAATATCTCATACATAGCAAAAAGCAAGTATAAGTTGTGGCACATACAATGACATGTCTGATGCTTATTCAGATAAAGAAATGTGATGTTGCAAAAGGAACTATAATTACATGCCTGGGGGAGAAAAAGAATTCAGTGACACGGAAATGAAACTTGGTTTCTCTGAATCTAATTCTGTCAGTTTTTTTTAATGATTTAGTCACACTGAGATTTTGAATTAGCTTTGAAATTTGCAGACAGGGAAAGGAGAAGAATTTGAGAGGTGAACTTGAATCCCATCTACCATTAAATTACATGTTTCTATCATTTTACAGTATTTTTAGACTAGACGTGAAATGTACCAACCTTCTCCTTCAACGCCTTCAGCTGTAAGAGATACCTGAGTTAATTATACCTCAGACATAAATAAAGATGTGACCCTCACCACTGACCAGGATATAATAGCGGCAAATATGAGATTTCCCTTGGGAAATTCTAGCATATTGTGTGGCAAATGAAGTGACCTAAGAGGTTGACAAACCCAAGAGAGATATATTTTGCTCTTCGATGAACACAAACAAGGATAAACTTTAAAACACCTGCCTATATCTCATATCAGGCTACTTTAAAAGTAATGATTACATTTACTGGACCAATGTGTCATTCTTATATCTTTAGTAGGTGCACAACTGTCAGGACTGTGTACATTTCCATGTGTAATTTAGAAGCAGAAAAAAAATCAAGAATGTTTGTAAAGCTTTTATTTCTAGCAAGTGACATGCTAGATAGTATCTGACAAATATGCTTCAATTGCTATCCACAATCACTTTTCTATTTTACATTGAAGCTGCTCTGGATTAGATTTTAGGCTGACCTCCGAACTGTACCTAATTGAGAGGGACAGTCCTTGATTC
The DNA here is from genome assembly GCF_027579735.1 of Bombina bombina. Lineage (NCBI taxonomy): Eukaryota > Metazoa > Chordata > Amphibia > Anura > Bombinatoridae > Bombina > Bombina bombina. The sequence continues at coordinate 1,397,322,547 of NC_069499.1, forward strand.
TGAGCTCTGTCCCACTGACTGAGACAGTCATATGTCCCTATTTGCAGAATTTCCCTTTGTCCCACCCACACAGCACCCAGACATGCCCATAAACTTCCGACACACCCACTAACCACTCAGACACACCCACAATCCCGCCCACTTACCACCCATGACCCACCCCTCCCAACACAGTTCCACTCACAAAACAGTTACAGGACTCACAAAACTCACTCCACTCACAAAACAGTTACTTTTTTATTGAAATATATATATATATATATCTATACCTATATCTATACTTTATATGAATATATAACCCCAATTCCGAAAAGTTGAGACAGTATGGAAAATGCAAAAATATGCATATACAAAACACTCACCTGTCCGGAACTGGGAAATACAAACAATAGTGACATTTGCTGTGAGCATTACCTAAAGCAATGAGCAGGCTGAGGTAGGTGACAGTTGCACTGTTTATTAGGGAGAATAGGTTATATATACAACCCAAATTCCGAAAAAGTTGGAACAGTACGGAAAATGCAAAAACACAAACATAAAGAGTCATTTGAAAATTCAATGCACCCTGCACTATATTGAAAACACATTAACACCACATTATTTGATGTTTTACTTTGTGAATTTAATATATTATTGAAAATATACACTCATTTCAAATCTGATGACTACAACACACTCCAAAAAAGTTGGGACAGGGGCAATTTAGGACCAAAAGCAATGTGACAAGTTGAAATAAGAAGATGATGTGAAACAGGTGAGGCAATTGTTTAATCATAGTATATAAGGAGCCTCCAAAAAGGACATGGTCCTTCAAGAACAAGGATGGGTCGAGGCTCGCCAATCTGCCAACAGATACGTCAGCGAATAATCCAACACTATCGCCTAGATTTAGAGTTCTGCGTTAGCCGTCAAAACCAGCGTTAGGGGCTCCTAACGCAGGTTTTGGCCGCCCGCTGGTATTTAGAGTCAGTCAGGAAAGGGTCTAACGCTCACTTTGCAGCCGCGACTTTTCCATACTGCAGATCCCCCTACGCCATTTGCGTATCCTATCTTTTCAATGGGATCTTTCTAACGCTGGTATTTAGAGTCTTGGCTGAAGTGAGCGTTAGAAATCTAACGACAAGACTCCAGCCGCAGAGAAAAGCCAGGAGTTAAGAGCTTTCTGGGCTAACGCCGGTTCATAAAGCTCTTAACTACTGTGCTCTAAAGTACACTAACACCAATAAACTACCTATGTACCCCTAAACCGAGGTCCCCCCACATCGCCGCCACTCTAATAAAATGTTTTAACCCCTAATCTGCCGACCGCACACCGCCGCAACCTACATTATCCCTATGTACCACTAATCTGCCGCCCCTAACACCGCCGACCCCTATATTATATTTATTAACACCTAATCTGCCGCCCCCAACGTCGCCGCCACCTACCTACAATTATTAACCTCTAATCTGCTGACCAGACCTCACCGCTACTATAATAAAGTTATTAACCCCTAAAGCTAAGTCTAACCCTAACACTAACTACAAAAGTTAAATATAATTTTTATCTAACTAAATAAATTATTTTTTATTAAATAAATTATTCCTATTTAAAGCTAAATACTTACCTGTAAAATAAACCCTAATATAGCTACAATATAAATTATAATTATATTGTAGCTATTTTAGGATTAATATTTATTTTACAGGCAACTTTGTATTTATTTTAACCAGGTACAATAGCTATTAAATAGTTAATAACTATTTAATAGCTACCTAGTTAAAATAATTACAAAATTACCTGTAAAATAAATCCTAACCTAAGTTACAATTAAACCTAACACTACACTATCAATAAATTAATTAAATAAAATACCTACAATTATCAACAATTAAACCTAACACTACACTATCAATAAATTAATTACATACAAATACCTACAAATAAATACAATTAAATAAACTAACTAAAGTACAAAAAATAAAAAGAACTAAGTTACAAAAAATAAAAAAATAATTTACAAACATTATAAAAATATTACAACAATTTTAAGCTAATTACACCTACTCTAAGCCCCCTAATAAAATAACAAAGCCCCACAAAATAAAAAAATGCCCTACCCTATTCTAAAATAAAAATTGGAAACCTCTTTTACCTTACCAGCCCTTAAAAGGGCCTTTTGCGGGGCATGCCCCAAAGAATTCTGCTCTTTTGCCTGTAAAAAAAACCCATACAATACCCCCCCCCAACATTACAACCCACCACCCACATACCCCTAATCTAACCCAAACCCCCCTTAAATAAACCTAACACTAAGCCCCTGAAGATCTCCCTCCCTTATCTTCACCATGCCGGGTATCACCGATCTGTCCAGAAGAGGCTCCGAAGTGGGGGCTGAAGAGGTCCATCATCGGGCTGAAGAGGTCCATCATCCGGCTGAAGTCTTGATCCAAGAGGGGGCTGAAGAGATCCATCATCCGGCTGTAGTCTTGATCCAAGCGGGGGCTGAAGAGGTCCATCATCCGGCTGAAGTCTTCTATCAAGCGGCATCTTCAATCTTCTTTCTTCCGGATCCATCTTCATCCCGCCGACGCGGAACATCCATCCTGGCCGACGACTTCCCGACGAATGACGGTTCCTTTAAGGGACGTCATCCAAGATGGCGTCCCTCGAATTCCGATTGGCTGATAGGATTATATCAGCCAATCGGAATTAAGGTAGGAAAATTCTGATTGGCTGATGGAATCAGCCAATCAGATTCAAGTTCAATCCGATTGGCTGATCCAATCAGCCAATCAGATTGAGCTTGCATTCTATTGGCTGATCGGAACAGCCAATAGAATGCAAGCTCAATCTGATTGGCTGATTCCATCAGCCAATCTGAATTTTCCTACCTTAATTCCGATTGGCTAATAGAATCCTATCAGCCAATCGGAATTCGAGGGACGCCATCTTGGATGACGTCCCTTAAAGGAACCGTCATTCGTCGGGAAGTCGTCGGCCAGGATGGATGTTCCGCGTCGGCGGGATGAAGATGGATCCGGAAGAAAGAAGATTGAAGATGCCGCTTGATAGAAGACTTCAGCCGGATTATGGATCTCTTCAGCCCCCGCTTGGATGAAGACTTCAGCCGGATGATGGATCTCTTCAGCCCCCGCTTGGATGAAGACTTCAGCTGGACGAAGGATCTCTTCAGCCCCCGCTTGGATGAAGACTTCAGCCGGATGATGGACCTGAGAGTGGACTATCATGGACTTGAGAGTGCTGTTTTCTGTTCTCTATACCTAACCCTACTCTAGCACCCTGGCACCTGGAGAACTGTTTGTGAGAGTGCACCTGCCTCGTGTTGTATATATATATATATATATATATATAATTCAAATGTAGAGCACACTCTCACCTAAAGGGCAGCTACCAGGGTGCAGGCAAAAGTATTCATAGAACTAGAAAAAGGCATGCACTCTCTGGATTTGTGCAAAATAAGTGCTTTAATGGCACATCAAACAGGTAACGTTTCGGGGATCAATCACCCCTTCATCAGACCAAGTGAGCAAATGAACAAACACAAGTGATTATACCAGGTGTAAACCATACCCCCAATCAAAGAAGAACAGCCCCTATTGCAACAGGAAGTGACATAGAAATATACAAAACATCAAAATAAAGTTCTATGACAGATATCAGTGATCAAAAGTATCATAGTGTGGGGCTGTATACATACACAATATATACACACAGTGTTAACCATATTAAAAAGAAAATAAAAGTAAAAATATAAAAACAATAGGATCCAAATACGTGGGTCCTATCCATAGGTCCTCATTATTGTGCAAAATGGGAGAGTGCTGCTACAAGGACTAGTAATAAAACTGTTATATAAGCATAGGTATCAAATCCTTATTTAATTTGATTGGGTGTGTGGTTTACACCTGTTATAATCACTTGTGTTTGTTCATTTGCTCACTTGATCTGATGAAGGGGTGATTGATCCCCGAAACGTTACCTGTTTGATGTGCCATTAAAGCACTTATTTTGCACAAATCCAGAGAGTGCATGCCTTTTTCTAGTTTTATATATATATATATATATATATATATATATATATATATATACAGTATATATACATATATATATATATATAATGGAGAAAGGCATGCACTCACTGGATTTGTGCAGAAATAGTGCTTTATTGGCACATCAAAAACAAAAAGGTAACGTTTTGGGGATCAATCACCCCTTCATCAGACCAAGAACAAAGTGAACAAACAACAGGTGTATATAACAGGAGTTAGCCCCGCCCCCAATCAGAGATGAACAGCCCTCAATTGACAAGAAAGTGACACATATGTTTACAAAAACTTCAAACTAGAATAAACCTAATTGGCTTCAGCGTACTGACTGCTGTATTAAAGGTCAGCCTGCCTGTCTGCACTTTTTTCGCTAAAAGTGCCATCACACTTGTGAGTAGCTTTTCACCAGATCACCTATTGCATTGCTTGTACATTGCTTGAAAATACTGCACTATGAGGCGCTTTCTTTCTGTTCTTATGTTGTAGATGCACTGAGCCACCATCGGTCACAAGAAAAGCTGCCTCCCTCCTGCCTAGGACCAGCACAAAAAGACTTTTTTATTTTGTTACTATCACTCTTTTTTTTTTAACACCATCACCTTGTATTTTACCTTACCCTTTTTTATTATTTTCTTTCATTGTGAAATGATTATATTGCTTACACCATTTATTGTTTTTAATTGAGTTTCTCATTAGAGACCAGTCACTTAGTCATATTCATCACCATTTGGTAGATTTTTATATTTTATCACCTATTGGGTATCTAAGGATTTTTTAGCGGCCCCTATCTTTTATGCTTCTTGCATAATTTTTTAAAAACGAACGTCTTATGATGGTGCACCCAAAAACGCTACATGTGTACATCGTGGGCGAGGCCAACATGGATCCTAATACGTCACACAACACAGGACATCCAATCATGTGCTTAGAATATGTCAACGATGTACACCGTGTGTGTAGTGTGTATAAATATAAACATCATTGGATAGACAAATATATCAGTGCCTTGTGTAGGCTTGTCAGTAAATTCCTAGTACATTAGATATATTAGCCAGCTCATCAATCCATGTACTACAGCTACACGCTATACGCTATCCTAATACACCCAAAGCACCACAAGTGTTGATCGTTGGCGTAGTCAACACCAGTCTACTACTTGATTGGTCACCTATCCTGTTTCAATACTATGACGCTTAAATCAACGCCCACTTCACGCACAATGTGGATCGTAGATGTACTCTTAAGTCTTAGTACATGATGGGACGTCTTGCCTTTTGGTGACGTATATTGACCGTGTTGGCCATGCCCACGATCCACACTTGTGGTGCTTTGGGTGTATTAGGATAGCGCATACCGTGTAGCTGTAGTACACAAATTGATGAGCTGGCTAATATATCTAATGTACTAATAATTAACTGACAAGCCTACACAAGGCCCTTATCTATTTGTCTATCCAACAATGTTGATATTTATACACACTGCACACACGGTGTACATCGTTGACGTATTCTAAGCACATGATTGGATGTCCTGTGTTGTGTGAAGTACCGTATTAGGATCCATGTTGGCCACGCCCATGATGTACACGTGTAGTGTTTTTTGGTGCACCATGATGAGACGTAGCTGCAGCGTGAGTTATTTATATGGTTTATAGCGGTTCTGTGATAGAAATTGTGGACAATACTGATGATACATTATGTTCACATCTAGATCCTGCTTCCTACGATCGGGTTTTCTCCTCCTACATCAATATGAGGACTCATTATAATTTAGTATGGTTTATTTATGATTAAACTGGTCTTTACACAGTGGTTGTATGCACAAAATACAGCCACATACATACATATGATTATATTTTTTTAGTAATAATTTTTAATCTTTAATTGATAGTACTAAATCACACAATTAGGTTTATTCTAGTTTGAAGTTTTTGTAAACATGTGTCACTTTCTTGTCAATTGAGGGCTGTTCTTCTCTGATTGGGGGCAGGGCTAACACCTGTTATATACACCTGTTGTTTGTTCACTTTGTTCTTGGCCTGATGAAGGGGTGATTGATCCCAGAAACGTTACGTTTTTGTTTTTGATGTGCCAAAAAAGCACTATTTTTGCACAAATCCAGTGAGTGCATGCCTTTCTGCATTCTGTAATTTGTGCTTGCCTGCACCCTGGTAGTTGATTGACAAGGTGGGAGTGCGCTCTATTCTGAACTTTATATATACTGTATATATATATATATATATATATATATATATATATATATATAAATATATGTGTGTGTGTATATACATGCATTTATATAATTATATATTTATATACATACAAATATATAAAGATATAAATGCATATTTAGACACACATGTAATAAAATAAAATTAACAGAGAAAGTCTTTTTGAGAATAAGATGAGAAAACAGGAGAACTTTAAAGGAGTTAATTTTGTAACAACCTATAGCTCTCAATACCAACAGATTACACAAATTGTAAAAAACATTTTCCCCTTTTAGCGGCAGACGACAAACTGACAGAACTAGTTAAGGAGGGAATCAGATGTAGTCCCAGAAGAAGTCCTACTCTAGGGAATATACTATCCCCTACATTATTAAAACAACAAGCCAGCAATACCAGTACGTGTGCTTAGTAGTAGGGTATGTATAGTTGTGGACACAACAAATGTAAACCCTGTGACTATATGGATAAAACCAGGGAGTTTACTTCTTGTGTCACAGGAGAGGTCTTTTCACCCTAAGTGGCACTGGCCTTGTGGACAAGCACAGAAGTTTTTCTAGCTATTGTTCTGTCTCAGTGAGTGCGTCTCTCTATTTTCTTGATTATTTGTGTATCTAGAAATCCTGGAAACAGAGGTTTAAATTTTTTAAACTTTTCATTAGTGTATATATGAGTGTATATATGAGTGTAACACTTTTTTTAAATATATTTATGTTGTGTTTGGTGCAACTTTTTATTTAGCCCTAACCCTTTACGCAAGGACTTCACTCGTGCTAACTCCACAAGCTCAAATTTAGTTGGTCACTTTTACTTTCTGCTTGTAATATGAGTGCAAGTTCTGGCGTGATATCTCAATATCTTCTAATCTAGCCCTCTGTAAGAAATGTCACCAGTACTGTGAAGCCCCTGTTGGAATTATCTAAAGACAAATTTTAACTTAAGAACAGTGTATCTTACAAAGTGGTGTTCTATACATTTAAGTATTTGAATGAGAGGAAAATATCATGGGCGCGATCCGATATAGATCGCAGTTTGCGGCGCAAGCGAGGGAACCGGCGTCGCCCGCAGTTTCAGCTCGCAACTCGAGCTATCCTATATAAGTCGCCGTCAGATGCTAACGTGCCGTAAGTCTGACAAACCAGCGATGTCCAGAAATCTGCGCAAGTACAAATTTCTGGCGTCGCCAGTGACTTGCGGCACGTTAGAAACTGCCGGCGCCTATAAAACCTGACTAAAGTCTAAAACACCCGCACTGTCTAACACGCCTCCCTAACATAGCCCGACAAGTCTAACACGCCTCCTTAACAAAGCCCGACACGTCTAACCCTCTATCCGCTATCCCCCCTCACTATCCTAACAATAAAAAAGCTATTAACCCCTAAACCGCCGCTCCCGTACCCCGCCGCCAGCTATATTATATCTATAACCCCCTAAAGTGAGCCCCTAACACCGCCGCCATCTATATTAAAATTATTAACCCCTAATGTAAGCCCCTTACACCGCCGCCATCTCTATTAAAATGATTAACCCCTAATTTAATCTACCTACCCCGCCGCCAGCTATATTATCTATATTAACCCTAAGTATATTATAGTTAATATAGGTATTACATTATATATATTAACCCTAATTATATTAGGGTTAATATAGTTAATATAGTTACTATAGTATTTATATTAACTATATTAACTCTATCTAACCCTAACTAAATTTATATTAAATTAATCTAATTAATTTATAAACTAAAATATTCCTATTTAAATACTTACCTATAACATAAACCCTAAGATAGCTACAATATAATTAATAATTACATTGTAGCTATGTTAGGGTTAATATTTATTTTACAGGTAAATTGTTAATTATTTTAACTAGGTATAATAGCTATTAAATAGTTATTAACTATTTAATATCTACCTAGTTAAAATAATTACCCAATTACCTCTAAAATAAATCCTAACCTAAGTTACAAATACACCTACACTATCAATAAATTTAATAAACTACAAACATCTATCTAAAAATACAATTAAATTAACTAAACTAAATTACAAAAAAAAAAAAACACTAAGTTACAAAAAATAAAAAAAAGATTACAAGATTTTTAAGCTAATTACACCTATTCTAAGCCCCCTAATAAAATAATAAACCCCCAAAATAAAAAAAATTCCCTGCCCTATTCTAAATTAATCAAATTTCAAAGCTCTTTACCTTACCAGCCCTTAAAAGGGCCTTTTGTGGGGCATGCCCCAAAGAATTCAGCTCTTTTGCATACAAATACAATACCCCCCCATTACAACCCACCACCCACATACCCCTATTCTAAAACCACCCAAACCCCCCTTAAAAAAGCCTAACACTACCCCCCTGAAGATCTCCCTACCTTGTCTTCACCACACCGGGCCGAACTCCTGATCCGATCCGGGCGATGTCTTCCTCCAAGCGGCAAAGAAGAATTCTTCCTCCTGCGATGTCTTCCTCCAAGCGGCAAAGAAGAATTCTTCCTCCGGCGACGTCTTCCTCCAAGCGGCAGCAAAGTCTTCATTCTTCCGGCGGCATCTTCAATCTTCTTTCTTCGCTCCGCCGCCGCGGAGCATCCATCCCGGCCGACTGCTGAACTACGAATGAGGTACCTTTAAATGACATCATCCAAGATGGCGTCCGCCGAATTCCGATTGGCTGATAGGATTCTATCAGCCAATCGGAATTAAGTTAGAAAAATCTGATTGGCTGATTGAATCAGCCAATCAGATTCAAGTTCAATCCGATTGGCTGATCCGAACAGCCAATCAGATTGAGCTCGCATTCTATTGGCTGATCGGAACAGCCAATAGAATGCGAGCTCAATCTGATTGGCTGATTGGATCAGCCAATCGGATTGAACTTGAATATGATTGGCTGATTCAATCAGCCAATCAGATTTTTCTAACTTAATTCCGATTGGCTGATAGAATCCTATCAGCCAATCGGAATTCGGCGGACGCCATCTTGGATGACGTCATTTAAAGGTACCTCATTCGTAGTTCAGCAGTCGGCCGGGATGGATGCTCCGCGGCGGTGGAGCGAAGAAAGAAGATTGAAGATGCCGCCGGAAGAATGAAGACTTTGCTGCCGCTTGGAGGAAGACGTCGCCGGAGGAAGAATTCTTCTTTGCCGCTTGGAGGAAGACATCGCCGGAGGAAGAATTCTTCTTTGCCGCTTGGAGGAAGACATCGCCCGGATCGGATCAGGAGTTCGGCCCGGTGTGGTGAAGACAAGGTAGGGAGATCTTCAGGGGGGTAGTGTTAGGCTTTTTTAAGGGGGGTTTGGGTGGTTTTAGAATAGGGGTATGTGGGTGGTGGGTTGTAATGGGGGGGGGTATTGTATTTGTATGCAAAAGAGCTGAATTCTTTGGGGCATGCCCCACAAAAGGCCCTTTTAAGGGCTGGTAAGGTAAAGAGCTTTGAAATTTGATTAATTTAGAATAGGGCAGGGAATTTTTTTTATTTTGGGGGTTTATTATTTTATTAGGGGGCTTAGAATAGGTGTAATTAGCTTAAAAATCTTGTAATCTTTTTTTTATTTTTTGTAACTTAGTGTTTGTTTGTTTTTGTAATTTAGTTTAGTTAATTTAATTGTATTTTTAGATAGATGTTTGTAGTTTATTAAATTTATTGATAGTGTAGGTGTATTTGTAACTTAGGTTAGGATTTATTTTACAGGTAATTGGGTAATTATTTTAACTAGGTAGATATTAAATAGTTAATAACTATTTAATAGCTATTATACCTAGTTAAAATAATTAACAATTTACCTGTAAAATAAATATTAACCCTAACATAGCTACAATGTAATTATTAATTATATTGTAGCTATCTTAGGGTTTATGTTATAGGTAAGTATTTAGATTTAAATAGGAATATTTTAGTTTATAAATGAATTAGATTAATTTAATATAAATTTAGTTAGGGTTAGATAGAGTTAATATAGTTAATATAAATACTATAGTAACTATATTAACTATATTAACCCTAATATAATTAGGGTTAATATAGTTAATATATATAATGTAATACCTATATTAACTATAATATACTTAGGGTTAACATAGATAATATAGCTGGCGGCGGGGTAGGTAGATTAAATTAGGGGTTAATCATTTTAATAGAGATGGCGGCGGTGTAAGGGGCTTACATTAGGGGTTAATAATATTAATATAGCTGGCGGCGGTATAGGGGGATTAGATTAGGGGTTAATAATTTTTATATAGGTGGCGGCGGTGTAAGGGGTCAGATTAGGGGATAGATAAGGTAGATGACAGCGGTGTAAGGGGTTCTAATTAGGGGATAGATAAGGTAGATGGCGGCGGTTTTAGGGGCTCACAGTAGGGGGTTAGTTTATGTAGATGGCGGCGGGGTCCGGGAGCGGCGGTTTAGGGGTTAATAACTTTATTAGGGATTTCGGGGGGGATCGCGGTTGACAGGTAGATAGACATTGCGCATGCGTTAGGTGTTAGGTTTATTTTAGCAGATCGCGGTTGACAGGGAGATAGACATTGCGCATGCGTTAGGTGTTAGGTTTATTTTAGAAGATCGCGGTTGACAGGGAGATAGACATTGCGCATGCGTTAGGTGTTAGGTTTATTTTAGCAGCCAGTTTAGGGAGTTACGGGGCTCCAATAGTCAGCGTAAGGCTTCTTACGGCTGCTTTTTGTGGCGAGGTGAAAATGGAGTAAGTTTTCTCCATTTTCGCCACGTAAGTCCTTACGCTGCATATTGGATACCAAACTGCGCGGGTTTGGTATACCTGCCTATAGCCCAAAAAACTACGGGCGACGGCAGAAATATACGCGCGTAACTTCTAGGTTACGCCGTATATGTGATACCAAACCCGCGCAAATATTGGCGTAGCCGGCTTTTGCGGGCGACGATTTTTATCGGATGGACCCCCATAATTGTAATTTGAAGCCGTATAAAATGAATAAATAAAATATTGAAATAAACACATTCAGTAAAAATTATATTGTGAAGTGTAAATTTGTAAAAAAAATAATTGTATTCCAAAATTTAAATTTGTAACTAAACAGTTCTGCAAATATTTAGTGCCAGATTACAAGTGAAATATCACTTTCTTGAATTTCCAGTGATACCAGCTCGCATTCGCATTGCTGGGAAGCATTGCGCTCACAAGAGCGCACTTCCAAAGGTTCCAATGGGAGCCTTGTTCTCATGCTGTAACACACGTGCAGTGAAGGGAGTAAGTAGCGCAGCGATGGCAGCAATTTGTAAATATATACTGTATGTATATGTTTATATATTTATGTGTGTATATACGCATAACACATAAATATACAGTATATATTTAAAGCATATACATATATATTTATACAGGGACCACACAGTTCCCATAGACCGCAATGTAAAGGCACTTTTCAGTGCTGTTTTTTTATAACACCCCACTCCCGCCAACTTCAGCCCCCAAAAACAGCTTAGTTAAAACTGTAATGCCATCTATTTTGAGAGCATTTGGTGCACTTTTAGAAAATTAACCAGAGACCTAATTACTGGTTAATTTTTAGAGCGTTAATTGCTACCGCAAGCTTGTGGTCGCAATAACCAGCTACTTGTAATGGCTAGATTTTTATCTCACGCCCGCAAATGGACAAATTTGCCCGTTTGCAGGTGCACGATAATTTAGCGTTCCACTTGTAATATAGCCCATAATAGGAACATTTTTAATTTTTATTTAAAAAAATACTTAATGCCCACAGTAAAAATTATAATATTACTACACTGTAAATGCAAAAATGCTCTTCTACTTGTAATACAAAATTAAAAGCATTTTATTTACCTTGCAAAATTAGCTTCCCTGCTTTTGTTAGTGCGCTGAACAGGGGGATTCCAAAGGTGTAGCTAAAAGTTTTTTCTCATTTATTGCATATTCTCTAAACATGTCCCTCTATGTGCAGATCTCACATAGAGGGTGCTAGATTACAGGTGGAAAGCTAATTGTTGCATGCAAGCTATATCGTTTTTTTGTGAGCAACGTACAGTAAACTCAATTGCAAGAGCACAATTGCATTTTGTGCTTAACAGGTTAGTGAGACTGAAACCTTTGCGTAAAGGGTAATGCGTTTAAAAAAAATCTTTTTAAAAATACAGTTACATTCAAATAAACACTATCTGATAAATAAGGATTCACATCAATCTAAAAATATAAGTTATAAGGGTTCAAAGGTATATGGTATATGACAAGGTGCTTGACTGCAAAGGTCTATAATATATATACAGTACATACATACATATGCATGTCTAAATATGTGTATTTATTAGGCTGACCATATTGCCGCTTTAAAAAGGGACACATATGAAAAATACATATGGCAGGGCTGTTTAAAGAAATACTTTGAGTAATGTTCTGTTATAAGAACCCTGACATATGTATTTTTCTTATGTGTCCCCTTTTAAAGCGGCAATATGGTCAGCCTAGTATGTATGTATATATGTGTGTACATATGTACTTATGTGTTTTACTGTATATTATATTTTCTTCACAAACAGGATGATGTAATTTTTATTGTGTGTGTATGTATGTATGTATATATATATATATATATATATATATATATACAGTATATATATATATATATATATATATACACATACAGTATATATATATATATATATATATATATATATATATTAGGTACAGCTGTACCGCACACTTTTTTGGCCGTCAAGCAATGTAACTACCGTACTTTTTAAAAAGTCATTTTTCAATGGAACTTCCATAGCGCCGGTATTACGAGTTTGCCTGTCCGGCCAAAAAGTGAGCAGTACAGCCCATAACTACAAGATCCGTACCATAAACTGAAAGTCAGTAGTTATGGGTTTTACGTTACAAAGCTGTAGCATAAAACTCATAACTAAAGTGTTACAAAGTACACTAACACCCATAAACTACCTATTAACCCCTAAACCGAGGCCCTCCCGCATCGCAAACACTATAATACAATTATTAACCCCTAATCTGCCCCTTCGGACATCGCCTCTACTATAATAAACATATTAACCCCTAAACTGCCGCACTCCCGCATCGTAAACACTAGTTAAATCTTATAAACCCCTAATCTGCTGCCCCCAATGTCGACGCCACCTACATACACTTATTAACCCCTAAACCTAACCCTTACCCTAAGTCTAACCCTAACCCCCCTAACTTTAATAAAATTAAAATAAATCTAAATAAAAATTACTATCATTAACTAAATAATTCCTATTTAAAACTAAATACTTACCTATAAAATAAACCCTAAGCTAGCTACAATATAACTAATAGTTACATTGTAGATATCTTAGTTTTTTGGGGGTTTTTTACAGGTAAGTTTGTATTTATTTTAACTATGTAGACTAGTTAGTAAATAGTTATTAACTATTTAATAACTATCTAGTTAAAATAAATACAAATTTACCTGTAAAATAAAACCTAACCTGCCTCACACTAAAACCTAACATTACACTACAATTAAATAAATTACATTAATTAAATACATTTATTTAAATTACAAAAATATAAACACTAAATTACACAAAATAAAAAAGAAATTATCAAATATTAAAACTAATTACACCTAATCTAATAGCCCTATCAAAATAAAAAAGCCTACCCAAAATAAAAAAAAACCTAGCCTAAACTAAACTGCCAATAGCCTTTAAAAGGGCCTTTTGCGGGGCATTGCCCCAAATAAATCACAAACAACCCCCCAACAGTAAAACCCACCACCCACACAACCAAACCCCCCAAATAAAATCCTATCTTTAAAAAAAGGGCTTTTGGATGGGCATTGCCCTTAAAAGGGCATTTAGCTCTTTTCCATTGCCCAAACCCTAAGCTAAAAATAAAACCCAATAAACCCTTAAAAAAACCTAACACTAACCCCCAAAGATCCACTTATAGTTTTTGAAGACCGGACATCCATCCTCATCAAGCCGGGAGAAGTCTTCATCCAAGCGAGCAGAAGTCCTTAACAAAGCCGGGAGAAGTCTTCATCCAAGCGGCAAGGATGCAATCAGCCAATAGGATTGAGCTTTAATCCTACTGGCTGATCCAATCAGCCAATAGGATTGAGCTCACATTCTATTGGCTGATTGGAACAGCCAGGCCATATTGCCTGCTAACACCGGGTTTTTGCAAACCTGTAATAGCAGCGCTATTAAAGGTGAGCGGTGGAAATAACTTGCAAGTTATGGCCGAGCCGCTCATAACGCAAAACTCATAATCTGGCCCATTGTTAGCCTGTTCTATGGCGATTTACCAGTATATCAGTCTGATCTCACCTATTACGGTCAGTCAGCGCTGAAATACCAGGCAATTCCTCTCTGAACAAGGAAGAGAGTTAACTGCGCTAGGGTTGCATAAGTATTACAAGTTGAAAGTAAACTGTTTTTGCTTGCATGCTAACCCAACGCCCATAAAAAGCGATAACATATTCCCCCATAGAAGTCAATTAAGCAAAAAAAAGTGTGCTAACCTGACATGAAAATATGAATATTTCACATTTTACTGTACTTCACATAGCAGAATATGATCTATTTATTTATAAATACATATTACTACATATATTTGATGGTATTTTGGTACAATATATAGCTATACCTATTTATACATGATTATGTATAGGTATATACAGTATGTATGTATATATATATATATATATATATATATATATACATATATATATATATATACATATATATATATATATATATATATATATACATACATATATATTATATATATAGGAATATCTATTTATAAATACTTGGAACTTTTTTCCCTATGTGAAGAACATTCAAATGTGAAATATTTTCAGTAAATACATAGTTAAAACCACTATTAAATATGAATATTGCATAAGTTTGTTTTTTCATGTTTTTATCAACTTAACTTCAAAGGGCTCCAATGCACTTCTATATATGTCTATATGTGTATACATATGTATTTATGTGTTTTTATGTGTATATATGTCTGTAAATACATATATACACATATAAATACATATGTACACACATATATATACACATATTTAGAGATGTATATGTATGTATCTAAATGTTAAAGCCCTTTGCTTGCCCTGAGACGTCATATCTTTGGGGCTGATTTATCATCGGTCTGTCCGACATTATCCGCTCAGTGGATCATGTCCGATAGACATCGATGAATGCCGTCAGCATACGCTGTCGGCATTTAGCATTGCACAAGCAGTTCTTGTAAACTGCTTGTGCAATGTCGCCCCCTGCAGATTCGCGGCCAATCGCCGCTAGCAGGGGTGTCAATCAGCCCGATCGTATGAGATCGGGCGGATTGATGTCCGCAGCCTCAGAGCAGGCACTGCTGTTTCCGGCGAGCCTGAAGGCTCGCACTGAAACAGGGGCATTAGGGGTCATTCGACCCTTGATAAATCGGCCCCAATGTAACTTTTTTGCGCAATATTTTTTTTTATTAATTTTTATTAGATGGTTTTATTATGAGTGTACTTTGTAATGTATTTTTGATGTATTTTCTGACACTTTTTTGTTTTACAAAACAGTTAACCAGAGCTCGGAGGTTGCGCTAACACGACACACGTTAACTTCAATTGTGATGTGATCGTGTTTACTTTCAACTTGTGATACGAGCGAAAAACTCGATGCAAGCAAACAGCCACAATAAACTCCTTATCGCTGGTGCGTAACTGTTAGAGCTACACTCATAATCTAGCCCTTATATCTATTTTATCTATTTTACATTAACATTATCATATGTATGCAGAAATGTATGCAGAAATATACCTATACTATAATTGCGTTTGTAATGTCCGTCGCCGTCGGCAGTTGCGCACGCATCCTCAATGGAATGTTGGCAACACGAGGCAGCCAATAAAAAGCTGCATCCCGGTGGTTTCCGAAAATGGCATGGTGGTGGAAGAATCCACCGGGATGCAGCGAAGGCAAACGGAGCATTACAACAACAACAAAAAACGCCCGCACAAAGTATAACAAAAAAAAAAACGAAACACCCACAAGAAGTATTAACACATACACCGCAAACCCACACATCGCAAAATAATAAAATAATTAACCCCTTAATCCCTTAACCGTCAACCACCCACATTGCAATAAACCTCATTACCCTATTAACCCCTAAACCACCACATCGTAATAAACATAATTAACCTATTAACCCCTAAACTGAAAAAAACACACATCACAATAAACCTATTTACCCTATTAACCCCTTAACTGCAAAACCCCCACATCGCAATAAACCTAATTAACCCCTAAACCGAACCCCCATCACAATAAACCCAATTAACCTATTAACCCCTTAAACCGCCAAAACCCACAATGCAAATAACTAATTAAATTACTAAGCCCCCTAACCTAACTCCTCCTAACCTAACACCCCCTAAATTAACACAAATTACTAAACTAAAAAATACTAAACTTACAAAAGCTAAGATTACAAAAAATAAAAAAAAGAATAACATTACAGAACATAAAAAAACAAATTACCAAAGTTTACAAAATTAAACCTAATCTCTATGAAAATAAAAAAGCCCCCCAAAATAAAAACACCCTCTAATCTAAGACTAAACTACCAATAGCCCTTAAAAGGGCCTT